>NC_080382.1:142221917-142538717 GCF_014773155.1 Arachis stenosperma | reverse complement strand
ACTGCACTTGTCTAGTGTCTCAGTTTGATTTTGCCACTCCATTGGTAATGGTGGCTCTTGCTGGATACTTAAAGTTCTTGATTTTTCATCCCTGTATGTAACTTACATTGCATCAAGTTCCTTTGAGAGTCTAATAGTTCCTTTTAATTTGTCAAGGAGAGTTTTCTATTCTTATGCTTGCTCATTGTTTTGTAAATGGGTTTATGTATGTTCCTCTTTAACAATTTTTTTTTTTAATTATAATTTTGCATCTGTTTTTTAAATCTGCAGACAAGGACAGCAGGATTTCATAATCTGCGTGTGTATCAATCATTGAAAAGGTTATCAAAGCATGAAGGATTTCTAGGACTATACAAGTAAGACTCAGATTGCCACAATATGAATTATTTATGTTGCTCATTCTCATTGTATGTCTTGTTTTTGCTTTTATAACAACTAGTATATGAGATCTGATATTTTGTTATTGAATTTTACTTGGTTATTTTTTCTTCAATGCTCTGTTTTCTTAGCTTAAAGGACAAATTCCATATTGTTCTTCTATTTGATTACATATTTCATATAACATGATGCAGCTCTCTTCTTGTGAATCGCTTGTCCGGGGAAATTCCAAAGCATGTAGGAAATATTACTACTCTCACATACCTGTATGTTTTGAGCTTTAAGTCTATTCATTCATATAGTGTGCTTTTTTCAATATTCACTGAAATGGTAGTTTTGAAACATTAATTAGGATGGTGGAAGCAAACAATTTTTCTGGAGTTGTTCCACCTGAACTTGGGAAGCTGATCAACTTGCAGACCTTGTAAGACCTTTGTTCCATTCATACTTTTTAATGATATATGATTTTTTTTTATTTTAATTATTTCTTAAAATCTGTTTCTGAAATATTACCATTGAAGGGTACTGTCATCAAATCAGTTGACCGGAACTTACCATCGGCACTTTAAACTTTTTCCACCATACTCAACAGAAAATGGAAGACACTGCTCCTATTTCTGAAGATCTCCTCCTATCAAAGATCTTCCAAGTACTTCTCCTCCTCCTTGTCCTAATAATAGTAAGCCTAATAGAAATAGCCAAATCCTAACATGTGTTAATTTTTAAATAAAAGGTGTTGAGGTAGATAAAGCATCTGAAGTAACATGGTTAGAGGAGACTCAACTGCCGGAGAACTTGATGGTTAAGAGAGGGCAGTACATAGGCCCTACTATAAGAAGACTTTGACCGCGGAGATAAATATAACTAGTTTGTAAAAAGTTAATTTTTTTTTTTTTTGCACTGTTAGAGCTTGTAATCATTTGCACTGTTATTTGAACTCGAGATTTATTTTGTATTTGAATATTAGTTTTTTAATGTATAAAATAATTATAGCAAAAATTATATGTCACTAATTATTGTTTGATTTGTCTAAATTTTTAAAAATATTATTTGTACACTAAAATTAGTTATTAATGTATTTGTGTATAAATATATGTGTGATTTAATTTGTTTTTAATATGTATTTATATTCCAACATATTTTTTATACTTTGATGATTAATTTTGATATACACTTAACATAATTGTTAAATTTTCTACTGTCATACACAATCCTTCTCCTTTTTTTAATAAAAATGCAGCACAATGTAAATAAATAATAAAATTAAAATCTATTAAATATCAAGTGTTACAACATGAAATCAAAGTAAAGCAAAAGCTAAAAGATCTATGTTTAAAGACAAGCTAAGCTCTCAACGTACTCGAAGGCTCTGTACCATCCCATAACTCCTGGAAAAGAATAATAATGGCGGGGATTTTTTTTATTTTGAAGTCAAAGTCAAACACATCATAACGGGTATGATCTTTTAATCGCAGAGCAATAACTTTTCCATCTATCTGCACAAACAAAGCCATCTCATCATCTTCACCATCTTTAATGAAATGGAGTATGCTGTAGTTTCCAGCAAGACTTGTATTCAAAGTACGTTTAAGATTTGTACGTCGAAGATCGATGCTGTGCATAAGAACCTACGACCTTGACGAAGAATAATCATCTTCCTTCAACCGGAACACGCACATACAGAATTTAAAGTCAACTCTAACAAAATTTATGTAACCGCATGTAGGTGCAAGAATGTATCCATATCCATTATAAGCTAGTTTTAAGAGAAGTTTCACGACATCCAAGTAACTAGAGCCACCAACATTAAGATCTTGAGGCGCCGGGGGCAAAGGAGGCATGTCATCCACTCTGTTTTCAGATCAAAACGCAGCGTCGTTTTGCTTTTGTTACCGTTCCAGTAAATTGAGTCTTTGAAATAAACACCATGTGCAAGATCCATGTCTAAGGGAGCCGAGAAGGAAGAACCGCAGTGCTTCCAGGCACCGGATTCCGAGGAGTAAATCATGGTTTGGTCGTCGTCTTTCTTTGAAGACTTGTCACCAAAAATGCAGATCAGCTTATAACCGAGAAATCGCAAGGGATCAAAAGTCAGAGAGTACACCGGCCAAGGTGATTTATCAAACGATGGAAAGGGCGAGAGCAAGGGTTTCTTGTCTCCTGTTGTGGGATTATAGATAAACATGTCACTGAATTGGCGGAGAAACATCAAGCCGTTGCAAGATTGTAACATATATGAAAAATTATCGGAGACTTTGGGACAGAATATTGTTGGGAATAATACACCATTTTTCCTTGAAAAAATACTTTTCACAGAAAAATAAAATAAACACAATCACAACACAATTTAACGTGGAAATTTCAATTACTGGAGAAAAAACCACGACCGTTGCCAAATGACAACCAGAAAATATCACTATGTGAAAATTGTTACAACACATAGACTTCTTTCTCTCTAACACCGGCACCCTAGTACACCCACACTCTCTCAAAACAAATATTTAACTACACCTCACAACACTCTCTAATCAAAGAGTATAGAGGAAAAGAAAAGTCAGATACAAGCTTTAAGTGTTTTCGACTGGTGCAAAAATATAGAGAACTTAGCCTCATATTTATAGCATAGGCCACCCACTCCATTTGCTATCCTAAGCAATGTGGGACTAATTCAACCAAATCCTAACAAATATGCGCCGGGGGCGGCACGGTCTACGAATTTTCTTATTGAAATAGAAGAATGTTAATTCACGATGTTGAGGATTGACGACGTCGGGATCTAGGATCAAACCGGAAAATCTTGTTCCTTGGACGGTGGCGCGGCAGCGAGAGAAGTAAGGGTTAGAAATGAGAGAGAGCTACTGCTTGGAGACACGTTTGAAGGTTATGACATCTCCGAGGGGGAGACGAACAAGAATTTCAATAAGTAAGGCGTCACTTCCTTCAATTACTTCCATTGAAGAAGAGATTAACTCTGTTGTGGCTCGTTCTTCACTTAGCTTTCAGTGTTCGACGATTGTGTTACTGTTTAAGTAGATAATTTTTTAATTTTTATATAATAAATTTAAAAGAGAGTTATATATATATTTTTAATATCTTAGAAATTTTAAGATATTCAAGTTCAAAATTTGAAAAGGTTGAACAATCTCATTACTCATTAGTTATTTAATTTTAAAAATTAAAAATCTAAAGTTGAATCATATAATTCCGTTGTTAACTTGGTTCTCTCTTTTTGGTGACTACTGTTTTTTTTGGTGACTTGTTAATTTGGTTCTGAATCCTTTTATTTCTAACTCACTAATGGCTTTGTCGAAGGTTTTTTTCTGTTAAAAAAATGTTGCAAGTTAATAAAAACATTTAGAGCCCGTTTGGAAGTAGCAGAAGCTACTTTTTTTTATTTTTGAATTATAAAAAGTCACAATCTATGTGTTTGGCACTATTTTAAAAAAAGCTTTTAACTTTTCGAAAAGTTAATTTGCAGTTTTTTGAAGAAGTAGAAATATATGACTTCTTGCTTTTCGAGAAGTCATTCTACCATTTACTTTAAAAAAATTAATTTTAAAACAAAAAAAATCTACTTTCCTTCTTGACTCTGAAAAATACTGACCCTTCATCACCATTTTCACACAAGGTCTGCTAGAAGCACTGGCCTTCCACCATCATTCTCATGCAATGTTCAAAGTCTCACCATTTTTATGTAATAAAACATCTGATGAAAGTATTGATCTTCCACCACATTTTTAGACAATATTACATCTCAACAACTTACTGCATATATTCCTTCTAAATATTTTTTTATCATTTTATCACTATTTTTTATTATTAAATTTGTATTCAAGTGTGGTATGAAATTTCAGTTTTAATTTTATTTTTTTTTATATGTAATTTTATAGCTTATTATTATTTTCATAGTTAATTATAACAAGTTCTTGATCTCAATAAAGGAGAAGAGAGTTCTAACAATAGTAAAAATAAAAAATAAAAAACAGCAATAAAATATACATTGACACACATTTTATATTTATTTTTTATTTTCACCTACCATATCATACACAATATTAGTGATTAGGTTATGTAAAATCAACATTCAATATTGGAAAATATTTGTTATCATGGTTATTTTAATATTCATTCTTTTTTATAAAAAAAATTTATTTTTTGCGTTATTTATCCAAACGCTACAACTTTAAAATAAGTACTTTATAACTAAAAAACCAAACACAAAATAACTTATTTATAAGCTACTTTTAATAAAAGTCCTTATGTTTTAAGCTCCTTTTCCAAAAGAACTTATTTAAGTTATTTACCCAAACTGGGCCTTAATCATAAGAAGCCACTTACATAAAGACGCATAAAATATTTTTTTAAAAATATTTTTAAATAATTAAAATTTAATACATATAATTTATTAAATTATGTTATTTTTATTAAAATTAGATGAGATAAATTAATTTGGTGTGATTTTACTAGGTCTAGGCCAGGTAAGGGTCTCAAAAATAAACCCGGTTATTATTTCGGGTCGGGTTCAGGCCATGGCATCCGAAATCAGCCCGATGGCCCGGTCATCATACACAATTAATATTTTGTATATTAGTGACGGATGATGGCTATTCTTATGTGGAATTTAAGTATTGTAAATCTTAATATTTTGTGTTATTAGTTATTATAAGACTATAAGTTAATATTTTATGTTTAAAATGCATAAGATTTTAGACTAATTATTGCATAATATTGTGTTATTTGTATTGATTTAAATATTTAGTGTTATTAGACAATATTAATATTGATTATGGTTATGCTTTAGTTTTAGAGAAGAGTTGGTTCTTATTATATTTTTTTAAGTAAATTTTATCATGTCAAATAATGGTTGGACTCTTGAAAATTTGGATATTTTCACATGCTAACTTATAAGAAGGTATCAAGATAATGTAATGTTAATGGCCCGGTTTTTACCCGGTATAATCGTGGTCTGAAAGTATATAGGTTTCATCGGATCTAGGGTTAGATTCGGGTCTAATAAATAGGCCCAGTATATATTTCGGGCCGGATCTGGATCACATCAAACTCGATTTCACCCCGCCCATGCACACTCCTAATTTTAACCCTTTTTTTTTTTGTCTCTGTGCTGTTATAGAGTTAGAATTTTAGGTTTTCAAAATTAAAAAATATATATAATAAGAATATTTTAGTAATTTTTTATAATAATATTATTGTAGTCATTTTTTATAAAATAAATATTAATTTAGATCGATTTAAAGTTTAATTTACCGATTTTTTAACAAAATTAATTTGTTTGATTTAATTTTAACAAAAATAATATAATTTAATCGATTATATATATTAAATTTTAATTAATAAAAAAACATCTTTAAAAAAAGACGTTTTAAGCGTCTTAATTGGAGTAGCCTCCAAATATCAATCCAAGTAAAATATTAATCTAATTGGAATTAAAATTTATGAGGTGGTATACTCTGTTCATATCTAAAAAAGTTCTCAGGGTCAACTCTGGTTTTAACCTGCATCAATGTATCAAAATTCTGTCTAAAAAACTTGGCTCCATAAATTCGAGCGGCATCAACGTTGGTTGTTCCATTGCTTGAATTGGCTCCAATATCTCTATCCCTGTAGTTAAAGAAAGCCTCCCTTGGCGATTTGGAAACAAAAGGAGTCATAAACTCATACATAGACCTTGATACATTCAAGTTACGATTAGTGACATATTCTCCATCTTGTAACCAAATTATGTAGTACAAAATCTTGAACAAAGTCCCTGCTCTATGAGGAAACGGAGTAGCTGAGGTTGGAATCTCCCACATTCTTCCACCATATGGGTTCCATTGCATAATAATTATCTCACTCTCAATGAACTTCTTCCATATAGATTGCAATCCCTCTTTCGAAATAACGTTCTTCACATAATCTGACTTGCTCTTGAAATAATACTGAGCAGGGTATTTTGCTTCGAATAGCAACGTTTCTGCTGGAGTTCCGATTGGTTGTTCTGCATAGAAAAGTGTGCTGTTTACCCAAGGCAATTCAAAGCAATCACTTTTGGTTAATCCCAGTTCAGGAAAACTTTTTTTCATCAATCTCAAAAGTCTATCGATTCGTCCCAAGAACTCGCCGATGAAGGTAACTTGAACCGTCTTGTGATGCACCTCGTGTTGGAGTCTGATGAAAAGATCCCTGTGGAGCTTCGGTGCAACTTGTTGCCATTTGTAAACAATGTCTATGACGCCTTGTTCCAAGGTCCTATTCACCTTGAACACCGTCACCAATGGAGGAACCGCCACCAGCTTGATCGTCCATGAGAGAATCACACCGAAACTGGCACCTCCACCTCCTCTTATGGCCCAGAACAGATCCTCCCCCATTAATTTTCTGTCAAGGATATCACCATTTACGTCGACGATTTTTGCGTCAATGATGTTGTCCACGGAGAGACCATATTTTCTCATGAGGTTGCCGTAGCCACCGCCGCTGAAGTGGCCGCCGGTGCCTAGAGAAGGACAGACTCCGGCAGCAACGGCATGAACGTGGCTGTTCTGTGCGACTCTGTAATAAAGCTGGCCAAGTGTTGCACCAGCCTCAACCAAAGCGGTGCCGTTTTGGATGTTGACGTCAATGGATTTAAGATTATACATGTCGAGAAGAAGGAAGGGAACATCTGATACGAAGGAGAATCCTTCGAAGTCATGGCCGCCGCTTCGGATTCTGAGCTGAAAGTTGCTGGCTTTGGAGCATATAACCGCTGCCTGAACGTGAGATTCATGGAAAGCGGTTATAATGGCGACGGGTTTGGGTGTGTTTGGTCTGTTGAACCTCTTGTTGTGGATGTGGAGGTTGAGGATGTCGGAGAAGGATGAGTTGTCGCTAGTGTAGAGTGCTCCGGTGACGCTAATTGGAGCTGATGGATTTGTCCATGTGTTGTTTGAGAGGCAAGCGAGAAAGTAAGCATCTAAATTTGCATGTGAAAGGAAAGATTGAAGAAGAAGAACAATAGTGAGTGCTAGCTGAGTTGAAAGGAGAAGAAACAACAACGACGATGACGATGTTGCCATTGTTGTTATGAAATGAAAGTGGTGTTTGTTACTTGCCATGTTGTTAGCGTTGCATTCGGCATATATAATGTTAGAGAAAATGAAAAAAATGTGTACTAAAATTAGTTATTAAAACCGTTTAATAATGTATTTGTGTATAAATATATGGGTATGATTTAATTTATTTTTAATATATATTTGTATTCTAACGTATATTTTATATTAATAGTTGATTTTAGTGATTAATTTTAGAATACACGTAATATAGTAAAAGAAAATAAACAAATCATAATCTAACAAGAGTCTAATCAACAATAGACCAACACATATATTTAAATAATACAATTAAATATTCTTTAAAAATGGTTCATTATTTAATTTAAAAAAAACTAAAAAAATAAATAATTTTTTATAAAAAATAAATAATTTTCTATAAAAATAAGTATTTAAATTAATTAAATAATATTATTTAAATTAAAATATTAAATAAAGATTAAAAATTAAAAAACAAGTAATATTTTTTATTTTTAAAATATATTTTATATTAACTAATAATTATTAATTAATAATTATTTAAAATTAGTTGACTAAAATTTAAAAATTATTTATCTAAATTTTTTTAAATTAAAAAATTATTTATATATTATTAAAATTAATTACTAAAATTAATTATTAATATATTTATTTATAAATATATATAATTTAATTAATTTTAATTTATATTTATATTTTAATATATATTTTATATTAATAATTAATTTTAATAATTAATTTTATTATATATATATCATTAAATAAATTAGTGTAGACTTTTTCCTTTTGTTTCTTTCCTTTGGACTTACCTGTCGTGTTGTCGTAGACTCGTAGTCCATTGTTCAGATTTTTTGGTGGTCAATTAGTCATAAAAGGCTAAAACTTTTACATATGAATAATTTAGATGTGAAATATTAAAATATTTGTTCATTTTAGTGTTTTATATGGTTATGGTGATAGTACAAAATGTCAATGATGTTTTGTAATAAAAAAAAAATTTAATTATGAAAGAACAAAATATTACTGATATTTTGTAATAAACAATATTATTTTAATTACTAAAACACAAAATGTCATTGATATTTTATTAAAAAAATATTATTTTAATTGAAAAAATATAAAACATCAGTGACATTTTGTAGATGGCCATAATAGTATTTAACACACAATTTGATTCATCATAAAGAATTTCACTCATATTAATACAATATTAAAAAGAAAAAGTTCGTCATAAAACATGAAACTTTATCTAGAGTTTATTTTATATGACATTATTTTTAGATAAATAATATATATTATTATTTGGTTTAAAAAATTAATTTATTTTATATAAAATAATTTAATTAAAAAACTAATTGATATATCTATGATGTTAAAATTTTTATTATATTTTATTTTAAAAATAAATTGATAAATTTAAATTGAAAAATTATAGTTAATTTGGACCAGTTCAATATTAATAAAATTTTTTATTTTTATTATAAAATATAAAAAAATATGTTATTTTTTAGGATTTAATTTTTTTATTGTGTTTTTATAAAGTTTGTACAAAATTCACCTATCACATTGATTAAACTTATTTATTTACGTAAAGTTTGTCTATAAACTCAGCAAATTTGTTTAAGTTTTAATATGATTTGAATTGTATTAGTATATTTTTATTTTTAATTAATTTAATTTTATTTAAATAATTAAAATTTTAAATTATAAAATTTGTATTAATTTGTAATTTTTAAAATTTAAATAGATATAATTTAAATTAATAATTTATAAAATTGTATGTATTAGTATTATTGTACTCATATGATTAATTATATTTATTCAACTTTTAAAAAAAATAACCGTTGTTAATTTTTAACTAACAAATAAATACATTTATATTATTTTAAATTAAAATTTTTTAAATAAATGTACTCTTATTATTTTAATTTTTTAATTTAAATAAACATATTAGTATTATTTTAAATAAAATTTAAAATTAATATAAGTAGATTTATTTAAAATTTTAAATTTTAATATTTTAAATAAACATACTCTTATTATTTTAAAAATTTTTTAATTTAAATAAACATACTCATATTATTTTAAATAAGTATATTATTTTAATTTGAAAATAATATGGATGTATTTAAATAAAAAAATTAACAAGCGTTATTTTTTTTAAATCGAATAAATATAATTAATTATATGCGTACAATAATACGAATACATACAATTTTATAAATAATTAATTTAAATTATATCTATTTAAATTTTAAATTATAAATTAATACAAATTTTATAATTTAAATTTTTAATTATTTAAATAAAATTAAATTGATTAAAAAATAAAATATACTAATACAATTCAAATCGTATAACGTAAACAAGTTTGTGCAAACTTTAGGTAACTAAATAAATTTAGTCAACGTGATCAATAAATTTTGTGCAAACTTTATAAAAATACAATAAAAAAAATTAAATCCTAAAAAATAACATAATTTTTTGTCTGATAATTAAATTTTTTTATATTTTATAATAGAAAAAAAACATGATTAACATTTAGCTGGTCCAATATATTAGATAATTTTATTTTTTTATGTTTTTAATTATACTTTTGATTATAAAAATTAAATAGTAAACAATTAACTACAATTTTTCAATTTAAATTAGTCAAATTATTTTTAAAATAAAATACGGTAAAAATTTAACATCATAACTATATCAATTGTTTTTTAATTAAATTATTTATATAAAATAAACCAATTTTTTTAAATTAAATAATAATACATGTCATTCATCTAAAAATAATTTTATATAAAGTTGACTACAAATAAATTGTTGCCGTCATAAAAATATCTAGTCGCGATTAAGAATTTTCCCTTAATGCATTATGTCTTTGACTCGTACAATGGGAATTCTTAACAATTGAATAGTAGTTTAATTAATTTTTTTATTTTATGCTTTTATTTTTTCTTTTATTTAACTAAACTTTTTTGTAATTAATCTTTAAATTATTGAACCAACTTACTTAAATTTAATTATTAAAATAATTTAGTTATATAATATTACGTATTTTAAATATGACAAATTTATAGTGTTATTCAATTAAATGTATATATTCAAATAATATTTCAAATGATAAATTTAAAAATTAATTTTTTATGATATGATCATCTATAAATTATATTTTTTAACAATTTAATAATATCCAAACAAATTCTATAAATAAAAGAAGCTTATAATTAACTTGGATAAGATAAAACTAGAAATAGAATGAAAATTAATATACCAAATATATTTCAACTGGTTGGGTTTGAAAAGTTAACACTATATATCCAGAATGAGTACTAAAAATATTTTTTCAAATAAAATAATCAAATGTCAATGAATTTAAGTTGGTCGAGTGATTACTATATTACTTCACTCATTTATTAAATAAATGTTGAATGTCTAAATATTACTTGTACATATAACAATTTATTAACTAATAATAAATTCTTAAATAAAATTTAAATTTATAATAAATTAATTTTTTACTAATATTAAGCTGAACAATACTGTAAGACAAAAACATACTCAAATACTTATATCATTTTTAATAAAAATTAGTTATGATTAACATTATTCTAAGTCTAAAAATGTTATTTACACACTAAAATAATTATTAAAATCAGTCATCAATATATTTATGTATAAATACAAGTTAAATTTAATTTATTTTTAACGTGTATTTATATTTTAACATATATTTTAAATTGATAACTAATTTTAATTTGAACATAATATAATCGTTCCAAATTTTATTATTTAATTTCATAAAAAAATTTGAATGTATAATATTACTCAAACTTTATATTGCCAGTGCACAATCCTTCTCTTTTTTTTTTTTTTGAAAAAAATGCGGCATAATGTAAATAAATCATAAAATTAAAATTGATTAAATATCAGCCATTCACGTGATGAAATCAAAGTAAAGCAAAGACTAAAATCTATGTCTAAACACAAGCTAAGCTCTCAACGTATTCAAAGGCTCTGTACCACCCCATAACTCCTGGAAAACTACAATAATGGCGGGGATTTCTTTTTATTTTTATGTCAAACACATCATAATATGTATGATCCTTTAACCGCAGAGTAATAACTTTGTCCGGTCTCTGCAATAACAAAGCCATCTCATTTTCCCCATCTTCAATGAGATGAATTATACTGTATTCATACCCTTCAAAAGAGTAGTTTTCAATAAGATTTACATGAAAAACAGTTTCAAGATTTGTGCGTCGAAGATCAACGCTATACATAAGAACCCACGACCTTGACGAAGAAGAAGAAGAAGAATCTTCCTTCAACTGGAACACGCTTATACAGAATTCATAGTCAAATATAACCAAATTCATGTAACCGCACGCAGGTGCAAGAATGTATCCATATCTATTATTATCAAATCCTGAGTAAATTCTCATGAAATTCAAGTAACTAGGATCAGCGACATTATGATCAGGAGGTTGCGGTGGTAAAGGAGGCATGTCATCCTTCACGCACTCTTTGTTCAGATCAAAACGCAAAGTCGTTTTGGTGTTGATGCTGATCCAGTAAACTGAGTTCTTGAAATAAACACCATGTGTAAAATCCATGTCGTAGGGAGCCGAGAAGGAAGAACCGCAGTGCTTCCAAGCACCAGATTCCGAGGAGTAAATCATGGTTTGGTAGAAGTCTTCCTTTGAAGACTTAAAAATGCAGATAAGCTTATAACCAAAAAATCGCAAGGGATCAAAAGCCAAAGAGTAAAACGCGAAAGATGATTCATCAAAGGATGGAAAGGGCGGCGGCAAGAGTTTCTTGGCTCCGGTGGTGGGGTTATACATAAACACGTCTTTCCCTGGATGGAAGAGCATTATCAAGCCGTTACAAGATTGTAATATCCGTGAAGAATTATCGGGAATTTTGGGACGAAATCTGCGAATTTTTTTATCCAAGTAGAAGAATGTTAATTCAGGGTCTACAGGATTGATGCCGGGATTTAGGAACACACCGGAGACTGTTGTTCTTTGGACGGTGGTGCGGATGCGAGAGAAGTAAGGGGCGGAGATGAGTGAGAGCCACCGCTTGGAGACACGTTTAAAAGTTATGACATCTCTGAGAGGCACACGAACAAGAATTTCAGTGAGTAAGTAATTGTTTCCTTCAATTGCTTCCGCTAAAGAAGAAATTAATTCTTTGTCGTCGCTCATATTGTTCTTCAGTTAGCTTTGAATCTTCCGCGCGTGTTACTGCTCATATATATATATCTCACAATTAGGATAATTATCTAAGATAACTTTTAAATTTTTATACAATTAATGAATTTAAATGTTAGTTTTTTTTTATTTCAAATTCAGAATTTAAAAAGATACCAAAATCTCGTTAGTTTATTAATTTCAACATTAAAAATCCTAGATTTATTATTTAACCATATATATCGCTTCGTTCTTAATGCTACTAGGTTCTGATTCGGTTTCTCCCTAATGGCTTTGTCAAAGAGTTTTTTTTTTTTTTTCTCTTTTAAAAGGATTACAATTTTTTAAAAATATTTATTCTAAATTTAGAAAAACTTTTTGAAAAAGGATTACAATTTTTTAAAAACTTCATACATTAATTAATATCTAAATTTAATTATTACATTAACGTTTATTATAATATTTTTTAATTTTAAAAACTATTTTACCAAACGCATTTATTGTTGTTTATACTTATTAATTTTTTTTTACTTAATTTACTGAATATAAATACTATAACTTTTAAAAAATTATCCTTTGAAAGCTAATTTTTAAAGTAAATAATCATGTTTGGCCATCAAAATTTAAACATTGCAAAAATTAAACATAAAAAAATAAAATTAATATTATACTTATAAAAAATAAGTATCTTTTGACAAAAATAAACTATTTTACTCAAATTTAATTTAATTAAAATAAAATAATTTATAAAAATATAAGTTTTATCAAATTAAATCTTAGTCGTATTATATTATTGAATATCATATATATATCATCTATAAATATAGTTTAAATTTATATTCAGTAATAAATATATATAAAATTAAATTTAACTTAAATTTTTTTAATTAAAAATTTTTAGAAAATAATAAAATATTTATGAAATGAATAATAACAACAATGTAATAAAAATGTATTTTAAATAGAAAAAAAAATGAAATAAAATGACTATAAGTAAAGTTTATAATTAGGTGCACTACAAGAAAAACGTTGATTATCATTGGATTAATCAATTAAATTCGCTGCTAAATAGATTACTATGGTCTTGTAGTTAACTATATAAACGACGCCGAAAATTCTTTATTATCGAATTTTTTTTGTCTGACGCTAATTGTCGACAAATTTTTCGTCGGTGTTTTCAATGGATTGTCGAATCTCGCCATTTGACCATTTCGCTTGAAATGATGCCAAAATTTACTGTCGGATTCATCCGCCAGTAGATTTTTTATGTTTTTTTTGACATAATTTAACCACAACTAACAGTCAAATCAAATTAAAACTCTTGTTAACAAAATTATTATCGAAAATCAACAAATTATTTTATTAAAAATAAATAGTATGAATACAATAAAGGCACAAAATCCTAACCCCTACAAATCTTGATAATTGTTGTCGTCATCAACTTCGTGCTCCCCTTATTGAGGCAGCAGGGTAGGTGCTGCCGCCAGTGCCCCACTAGCAGCCTCGCCGTTGGAACCAGCAGATGTGCACTAAAGACAACGGCGGCAGCGTTGCCTCCAATGCGCATCAGCTGGCTATACTCCTCCATCTCCTGTCTCAACTGATCGAGTTGCTCCAGTTTTTCTGTCAGGTTCGAGCTGATGACATCACATGCAAGAATCTCTCGATACCTCTGCTCAGGCTGCTCCTGCTTTTGCTGAAGCTCCTGTGTTAGTTTCTGCACCTCCTCCCTTAGGTCGACTACTTCCTGGGGATCAACAGGGCTGGTGGTAGAAGTAGAGGCAAAGGAAGATACCAACGCATAGGAGCGGAGGCCACTGACAAAGAACGAGATCAACCCGAAGCCGCGATTCTTGTGGATTCAGAGGCGGTCTCGCGCCAAATCCTATTGGGATCCACAACTGAGGTCTCGAAGTCAGATTCGTCGGCTCCATTAGGTGGCTGAGATTGTTGGGTTGCGGCTTTCAATTTCTGATGATACTCCTCCTGCGTCACACATGTTAGTTGTGATTAGGATAATAGTTAAGTAATTGAATTTTAAACGAAATAAAGTTGAAATTTATGATTACTTTAAACTTACATAACGGATCGTCGATCGCTCGTCAGCAAATCTCTCCTTATTTGTCTTCAAAGTATAGGTATAATTGAAGGTCTCTGTTAGTATCACCTCACGATTCAAGTACTTAGACTAAAAATTAATATATCAACTAAATAATAAAATAAACGAACAAATTAAATAATAACATATAAATATATATGAAGCAGAAATCTTAATTCTAATTTCAAATAATTTTAATTTTTCAATTTTACTGAAAATCTTATAAAAATTTTGACAGTCTCCCCTGAAATTCGAATTTATCCACACTTGAAGGGTTCCATCTAAACCAAATATCTATTATTACTTTCATAGTCAAGTATTTTCTAAACAATTTCAGCAGAAATTAGTAAACAATTCTTTATTGGGTTTAGATGGGATAAAAGTCTAAAAAATAGGTCCGACCAATATTTAAAGTCGAGTCCAGTTCAAGATAAATTCAATTTCTTTCGGTTCATATACACTTCTGATTACTGTTATGATTAACCTGCCTTTTTTTTATATAAATAAGATAATAATAAAAAATTTTATTTTAGTCAAGATAATAAATAATAAAATATTTTATTTTATAAATTATATACAATGAAAGTTTAAAAAACTAATTTGGACACCAAAATATGTCCATATCTTATTTATATCATAGAAGATATATAGATAGATTAATAAGTCTTATGCATAATTTAATAATTAATACATATTTTACAATTAAAAAAAAAAAAGAAAAAATAAAGTGGGTCCGAATTCAAAAATTCGGCCGTTAACAAAATGCATATTCCCTCTCGTTTTTCAGCTCGCCCCTCCACTCGCTTGCTCACTCACTCCCACACGCTCTCTCCATTTCACACTAACATAACAAAGCTAGGGTTCCCCTTTTCCTCTGAAATTGAAAATCAACCCTTCAAAAATTCCTCTTTCTCTTTCGCTACCATGAAACCCCTCCCTCTTAATCTTCACCACACCATGCTAACGGAATCCATGACCCGTTTTCTAACCCAATACCGAAACGGCGTCGTTCAGTTCAACGACTTCACCTCAATCTTCTCCCGAACCCTTCACTCCCTCCCAAACCCACCCCTTCACCTTCTCTGGTTCTACTCCGCCCTCGAATTCCACAACCTTCGCTTACAACCTTCTAGAACACCAACAGCATCACTTTTAGAACCTTCTAGAGCTTCTCCTCCTCTGCTCCCTTCCGTTACTAACCTCAAGGACCTCTTTCAGTTGCTGGTTTCTTGCTCCTCTACCTGCGGCTCCACCAAAAGAATCGCTGCACTCGCACCTTTGCTGTCTCAATTGTACCGTTTGCTGGTTCGCGAGAAGGGATTGGTAAAGAGCGAGGAGGGTCAGGGTTTGATCGAAGGGATCGTTGGTTATTGCAGCCTTGCTTGCAGTGACGCGCTTCGTGGCCATGGTAATTCATTTTTTTACTCTCTGTGAAGTTTAATTCAATGCTGTTCAACTTTGTCTCTTGCCCTGGACACCGATTATTATGCTTAAAAATTATCGGGATTATTACGTTTTTATTTGTTTGTTACTATTTGTTAGAAATTGTTTTGTAGTGACTTTGAAGTAATTAGGTTATAGCCGGTCAATTACAGTTACGTGTTGTTAAGCCATCATACTTCATAACACATTGATTTGTTTAGCGTTATATAGGAGGTTTAGGTGGGTGGCTTTTGTGGTCATTATTAAAGGACTCAATAATGGTAACTCTTTTGATTATTATTATTATTATTATTATTATTATTGTTATTATTATTATTTTTAAAAGACTAAAATAACTTTTAAGTTTTTATTTTGCTACTGGCATTGTATATTAATGAGAAATTTTTTGGTGTCTATGATTTTTGTATCTAAATTGTCTAAAAGTAGAAATAGAAGAAGATGGGGCTCACTCTTTTATTTTTGAATTTTATGTTTAAAATTTACACACCATAAAAAGCACCTTAATTAATTTTGCTACTTTCATTGTATAACTCAAAATGTGCTTACCTAAGCATGTGTACATTATTATATTATTTATGACTAAGTATCAAAATCAATTTTTAATTAGTTAATATTAATTAATTTTATTTATTATTATAAAATTATTCTTTTTAATTTTGTTTTAGAACTTAGTAAGATTAGAATTTAAAATTTAAGATTTAAAATTTAAAATAAAAAATAATTTAAAAAATTGATGTTATTAATTAAAAAAGCCAATTTTCTAGTTGAATTCGTTGTTTATATGATATGATATTTTTTTATACTATTTTTATATAAAGTTGATATTTAAAAATTATTAGATAATTTAATAAATTTGACTAAATTATTATATAATCATTCTTATTTATAAACTTAATATGAAGATATAAAAACAACAATCACTGACCGACTGTAATTTCATAACAAGAAAAGTAAAACCTAAAATTGTTTATTTTTTCATAAGTACTTCAAAGTCAACCGCTAGATACAAATACAATATGTGCTATCTTATGATTGGCAGTTTGATGCAGAATAATTTATGCCACTAACATACAAAAGTTGATTTAGATATTTATAATTAGATAATTGAACTGTGATACACTCATCACTTCTTCGTTCACGAATCAAAAAGCCACAGATAAAAAAGAAAGAAATACAGAATATTACGATTTTTTAAAAATCTTTTTAATGATGATTTATTTTGAAACGTCGTCGATAACAGATTGTGATTAATTAACAATAGGAACTACTTTCTTCTGATTCTGATAAGAGTTTATTTATCTTATTCTTCTAACTGTATCGCTTTTTATTTGGATAAATATGTAAAAAATATTTCATTATTTATTGGGGATCAAAATTAAATGAACATTTTTTTTTCAGCCATGATTTGTTTCTTACCACTATTATTTTATATTTGGGATTTATTTTTATTCTTTTATTTTTATCTAATAGGTGGTGATGAAGATGAAGTGGTGGTTTTGGACTCGGATTTTGTGGATTTAATTAGGGTTTGGATGGTCGATGATGAGGAAAGTGGGAGTGATGATTGTGTGAGGGCGTTCTTCCCTTTGGTGAGTGAGGGGTTTCTGAAAGAGATGATGATGATGAAGAATGGTTGCGAGGTTGGGTTCTTGTCTGGAGTTGTCATGTGCCAAGCTCTGTTGTTGAAACTGTGCTTGGAGTTTGAACCATGTTCTGAGAGATTGGAGATGGAGAAGAAGCTTCAGGGTTGTGCTGTTCAGACCATAACAGGGTTTAGGAATTTCTGCCTTTTAGGTAAGAACTTAAAGAGTCTCGTTCCGCAAGTGGCATTTATTTATTTAATTCAAGTTGGAAATGAGTTTAACTGTTTCTTTATTTGTATTTTTATCAAAAAATAAATTAAAGATAGTCATGCATTCATGCTATTTATTTATTTTTAACCAATTAAAAATAATGATACAAAATAACTGATCACCAAAAAAAAAAAAAGAAAGGAAATTTAAAAATATGTATTGTTTTATTTTTTAACCAATTAAAACAAAATGTATTAATTGCTCCTTAGCCAATAACTTAATCACACTCATTTCCTTTCTTCAATATTTTTATTTGTTTCATGAACTAGTGCCTAATGGTTACTTGTGAGCAAAGACTCCTATACCATACTTTCATGTTCATTATTTACTAAGTTGTCTGGAGTGTGGGTTCTTTCAGCATTTTAGGCGGTTGAACCTGGATGTATGCAGTTCTGTTTTAGTTCGATCTTTTTCTTTTCTTTACTTATTCTCCACAACAACCCCCCCCCCCCCCCCCCCCCCCCCCCCAAAAAAAAAAAAACCACCAGAATACTCACATTTGTTCTTCCTGGTTTTGATGCCGTTCTAATTTATAGACGTCTCCTTCTATGGGCCAACTGCCAAGGTTCCAAAATGATCAGATCATACATGCCATTTCTTAGATAAATCACTATACTACCCATAGTTCTTTACTTTTCAGCTTGATGCTCGTTGAATCCTTGTACTTTCTGGGGTGATCTCATTACAATTTTCGTGTTTGTACTACCTGATTGCTCATTGGTGCATATCAGATATTCTTTTCAGGATGATTCAGCTTGATGCTCGTTGAATCCTTGTACTTTCTGGGGTGATCTCATTACAATTTTCGTGTTTGTACTACCTGATTGCTCATTGGTGCATATCAGATATTCTTTTCAGGATGATGTTGGAGCCAGTTTTGCCAGTGATCTCCCTATTGGTCAGTACTACATCTTCTTTGCTTTAATTTTCCTTAATTATATTTTGAAACTAAGGGCTTTTTAGGCAAACCCTTTTCTCGAAAACTATCTGGTGTAAACAATAGTACATATATATGACTTATGGTTGGCAAGTCTGATGTCAACATTTATTCAGAGAGTTTCTTATTTGTGATTATCAGTAAGATGTCTTAGAAAAAGGCTTAACCATCGTAAGTTCTTCATTTTCCGTTCAAGTACTTATATATGATTTATGTTTAATGGAGGCAAGTCTTATGTCTCCAATTATTCATGAATTCCCTATTTGTGATTTTCAGTAAGTTTTCTTAGAAAAGGCTTAACAGGTTAGCTGCATTAATTATTCGATTGCCATTCAAGGGCATTGAGCCCAATGCTGGTAATATCTTCTATTGGTAATATCAACTCCTTTGTTTTATTGAATGACTCATTCCCATTCCCCTCATCAAGTATATGTTGTATTACTTGTTTCTAATATTTATTGTTAAAGTCAAAGACTAATTGCTTGTTTTACTATATAGGGTTTGGAAAATTCAGTTCTTCTAAAAGATGTCCTGTTCAATTCTGTGATGATGATAGAGTATTCATTCATCAATCCTCAAGCAGGAGTTTCACTACATGCCAAGAACTTGAAAGATGTTGCTATAACCTGGTTGTTTGTTGCTGACTTAGCTATACATTCTGCTAGGTATGGGAAAAGTCCTTTGTGCTTGTTATGGATGAAGAGGTTCCTAGAATGTTTTTCCTGGTTTAGTCTCATAATCTGGTTGGTCACAGGGAAAAGGGCGATCATGGCAAGGCTATGTCTTATGTAAATGGCTTCTCCAAATCCTGCATACCCGTTCAGTTGATCAACTGGGTTATTAATCAATTTGGCATAACTAGAAAGATCAGCAGACCAAATGTTTCCACCCCCATAGCCCTTATAAGTGAGTTCCTCTTGAAACCTCTTGCAGGATTTTGTTCCACTTCCTTTTGTACCTAGAGACTGTTACATTTACAGAAGCTTATATATGTTCGTGGCTGCACTCAATTTCAGATTGTATCAGTAACAATGCTGGTTGAATGCAGATACAGATAGTTGCTAACTGACACAAGCTGCTTATTTTGTATATTTATACATTTTATTTTATGTATGCATTGCTTGAGAAATTTTACTTTCTATTTCCTCACATTAACTAATGACTAGTGATTATGTATTCAGAGTGGCTTCTAGATGTTCAGGATCAAGGATTGGCGGTATTTGGGGGTGCCAATCATCGTGCTAAAGCTAACTTTTTTACTTCAAGATCTGAGTGTATGCTCCCAGTGATAAAACATTTCTTTAACAACCTGGATAGGAATCTCCCTGCAAATTCCATTAATGGAGTGATAGAGCCTGAAAAACCAGATGGTGATATAGAGATGGTTGATAGTTTGGATGTATGTTTTGCTGACGATGATAATATAATGAGCACACCCAACACTGATGGAACAAGGAAACGCAAAGAATGGATTGAGGATGAAACTAAAATGCAGTTAAAGTTTATGAGATGCTACCAGTTTCAAGAGAATTCAGTGAGAGAAAACTCATTTGTTTTCAGGCAATAATGATGCTTTGGGATAGTGGAACTGTGGAAGCATTACTTGGGTTTCATGGAGTTTCCAAAGTAATGGAGCAATGTGATAATGTTGAAAAGAAATACTCGTGATATGAGGACGCTGCTGCTAACAAATTTGACTATTTTTTTTTTGTCCCACTTTTGGTGCTAGTAAAATTGGAGACACCAACTTTAGGGTATATTATGGAAATTCATCATACCCTGGTTAGCATTATTTGGAGAAAAAAGGGCAAAATGGTCTTTTAAGTTCAAACTCAGAGAGGCCATAATAGATAGTATTATTAACTGGTAAGACTTGTTTGGACTTATTATGTATTATGTAATTAGGAGGAAGTATTTTAAGAGTGAATAGGAGAAGGTTTTCGCCCTTTTCACGATGTTAATGATTAGTGATAATGAAAACTCTTGATTAAGTAACAAGCTAAATCAAAACATCTATACCTTGTTGAGGGCAAAATTGTCTTTCCCTTTGTTATTGTTATTACTTGGTAGACTTTTGAGATCACTCGGTTGATTAAAAAATGTTAAATTTAAAATATTAATATTTTGCATTATTATTATTGCCACTTATACCCAAGTCGTATACTTCTAAAACATATCTTCACAAATATAGTTTCAGATTTATTTTTTTTTTCTTTATTTCTATATCTACTATGGTATAAATTCTTAGATATGATTAAGAAATACTTCCAAAACCAATATAAGAAAGACAAAAAGAGAAAATTCAGGTGCAGTGATAACTAAAAGCTTGCTTGAAAATTACCTTTAGACTTTTAGTAGCTATCATATCAATCTGACTGTTTATATATTTGGTTTATGTCACGAAGATTCCACAAAATTTTATAATAACCATAGAGAGCTGTTGTCTTTTGATGAAAATAAAAAAATTGCAGCACAATATAAATAAATCATAAAATTAAAAGTTACTAAATATCAAGTATTTCATATCATGAAATAAAAAATTTATGTTTAAAATTTGAATCTTCTAAATTTTAAATTTTTATTTGAGAGAATAAAATATGATGTTTTATCTTTGAATGCTTTTTCTTAATCTTATATTTCAAATAAATGATAAAAGATCACACTTTACTCTTCTAAAATAAAATTTAAAATTTAGAACATCAAAATTAAAGTCTAAACAGAAGCTAAGGTCTCAATGTACTCAAAGGCTCTGTGCCACTCCACGGCGATTGGGAAAGAATAATGCAAATCTGTTGATCTCACTTTTGGTAAGTCAAACACATGGTGATAGGTATTATCTTTTAACCGCAGAGCACTAACTTTGTCCTGTGTCTGCACTAACAAAGCCATCTCATCTTCATCATCTTCAATGAGATAGATTATACTGCATGGGCGCCGTATACTTCCATTTTTACTAATAACTAAAGGTGTAAATTGAAGTTCAACGTTGTGCATGAGTACCCACCTTGATGAATAATCTTCCTTCAATCGGAAGACGCTTACACACAATTCAGAGTCACCAAATCCAACCAAATTCATGTAACCGCATGCAGGCGCAAGAACGTATTTATAATAATGATGAGGCTCCGCCGGCAACGGAGGCATGTCATCTTTCACGCACTCTTCCTTCAAATCAAAACGCAATGTCATTTTACTTCTGCTGCCAATCCAATAAACTGAGTCCTTGAAATAGATTCCATGTGCAAAATCCATCCTCTCGAAGGGAGTCGAGAAAGAAGATCCGCACAGATTCCAGACACCGGATTCCGAGGAGTAAATCATGATTTGGTAGCGGACTTCCTTTGAAAATTCGACACCGAAAATGTAGATCAGTTTATAACCAAAAAATCGCAAGGGATCAAAAGCCAGAGCGTAATACACGAAAAGTGATCCAAGAAGCCATGGAAAGGGCCAGGGCAAGGTTTTTTTGTCTGCAGTGGTAGGGTTATAGATAAACATCTCTTTCGATTTGTGGACAAGCATCAAGCCATTGCAAGATTGTAATATCTGCCAAGAAAGTAGATCGGGAATTTCGGGGAAGCAGGAAGATGAAGATGAGGTGTCGAAGGAGAAGAATTTAAATCCGTAATTTACAGGATTAGTGATGTGATATAGGAACAAACCGGAGACTCTTCTTTTTACGGTGGCATGGCAGCATCGGAAGTAGGGGGAGGAGATGAGAGAGCGCCACCGCTTGGAGACAAGTTTGAAGGTTATGGCATCTTTGTGAGGCAGGCGAACAAGAATTTGGGTGAGTAAGTCATCGTTTCCTTCGATCGCTTGTGCTGAAGAAGAGATTAACCCTCCCATGGTGATTCTTCACTACTTTTGCTTTCAATTTTCCACGAGTATGTTTATATATATATATATATCTCAGTAGATTCTAGCTAAGATATTCATGGTTCATCCGACCATTAATTTCAAATTCAAAATTTAAAAAATACACTTTGGATTTTTAAAATTCTCCCCAATTTTAAAGGGATTTTTTATTCCAAACATTTACAAATTTTTAAAACATACATTCATATCGGATTTTTTAATAAATAAATTAAATATTTTATTCATAGATATAAGTAATTTGTAGTATTTTTATTGATTTATATTGCATTAATTTATAGTATTTTTAAACATATATACACAAACTTATTTCAATTATACGGTAAACGAGATAAATAATGTAATATAAATCAATAAAAATACTATAAATTACCTATATCATAAAATAAAAAAAATCCGAATCATATCTCATCATAGGATTTTTCGTTTATATAAATAAAATAAAGTAATTATTTACTTATTTGGATTGTATTAACTTGATTGAATTATATTAAAAAAATAAATTCAAATTGATATGATACAAATTACTATCTTTTAGAATAAATGGACAAAAGTACTAATACAAAATTTTAGGATAACAAAAATACACGATAGAATTGAAATTTTAATATACACATCAAAGATGACTAACAATGGATAAAACTAATCTGCCATTAGATGAGTTATGTTTCCGTTAAATTTTAGTGTATACATAACCAATAAAATAGTAGAGTTAATACTTAAAATAGTCCCTCAAATTTGATCCCGACTTAATTTAACCTTCAAGCACCAATGCGAAACCTTTCCACTTCTGTCACGGTGTGCGTTTTTCATCCAGCCACCATGCGAACGAATTCTGCTAGAACTACTTGAGCATTGGCAACTACTTGAGCATTGGCTACTGCTCCCCAATATCCTTCAATTCCCAACTCTTGGAACAACTTCTACGATTTAGGGGAATTAGGGCTGCGCTAGGTTTTATTTCATACATTGTGAGGAGTTAATTTGAACCCTTGAAATATTTGGCCATGTCATCTAACCTTACAGTGCCAAGTGTCATTTAAAATTGCCAGATTAGCTTTTCGGTGACGAAAAACCACGAAAGAGTCAAATTGAGGCACGGGTCAAAATTTTAGGGTACAATTAGAGTCAATTAAAACATTGAAGGCTATATTGAGATGGGGTCAAATTTCAGGGACTATTTTGAGTATTAACTCGATGTGACACTCTTTATCATTGTTTAGGATATCTGACGTAGAAAATAATAAATTCTCTTATTTTAAAATTAACAAAAAATTATTAAAAAATTTTGTGTCGTAACTGAAATTTTAGTTTCAGTGTCAGTCTCAATAATTTAAAATAAACACTACTTAAATGTATTAAAAAATAATCACTAAATTATTTATATAACATATATATTAAAATATAAATATATTTTAAAAATAAGTCAAATAATATATTATATATAAATATATAATAACTAATTTAGTGACTAATTTTTAGGATAGATATAATTAACTGATAAGACTTATTTGGACTTAAGTCACTATGTATTATGTAATTAGGTGTAACTTCTGTAACTTCACTATTAAAACTAACTCTACATGAAGAGATGTTTGGATTTATATTAATCGGCAGATGGCAAAAAGACAAAGAAAAAAAAAGAAGAATATAAAAGTACACATAGATTTTTATATGGTAGATAGATGTATATTTTATTTTTTTAATAAGTCATCTGTATATACCAATATTAAATTTTATTGTCATTTCTATCCTTCTGTCATTTAAGTAATTTTTTTAGTGATAATACCAGGTGGCTCTGTGTATTGTGTGACATGGCCATAAATGATAAATTATTGAATTCGTTAAATTTAAATAAAAAAAGATTTACAAGTAATTTGAAATCTTCGTTATCTTATTTTTTTCTCTAAAATTTACTTCGAATAGATCCCTAGTAGAGGGTGAATAAAAAATCTTTCCTTCTCTTTCTTTTTAATCTTCGTTCTGTGAGATAAAAAAAAATTCCCACCCAAAACCTTCTTCGCATCTATCGTAATAAGAATTTGTAAACTGTACGATCAAAATATCACAATCTCAACAAAAGAAGAACATACTCAATGCTTGTGCGAGTGGTTATGGTGGCTCCTCTTCTGCTCGACTACAACAATGACAAGTGTCTGCATAGACTTGACGCAGTGATGATTGAGTCTGCAACAGAGTGGAACCCTGAGAGATTATTTTTTTGTTGTCGGTTATGGAAGGTATGTAACTTTTTGTTCTGTTTATGAGGATAAATGCTATGCATCTTATGTGAAAAGGGGAGGAAGCATTGCGTTTGATCGCATTTGCTGTTGGACCTTTCTCGTTTGCCTACTACCCTACGTGTGGATTTTTACCCTTCTCACCTATCAAATTTGCCTTTAGAATAGAACGAAAATCACGAATCACAACAAACTCGAACGCGAAGACTTTAGTAATTTACTCTCATTATTCACTCTTTATTAGAGTTTTACTATTCAAAGTAACTTTTGAGAAAAAAAAAATAAAGAGATGTATAATTTGTAAAACTTGTTTTTTTTTTAATTTAACATATTCAATAATTTTACCTTTATTTTTTATTGTGTCATCAAAAGGGTTATATCACTCAATAAAGTGTCACCTAATCGTCACTATCGCTAAAAAATTATCCAGACCAATGATAACGTACGCAACTTGATATTGATATATACATATATGATTCATTAAAAAAAATTAAAGTATATATTTATCCAACATATAAAAATTTATGTGTACTTTTGTCCATACATTTTTTCAAAAAGAAAAAAGAAAAAAGAGGAGACTGGAGGTTAACTCAATTTAACTCTGACTTAAACTTCATTTTATAAAATAATATCATTAAAATGAGTCTAACTAGCTAATCAGTTAGAAAATAGCCAACATCGATTTCTATTAATAATTTAAAAAACTGAAAATCCATTTATAATCTTCTAAAGATTATCCTTTTATTTTTTTTTAATTCCTTAATTTTATCTATTACTGCAAACCACCCACCTCCATTATCAGTCATCAGTGATTACCGTCAGCTATCATAGTTGGCCATTGCCGATCACACCATTGTCGTCACTGGTGACCACCTCCAATTTCCTAAATGGGGATGGAGAGTGGAAAGAGAATCTCCGGCCCCATAAATATCTATTGTTATTCTCAGCCTAATTAGCTAATTAAAAAAAAAATCAACATCTCTTTTAGTAATTTTAAAAACTCAATACCCATCCATTTATAGGATTATCCTTTATCCTTTTATTCTTTTTCCTTTTTTTTTTCTCTCCTAATACCTTAATTTCATCTACCACCACAAACCATCTATCTTTATCCACCGGTAACCACCCACCACAGTCGATTGCCGGCAACCATTATTGTTGTCGCCGGCAACTACCTTCCACTATATCAGACACCTTAAATTCTAAATTCTAATTAAATATTAAGTTCTAAACGCTAATCTCTAAACTCAAAATTCTGAACATTAAATTCTAAATCATAAATTTTAAATTATAAACACTGAATCTAAATTTTTTTATTTGAGTTTTGAATGATTTTATTATTTTTAATTTTATTTTTTTATTATGAATTATTAACTATTTTGTTGACTAAAAATGATTAATTACCAATAGTTTTCCTAATAATATATTAAATGCATATTAATTTACATTGTGCAGGATTTTGTTCCACTTCCTTTTGTACCTAGAGGCTGTTACATTTACAGAAGCATATATTTGTATGTGGCTGCATTCAATTTCAGATTGTATCAGTAACAATGCTGGTTGAATGCAGATACAGATAGTTGCTAACTGATACAAGCTGCTTATTTTGTATATTTATACATTTTATTTTATGTATGCATTGCTTGAGAAAATTTTACTTTCTATTTCCTCAAATTAACTAATGACTAGTGATTTTGTATTCAGAGTGGCTTGTTTGGACTTATTATGTATTATGTAATTAGGAGGAAGTAGTTTAAGAGTGAGCAGGAGAAGGCTTTCGCCCTTTTCATGATGATTAATGATTAGTGATAATGAAAACTCTTGATTATGTAACAAGCTAAATCAAAACATCCATACTTTGTTGAGGACAAAATTGTCTTTTCCTTTGTTATTGTTATTTACCTGGTAGACTTTTGAGATCACTCACTTTGCATTTTGTTAAGTATTATTATTATTGCCACTTATACCCAAATCGTATACTTCTAAAACATATCTTCACAAATATAGTTTTAGATTTAAATTTTTTCTTTATTTCTATATCTATTATGGTATAAATTCTTATATATGATTAAGAAATACCTCCAAAACCAATATAAGAAAGATAAAAGATGGAAATTTAGGTGTAGTCAATTTTTGATAACTAAAAAATATTAAATAAAAATTTAGTTAAATTATTCAAATTATTTAACGATTCTTAGTTATTAATTTTACGTGAAGTTGACTATGTCTAAAATTTTACCAAAATAAAAGCTTGCTTGAAAATTATACCTTTAGACCTTTAGTATCTATCGTATCAATCTGAGTGTTCATATATTTGGTTTATGTCACGAAAGATTCCACAAAATTTTATAATAACTGTAGAGTTGTTGTCTTTTGATGAAAATAAAAAAATTGCAGTACGATATAAATATATCATAAAATTACAAGTTATTAAATATCAAGTATTCCATATCATGAAATCAAAGATCTATGTCTAAATTTAGATTAAAGTATGATTACCAGAAAATAAATTATGAGAAATGTCTAAAATCTAAACACAAGCTAAGCTCTCAATGTACTCAAAGGCTCTGTACCACCCCATAACTCTCCGTGGGAAAGAATAATGCAAATATGTTGATCTTACTTTTGGTAAGTCAAACATATGGTGATAGGTATTATCTTTTAACCGCAGAGCACTAACTTTGTCCTGTGTCTGCACCAACAAAGCCATTTCATCTTCATCATCTTCAATAAGATAGATTATACTGTATGCGCGCCGTATACTTCCGTTTTCACGAATAACTAAAGGTGTAAATTGAAGTTCAACATTGTGCATGAGTACCCACCTTGATGAGTAATCTTCCTTGAATCGGAAGACGCTTACACACAACTCAGAGTCACCAAATCCAACCAAATTCATATAACCGCATGCAGAAGCAAGACAGTATTCATAATAATGATGAGGCTCTGCCGGCAAGGGAGGCATGTCATCCTTCACGCACTCTTCCTTCAGATCAAAACGCAGCATCATTTTACTTCTGTTGCCAATCCAATAAACTGAATCTTTGAAATAGGTTCCATGTTCAAAATCCATCATCTCCAAGGGAGTCCAGAAGGAAAATCCGCACAGATTCCAGACTCCGGATTCCGAAGAATAAATCATGATTTGGTAGCAGTCTTCCTTTGAATATCCGCCATGGAGAATGTAGATCAACTTATAACCAAAAAATCGCAAGGGATCAAAAGCCAAAGAGTAATGCGCGAAACGTGTTTCATGAAACGATGGAAAGGGTGAGGGCAAGATTTTTCTGTCTCCAGTGGTAGGATTATAGATAAACATGTCTTTCGATTTGCGAACAAGCATCAAGCCATTACAAGATTGTAATATCTGCCAAGAATGTATATCGGAGATTTCGGGGAGGCAGGAAGATGAAGATGAGGTGTCGAAGGAGAAGAATTTGAATCCGTAATTTATAGGATTGGTGAAGTGATATAGGAACAAACCGGAGACTCTTCTTTTTACGGTGGCATGGCAGCGGCGGAAGTCGAGGGCGGAGATGAGATAGCGCCACTGCTTGGAGACAAGTTTAAAGGTTATGAGATCTCTATGAGGCAGGCGAATAAGAATTTGAGTGAGTAAGTCATGGTTTCCTACAATCTCTTGCGCTGAAGAAGAGATTAACCTTCTCATGTTCACTACTTTGCTTTCAATTTTCCACGAGTATGTTTATATATCTGAATAGATTCTAGCTAAGATATTTAACCAAAAAAATGTTTAAAAGATAATATTATCTTGGATGTTAATAAAGATAAAAGCTAGCGAATAAAAAAAGATAATATTAATAAATAACTATAAGAATACATATTAGTTATATTATCATTTTTTGATATTATCTTTTTTGATAACTATATTGAATGACATGTTTATATATTTTGATAATCTATAACAATATCTATAACAATATATAATTCAAATACGGAAGATTTAGTATCCAATATTTTTTTCTATTTTACCCTTATTTTTATAATCTAAATTACATATTCAATCATGTACTGCATTAAAATGATGTATTGCTTAACTCTTAACTATAAAAGAAATTAAAAAAATACTGCTTACTCTCAGTTTTAAGATTATAAAATAGATCACATTTGTAAAATGATTTAAACAAAATAATTTTTTTAATAACAATATATAATGCGAATACGGAGAGTTTAGTATCTAATATTTTTTTATATTTTATCCCTATTTTTATAATCTAAATTACATATTCAGTCACGTATTCCATTGGAATGATGTAACTGCTTAGCTCTTAATTGTGAAAGAAATTAAAAAAAAATTACTCACTCTCGGTCTTAAAATTATAAAATGGATCACACTTCCAAATTAATTTAAATAAAGTAATTTTTTTAAATAAATATACAAATGTACAAATAATAATTTTTTTCTTCAAATTATTATCATACTATTTTAATGTACTCTTGTACCTATACAATATATAATAATAATTGGTATCTAAATTTAAGTTCCAATATTACTTCTAAATAGAGGTTTATTATTAAAAAAATTCTTTTGTCAATTACGTTAAATAAAAAAATTTATACCCATTTTTTCATCTTAACCTCATTAAAATACTCCTATTGGATGTAAATTATTGTTACAGATTTTTTTATTAGGATATATTTTTAAGAAATAAAAGTAAAATAATTCAATAAGATTAATTTTAAAAAAATGTACACTGAATAATTTTTCTCTTCAAATTTAATATATTCTAAATACCTATGCAATATATAATATGGATTAGTATCCAAATTTAAATTTTAATATTATTCTTAATGAAAGATTTTTATTATTAAAAAAATTTTGTACATCCGGTAGTTAAATTGGATAAAAAAATTTTCACACATTTTTTTATTGCAACAATTTTTTATTGTATGTAAATTATTCATGCAATTTTTTTTATTATAGATATATTTTTAAAATAATAAAAGTAAAATAGTTTAACAGTACAGTATTTTTTAAAAAAATTTACACACAATAATTTTGTATCAATATATCATAATTTATTTTGCATATAATATTCATTTATCTAAGTTTATGGAGTGCCTTTAAAAAATTATATTTAAATAATTTTTTTATATTTTAACTATTTTATATTTTGGAATTCAAAATTTTGTATTTTTATTCAAAGTTTATTTTAATATTTTATTTTAATTCTGTTAATCAAAAGTATGAATATTAATTTTTTTATTTTTTATTTTTAGGATAAATAAAAAGATGGTATTTTTTTATAAATTAAATGATTGAAAAACTTACTTATTATAGAGTAAGTTAAGTCTATTTCTTAACTATAGGAGTACATATATAATTCACTTTTGAATGTAATCAAAATACATATAAATTTATTTAATTTTTTAAAATTTAAATTAATTATTAAAATTACGATATAATTGATGTACTCTTATAGAAAAAATGAAAATGACTTCATAAGTATTTTTTTTGTTGGGAGGAAACATAACTCAATAAGTATAAAGTCTAATTTAAACGACTATAGATAAGTAAAATAAGTAATAAAAAATGAATATAAAATTTAATTTTTTGTTATTTGGTATAAAGATAAATATAATAAAATAAATCATTATTCTCATACATCATGGCATAAAATTTGACATTATCTTTTTTTAGAGCTATTTACTTTATTCAGTTTTTATCTTTATTTTTGTGTTATATTTTAATTTTGTTAAACAAAAAGTATTAATATCATTTAACTTTTATCATAAATATAAATATATAACTTTGTGTTATTAGATAAAAAAAAATATTCATACCAGAAAAAGTTAAATTTACTCCTTTGTTATATTTATAGGAGTGTAAATGATTCACACAAGTGTTACAAGATTTATTATTATTATTATTATTTTTAAAGTAATATTCACTTTTTAAGTGTAATAATTACTAACTAAATGAGATTGAAAAGAAGGTAGAAGAAAAATAAAAAATAGAGGAAAGAAGAGAGAACAAGCCAATATAAAAGTGGTGGTGAGCCAATGATAAATATGTAGATAGATAATGGTAAGAAAAAAGAATAATAAAAACAAAAATTAAAAATTCTAAAAAAATAACAAGACTAAAGATAATTTAAAAAATTGAATATAAAATTATTAGAAATAAAAAATTTTTTAGTCATTAAAATTATACGAAAAAATAGTGATTTAAATATAAATTTTTATATCTACTTTAGATTAAATAAAATTAAGAAATAAATAAATTTATAAATTTTTATCTTCATTAATACACATAATAACAACTTAATAATTTTAGTATTATACTTAAATTAATTTAAATTTAATTATTCTATATATTAAAAAAATTAAATAATGTATAGATTTTTTTTTATTTAATTATTCTATACAAAATTTTTGAATGCTTGATATCTTAAATTTTTTCTTAAAATGATAAAGTATGATTTAACAATAAAAAATGATAAATAAATATCTATATAATAGTTATACATTTAGAAATCTAATTCAAACAAAAAAATAATTCTTTTAGCAAATTTTTAACAACTCAAAAGTTAACACAATAAATAGTTATAGATCAAAATAATGAACAAAAATGAGAGCTGCCACAATGGTATGATGGTGTAATTGATTTCAGTTGGAGTTAATAGAAGAAGAAAACAAGAAAAAAATAAAATAAGACAACATAATAGTAATAGTGAGACAATAATAGTTATACATGTAAAATGAATGATAAGAAAAAATAATAATGTACAATATGATGAGATGATATAATCAAAATAAAAATTAATAATTTTAAAATAATAATAAGATTAAAAATAATTAAAGATGTTTAATATAAGATTAAAATTTTTTTATCTATTCGAATTATACAAAAAGATAAAGAGTGTTTTGAATATAAATTTTTAAATTTGCTTCAAATCAAATAAAATTGATAAAATAAATAAATTTAATATATAAATAACTAATTTGTAAACCATGTTATTAAATTTTTATCTTAATTTTATTATACATAATAATAATATAACTTTTTACCTTTTTCAATTTAAATTTAATTATTTTATTTTTTTTGCATATCTTAAATAATGTAAAATATTTTTTTATAATTAATTTTTATTTATTGATATTAAATTTATAATTTTAAAAATAAAAATATAAAAATATTTTCAGTACCTGTTGAGCTATTAGTTTATTTAAAAAAAATTACCTTATTTAAACTATTTTGCAAGTGGATCCATTTTATAATCTTAAGACTAAGAGCGAGCAATTTTTTTAAATTTCTTTTACAGTTAAGACTTTAGAGCGAAACAGTTACATAATTCTAATGCTGTACGTAACTGAATATGTAATTTAGATTATAAAAATAGGAGTAAAATAAAAAAAATATTGGATACCAAATCCTCCATATTCGCATTATATATTGTTATAGATATTATAGATAGGTAATTTATAGTATTTTCACCAATTTACATTACATTGCTTATTTTATTTATTGTGTAAACGAAATATATAAGGTTGTGTATATATTGTTTACATTGTAAACAAAATAAGATACGTTTGTTGTTGCACTTATCACGTAGTCTCAGACTCGACAATTACAAATACTACAGGAAAGATGTTACTATGACCGTATTGTGTTACTGCAATCAGCAACAGACTATCATATTTGCCATATAAATACATGTCATTAATGGAGACGAAGAACTTGTAATGCTTGAAAGTCTTTACACAAGGAGAAAAAATTCAAAATACCTTATCAAATTGGCTGTAGTCGCATACCACCAAGTGCCCATCATAGTACAGTACCACCCTGAAATCTATAGTTGCGAGAAAACAAATCTGCAATGTTTATTTGCAGCAACATCGGCACCTTGTTATATAACTCCTCCTAATCACAGTATATTTGTGCAATTGCCTTTTGTTGCACTATCTAAACTTTTTTGTATGAGGGTTTGAAGTGATAGTTTTGCCTAACTGTATCTTGTAGAATAGGGATATAAAGTAACTGATGGGTTGGATTGTATGAAGAGCACGATGACACTACAAATGGTTGCAGATCTTTTTATAGCTACTCAAAATTTGTCATACTTTATCTCGTTTATAGCGCAAACATCGTAACTGCTCCAATATCTCGTTTACGGTGTAAACAAAATAAATTTGTGTATATCTCGTTTATATTGTAAACGAGATACGTGTTGATCGTTCTCTCCAATGTATCACATATGCAAACGTGATGCGTGCAACAATAAACATGTCTTATCTCGTTTACAATATAAACGAGATATACACAAATTTATTTTGATTACACTATAAACGAGATAAATAATACAATATAAATCAATAAAAATGCTACAAATTACTTATATTCGTAAAATATTTAATTTATTTATTTTAAAAAAATTCTAATCATATCCTTCATAGGATTTCTCGTTTATATAAATAAAATAAATTAATTATTTACTTATTTGGATTATATCAACTTGAATTGAATTACATTAAAAAAATCAAATTGATATGATAAAAATTATTATCTTTTAGAGTAGATGGAAAAAAATACACATACAAAAATTTTAGGATCACAAAAATACACAACAGAATCAAAATTCTAATATACACATAAAAAAAAAACTGACGATGAATAAAATTAATCTATTATTAAATGAACTTTGTTTTCGTTAAATTTAATGTATACATGGCCAATAAAACGGTGATGTGACACTTTTTATTATTGTTTAGGATACTTGATGTAGAAAATAATAAATTCGCTTATTTTAAAATTAACAAAAATAAAATAAAATTTTGTATTGTAGCTGAAATTTTAGTTTCAATTTTAGTCTCAGTGTCTTAAAATAAATACTATCTAAATGTATTATAAAATAATCACACAATTATTTGTATAACATATATATTAAAATATAAAATATATTTTAAAAATAAGTTAAATAATATATATTTACATATAAATACTTAATAATTTAGTGACTAATTTTTAGAATAGATATAATTAACTGGTAAGACTTATTTGGACTTAAGTTACTATGTATTATGTAATTAGGTGTAACTTCACTACTAAAAGCTAACTCTACATGAAGAGATGTCTGGATTTATATTAATGAGCTGATGCATGGCAAAAAGATAAAGCAAAAAAAAAAAAAAAGACAAAAGTACACATAGATTTTTATATGATGGATAAATATATACTCTAATTTTTTAATAAGTTATCTTATACACTAATATCAAGTTCTGTTATCATTTTTATCTTTTTATCGCCTAAGTAACTTTTTTGGCAATAGTGGCTACCAGTAGCTCTGTGTATTGTGTGACGTGGCCTTTTTTATGACACAGTAAAAAATAAATGATAAATTATTGAATTGGTTAAATTTAAATAAAAAAATTACAAGTGATTTAAAATCATCTTCCTTTTTACTCCAAAATTTACTTCGAACAGAGCTCTAACAGAGAGTGAATAAAAAATCTTTCATTCTCTTCCTTCTATGAGATTAAAAAAAAAATTTCTCCTGAAACTTTTTCTGCGTCTCCTATAATAGGGATTTGTAAACCCTAAGGTATCAAAATGTCACAATCTCAACGAAAAAAGAACATGCTTGTGTGAGTGATTGTGGTGGCTCCTGTTCTGAACTGAAAAATAGAAAAAAGAAAAAAAATTCAATTACAACAACAACAAATGTCTATATGAACTTGACGCAGTAGTGCTTGAGTTTGCGACTGAGTGAAACTCTGGGAGATTGTTTTTTTGTTGTCTGTTATGGAAGGTATGTAATTTTTTATTCTATTTATGATGATAAATACTATGCATCTTATGTGAAAAGGGGAGGAAGCATTATCTTTGATCGCGTTTGCTGCTAAACTCTCCTCGTTCGCCTTCTACCCTGTGTGTAAATTTTTACCCTTCTCACCCTATCAAGTTTGTTTTAGAACGAATACCACGAATCTCAACAAACTTAAATGTGAAGATTTCAGCAATTCACTCTCATTGTTTACTTTTTATTCAAATTTTGTTATTCAAAATAACTTTTGAAAAAGAAGAGAATAAAAAAATGTATAATTTATAAAGTTTTTTTTTCTAATTTAACATATTTAATAATTTAACCTTTATTTTTTATTGTGTCATCAAAAGAGTTATGTTATACAATAAAATGTTACCTAGCAGTCACTATTACCAAAAAAAAAATTATTTAAGACACAGAAAAATAAAAATTATAATATAGTTTGATATTAATATATACAGATGACTCATTAAAAAATTAGAATATATATTTATTTATTATATAAAAATTTATGTGTATTTTTGTCTATTCTTCCAAAAAAAATAAGACTAAAAATCTCCGACTTAAACTGTATTTTATATATATAATAATATCATTAATATGAGTCTAACTAGGTAATCAGTTAAAAAATAGTCAACATCGATCTCTATTAATAATTTAAAAAAACTGAAAACCCATTTATAATCTTTTAAAGATTATCTTTTTATCTTTTTCTTTTTTTTATTCCTTAATTTTATATATTACTGCAAACCACCCACCTTCATTCTCAGTCATCGATGATCACCGTCAGCTATCATAGTTGGCCGTCGTCGACCACCGCTGTCGCACCGGTGACCACTTCCAATTTCCTAAATGGGATGGGGAGCGAAAAAAAAAATCCACGCCCCCATATCTATATATATATATATATATATATATATATATATATATATATATATATATATATATATATATATATATATATATATAATTTAAAAAACAATACCCATCCGTTTAGAATTTTTTTTAAGGATTATCCTTTATCCTTTTATCCTTTTTTTTCTTTTCTTTTTCCCTTCTAATACCTTAATTTCATCTACTACCACAAACCACCTATCCACCGGCAAACACCACAGTCGACTGCCGCCAACCATCATTGTCGTCACCGGCAACCATCTCCAGCCATATCGGACATCCTAAATTCTAAATTATAATTAAATATTAATTTTTAAATTCTAAATACTAAATTCTAAATATTACATTAAATTCCAAATTATAAACACTGAATCTTAATTTTTTTATTTGAGTTTTGATTGTTTTTATTATTTTTAATTTTAGTTTCTTTATAATTAATTGTTAGCTACTTTGTTGACTACAAATTATTGATTACTAATAGTAGTTTTTTTAATAATATATTCTAAAAATGCATACTAATTTACATTATAGTGTTTTTTTAAATAAATATATTTTAGAAAAAGTTTAAACACTAAAATGAATTAACAATATTATTTATACATTAAAATTAACTATCAAAATAAATTATTATTATATTATGTATTTGCATATAAATATATATGTATTTAAATATTTATTTAAAATATATTTTGTTTTTTAATAAATATTTTATATTTGTGATTGATGTTAATAATTGATTTTATATTTTAGTGTATAACTAACGTGATCGAAAATGGACAATAGATGTAGGATAGATGTTATATGGACGAGGTAATGTTATGATAATGAAATGAAATATTTTGTTAAAGTGCTCAACTGTCTCCTTAGCTTAAGTGAGGTGGCATAGGTGCAATCTTAAGAGGGTTTATTGTTTTGACGAATTTGGTAATACTTTTATTTTTACAAATAATTTATCAAATATAATTTTTAAATATAATTTTTTAAAAATGATATCATCTAAACTTTCTGTTCATACCCTGGCCCAACGTTAAGGGCCCAGGTCCAATTAAAAGGCCTAATCCAATAGATTAAGCCTAGTTAAGCACCGACCTTCACATAAGAAGTCGGTGTTCAGCACGACTTGCTCTAAAGAAGTCGGACGTGAGATTAGCTGGCAGATAAGCGCTCATTCAAAAGAGTAACCGCCCCTAAAATCTCTCTAACCGCTTCACAAAGCCATATCTTAACCTCCCTAAGATAATGGGACGGTTATTATCCTAAAGATACGGCACTACTTCAACGGTGGTTATTGGCTCACCACTATAAGTACACTGACACTCCTCAGGTATTTCTAAGCCCAATACTCTCTAGACCTGCTCACACCCTTGCTAACTTAGGCATCGGAGTGTCTTTGCAGGTACCACCCCCCATTCACTTGTGAACACACATCGGAAGGAGGCTCCAGCGTGCAAACCAGCTCGGAGACTACCATCCTTAGGCGATTGGGCTAATTAGCGCCATCCATTCAATCCATCTCCGGTTACCCACCGTAACATTGGCGCCGTTGCCGGGGACCCGAGAGATCATCCATTGATGGCGGATAGATCCCACGAAGAAGTCCATGCAGAAACAGATTCCGAAGAAGAGAATCTGGACGCAGGTAATAACAATGCGGACTTGATCCTCCACCAAGAAATTAACGATCAGCAAAAAGAGGGCACCTCTGGTGTAAAAAATCCGAAGGCAAACCCCTCAGACGAGCGAGAATCAGAAAAAGGCGGACCATCCCACATAACTGAGCTAATGGGGTTAGTCCACAGCCGTCTGGAGCAATTAGAACAAGAGCGGGAGAAACAAAGGGAAACAGAGAAGTACCTAAAAGAGGAGATGGAACGGCGGAAAGAGTTAGAAAGGAAACTCTCAAAGCTGGAATCCTCCCTCAAGAGTCACAACTCCCGCGACGACCAAGAAGAGTCACTCTTAGGTGAAGAAGATCCTTTTAGCGAGGACATAATGAGGGCAAAAGTTCCGAGAAACTTCAAAAGCCCTGATATGGACCTCTACGATGGAACTACGGATCCAAAGCATCACCTAAGCAACTTCAAAAGTCGGATGTACCTAGCTGATGCTTCCGACGCTACTCGGTGCAAGGCTTTTCCGACCACCTTATCAAAAGCTGCGATGAAGTGGTTCGACAGCCTTCCCCCAAGATCGATCACAAGCTTTGAAGACCTCTCAAGGAAGTTTTTGATGAGGTTCTCAATTCAAAAAGACAAGGTAAAACATGCACCGAGCCTCCTGGGAGTAAAGCAGGAGGTCGGAGAATCTTTACGAGCCTATATGGAAAGATTCAACAAAGCATGTTTGGAGATCCAGGACCTGCCCACAGAGGCAGTCATAATGGGGCTAGTCAACGGACTCAGAGAAGGTCCCTTCTCACAGTCCATATCTAAAAGACACCCCGTTTCCCTAAGTGATGTACAAGAGAGGGCTGAAAAGTACATCAACATGGAGGAAAACGCCAAACTGAGAGATCTGAGCGGACGACCTGGGCTCCCTCCCTCAACAAAAGAGAGGGAAAGGGAAACCAAGAAAAGAGAAGAGCTCAGTCTCGAAAGGCCAAGGAAATATCACTCTTATACTCCTCTGAAAGTTTCTATAGTGGATGTATATAGAGAGATTTGTAATACTGAAAGACTGCCACCCCTAGACCCATTAAAAATAAAAAAGGGGGAAGCCGCAGCGACTACTGCGAGTACCATAAAATATATGGTCACTCCACTAACGACTGTTACGACCTTAAGAATGTGATAGAAAAGCTGGCTAGAGAAGGTCGTCTTGATAGATATCTCATAGAGAGGTCGGACGGTCACGGAAAGAGAAAGCGAGATGATATGGACAGAAGAGACCCACCACCGCAAACCCCAGAAAGACATATCCATATGATCTCAGGGGGATTTGCGGGAGGAGGACTCACCAAATCCTCTCGCAAAAGACATCTCAAGAGAGTCTACCAGGTCGGGGAAAAGTCATCCGACCTCCCCACCATTTCATTCACAAAAGAAGATGGGCAAGGAATAATCCCTGGACACGATGATCCAGTGGTAATAACTATGATCCTAGCAAATGCCCATCTCCACAGAACCCTAGTAGACCAAGGAAGCTCGGCGGACATTCTCTTCAAGCCTGCTTTCGACAAGCTAGGGTTAGATGAGAAAGAACTAAGAGCCTACCCCGACACCCTATATGGATTAGCGGACACGCCAATAAAACCACTAGGATTTTTACCCCTTCACACTACTTTTGGAAAAGGGGAAAAATCAAAAACTCTGAACATAGACTTCATAGTCATCGATGTGGGGTCAGCTTATAATGCTCTAATCGGCAGAGCTACCCTCAATCGACTCGGAACAGTGGTATCTACTCCTCACCTCTGCATGAAATTCCCGACCTCAGCAGGAATAGCAACGGTAAAGGGAGATCAAAAACTAGCAAGGAAATGCTACAACGAAAGCCTAAACCTAAGGGGAAAGGGCAAAGAAGTCAACACAATAGAACTCGGCGGTGCAAAGGCCAGAGAAGAGCTGCGACCACAACCGGGAGGAAAAACCGAGGAAGTACAGGTTGGTGAAGAGGAAGGAAAAAACACTCATATAGGAGCCAACCTAGGGAAAACTCTAAAACAAGGGTTGACTAAGTTCCTAAGAGATAATTCCGACCTCTTCGCCTGGAAGGCCTCCGACATGCCTGGGATTGACCCCGAGCTCATGTCCCACAAGCTCTCGGTTTATCCAGGATCCCGACCTGTACAACAAAGAAGACGCAAGCTCGGCCCAGAACGAGCCCTAATAATAGAAGAGCATGTACAGGCGCTCCTGGAAGCCGGCTTTATTAGAGAGGTCAAGTACCCAACATGGCTAGCCAATGTAGTGCTAGTCAAAAAACAGAATGGTAAATGGAGAATGTGTGTCGACTATACCGACCTAAATAAGGCGTGTCCTAAGGACCCTTATCCCCTGCCAAGTATTGATACCCTAGTAGACTCCAGCTCGGGGTACCAATACTTGTCATTCATGGACGCCTACTCGGGATATAATCAAATCCCGATGTACGAGCCCGACCGGGAGAAAACATCATTCATCACGCCCCGAGCTAACTATTGCTACGTGGTCATGCCATTCGGATTAAAGAATGCAGGAGCCACATATCAAAGGCTGATGAATAAAGTGTTTTCCTCTCACCTGGGGACTTTAATGGAAGTATACGTCGATGACATGCTAGTAAAAACCAAGGAAGAAGCCGACCTCTTATCCGATCTCTCACAAGTCTTCGACACCATAAGGCTGTATGGGATGAGACTAAATCCGGCAAAATGCGCCTTCGCGGTAGAAGCAGGAAATTTTCTAGGATTTATGCTAACACAAAGAGGGATTGAGGCCAATCCCGATAAATGTAGAGCCATCCTAGAAATGAAAAGTCCGACCTGTTTGAGAGAAGTCCAACAGCTCAATGGCCGACTTGCAGCCCTCTCCAGATTCTTGGCAGGATCGGCGCTAAAATCCCTTCCATTATTCTCCTTATTAAGAAAGGGATGCCAATTCGAATGGACTCCGGAATGTGAGGAGGCGTTCCAAGAGTTCAAAAAGTTTCTAAGCCAACCTCCTATCTTAACCCGACCAGTACCAGGGAAAGACCTCGTCTTGTACTTATCCGTAGCAAATAGAGCTGTCTCGTCAGCCCTGATAAAAGAAGACGAGGTCGGACAGCACCCGGTCTATTTCAGCAGTAAAGTCCTACAAGGCCCTGAACTAAGGTACCACAAACTTGAAAAGTTTGCCTACTCCTTAGTAATAGCCTCACGAAGGCTACGACCTTACTTTCAGGCTCACACAATAAGAGTCCGCACAAACCAACCCATGAAGCAAATCCTCCAAAAGACGGATGTTGCAGGGAGGATGGTTCAATGGGCAATAGAGCTCTCCGAGTTCGATCTAAAATATGAAACTCGGACAGCAATTAAAGCTCAATGTCTCGCCGACTTCGTAGCAGAATACGCAGGAGACCAAGAGGAAAAGCCGACTACATGGGAACTCTATGTAGACGGATCCTCTAACAAAACGGGAAGCGGAGAATATCAGGCATAATATTGGTAGATGAAAGAGGAACCCAGATTGAGGTTTCTCTAAAATTTGAATTCCCAGCCTCAAATAATCAGGCAGAATATGAAGCCTTGATTGCTGGGCTAAAATTAGCAGCAGAAGTCGGTGCTGCAAAAGTGATGATATACAGCGACTCCCAGGTGGTGACCTCCCAAATAAGCGGAGAATATCAGGCAAAGGACCCTAATATGAAGAAGTATTTAGAAAAAACTTTGGAGCACCTTGGGCGCTTTGCAGAAACCGAGATAAAACACATAACTCGGGATCTGAACAGCAGAGCAGATGCCCTATCCAAGTTAGCAAGCACCAAACCAGGAGGGAACAATAGAAGCCTGATCCAAGAAACCCTCCAGGAACCCTCGGTAATAAAAGATAAGCAAGAGGTGCTTGAAGTAGTCGGTCTGAACCTCGGATGGATGAATCCCTTAGTCGAATATCTGAAATTCGATATCCTCCCTAAGGAGGAAAAGGAAGCCAAAAGAATCCGAAGGGAAGCACAGCATTACACTTTGGTGAGAAATGTCCTTTACCGAAGAGGGATATCGACACCATTGTTGAAATGCGTACCGACCTCAAGAACCACCGAGGTGTTGGAGGAAGTACATAGTGGGATCTGCGGCAATCATCTCGGAGCAAGGTCACTAGCCAGAAAAGTAATCCGAGCTGGATTCTACTGGCCGACCTTGCAAAAAGATGCCACAGAATTTGTGAAAAAATGTCAACCGTGTCAGATGCATGCAAATTTCCACGTGGCTCCACCAGAAGAGCTCATTAGTATCACTTCTCCATGGCCTTTTGCAAAATGGGGAATGGATTTGTTAGGTCCTTTTCCCCAAGCGCCAGGATAAGTCAAATACTTGATCGTGGGAATAGATTACTTCACAAAGTGGATAGAAGCAGAACCATTAGCTACTATCACCGCTCAAAGAAGTCGGAGATTCCTCTACAAAAATATCATCACAAGATACGGGATACCTAACTCCATCACTACGGATAATGGAACCCAATTCACCGATGCTACCTTCAGAAGCTTAGTAGCCAGTATGAAAATCAAACATCAGTTTACCTCGGTGGAGCACCCACAAGCCAATGGGCAAGCCGAGGCAGCTAACAAAGTCATACTGGCAGGACTAAAGAAGAGATTGCAAGAAGCAAAAGGAGCTTGGGCTGAAGAGCTCCCTCAAGTGTTATAGGCCTACAGGACAACACCCCAATCCGCCACGGGAGAAACACCTTTCCGACTAGTCTATGGTGTAGAAGCCATGATTCCAATAGAAATCAATGAGCAAAGCCCAAGGGTAATTCTCCATGACGAGGTCGGAAATGTACGGGGACACAAAGAGGAGCTCGACTTGCTCCCCGAAGTCCGAGAAGATGCCCAGATAAGAGAAGCTGCGTTGAAGCAAAGGATGACTACAAGGTACAACAAAAAAGTCATTCGAAGAACATTTGCTCCAGATGATTTGGTCTTAATCAGAAACGACATCGGAGTCAACAAATCGGGAGAAGGAAAGCTCGCCGCAAATTGGAAGGGACCATACAAAGTCAATGAAGTTTTAGGAAAAGGTTATTATAAAGTAACCGACCTGAACGGCACTGAGCTACCAAGGTCGTGGCATGCTTGTAATATGAAAATGTACTACAGTTAAAAGCGAACTCTACTCCCTGATGTACTCTTTTCCCAACTTCATAATTTTTTCCCAAAAAAGGGTTTTTTCTGGAGAAGGGTTTTTAACGAGGCATCATAGTAGAGACTAAGGGAAAAATAGGCTATCAAGACCCTTAGTAGCAAAAGAAGGTACCTCCCCAATTAATAAAGATCTTTTTCATTCATAATATCTCTTATAATATCCTTCTTTATTTTTCTAAGTCTTTCTACGAAACGCACCGACTTAAGCTCGACAAAACGTGAAAATCCCATGAACCGACCTAGATGGTCGTCAGGATAAAACGACGAGGCACAAGTCGGTGTAAAGAGGTTATATGAGTCGATCGTAAAAACTCGGAAACAAGTCCGACTCATAAGTCGGAACAACATTCCGAGTAAGAAAGCTCGGAAACATACCGATCCCTAAATCGGAGCGTAGAACCGAGTAGAAGAAAAACGCATCGCAAAAATAACCTAAGTCATAGGAACTCGCTAAAACAAAAGTTGAGTATAAGGAATAACGAAAAGAGATATGAAAACCTAGGAAGAAGTTTAAAGGATGTCCCAAAAAATCCTTAAACGAAAAACTCCGAAAAACAAACAAGCCGAAAAGAAAGGTTTTCAAGAAAAAGCCAAGGGGAATTCGGAAAAATAGAAAAGCATGCACACACAAGGTAACTTAAACCCTTATCCAAAAAGGGTATTTATTTTGTTAATCTAAACCCTTACTCAAAAAGGGCACTCACCAAAATATTTTGTTAACGGCCTTAAAAGGCCAAAGGAAATTGTTCAAACCTCACAAGAACAAAATAAATAAAGAGTTTAAGAATGGGGGGCCCACAGGCCGGACCCCCAAATAGCCAAAGATCATTTTTTCATAGCAGATGGGTCACCACCACCAGAATCGGGAGGAGCACCAGAAGCATCCATGGGAGATGAAGGGATCGGAGGAACATCTTAAGAACTCGGAGCATCCTTAGGTTGTGGAGGAGACTCAATAATCCTCTGCCCCCAAGTCTTCAATTCTGACTCGGAAACCACTACGGGGACAGGAGGATCCACGATGGCACCATCAATAACAATTTTATCAGGATGTAAAGGAGAAAGATCCAAGTCGGGAGCAATGACCCTGACTTGCTCCAAGAAATCCTCCAAGACTCCTCGGCGCCATCAGCAATTGAGTCCTCCAACTCATCATATGCCTTCCGAGAGTTCAACAGATCGTTCTTCACAGACACAAGGTCCTTGAATAAGCTTTGGTAACTGGCCTGAGCCGTTTTCCTCAGCTCCACCTCCATGTTGTACTGGGCCTGCAAAGCTTTCCCCTACTCCCGAAAGGTATCTCTCTCCTCCCTCAACTTGGCAATTTCTTTCTTCAACTCTCCCTCATGCTCCTGATATGAGCGAAGCCTCCCCTCCAGCTCCTCGACCTTCGAGGTCGTCCCTAAAGAGCTGAGGGGAGCCTTCTCAAAAATATCCAAGAGCTTACCACATACCCCCGCCGCCTTGAGACTTTCCTCGACCATAGTGGTAAGGTGACCCCGAACAGACATATCATCCATGCCTATTCGAACATGGGGATAGATATTCTTTCGGACAAACTCAAGGGCATCCGCCCTAGCCTCAGAAGCACCAGACTCTAAAGTCTTGCGCTTCTTTGGATCGGGGGAAGGTCGGACGACGGGGAGCGACTGAGAGGGAGCTGAAGAAGAAATTACAATAGGCTTGGAAGAAGTCCCCATGTTGCGAGGGGGAGGAGGAGGAGAGATAACCTTGGCGCCACCAGACCGAGCACGAGATTTAGCTTTAGCCTCCTGGACCCTCTGAAAAGATTCTTGAGCGTTTGTTTTTGCCATTTCTGGAAAAAGAAAAACAACAGTTAAAGAATCAAACAAGTCGGAATGATCAGTTAACAAGTCGGAAACTTAACAGATCAGAAAAAACCACCTAGCTGTGATTGAACAAAGGTCGGAGACCCTTGGAGAAATTTTTTAGTATCCAAATATGGGGCCCTCCCCCACACTTCTCGGAAGAACCCCACGACAGCAACCTCTACCTTATCCAGGTCATCCAGACCATATTTCTCACAAGGAAAGGCCTCCAGCCAGTATAAAGGAAAGCGAGGAAAAGAATTATCATCCAGAAAAAAGGGGTGATGACTCTCTACAGCTTGCACTTTGAAAAAGAAATTTTTAAAGTCATGAAAAGATTCATCAAAAAGGGTAAAAACCCTCCGACCTTGTATGGCTCGGAAGGAAACCCATTGTTGTTTGTTATTCAGCCCACTAAAAGGCTTGGTCATATGAAAAAGATGGAAAAAGATTTTCAGAGAAGTGGGGAAATCCAGAGCCTGGCTAATGAACTGATAAATTTTCAAGAAACCCCAGGAGTTGGGGTGAAGCTGGGTAGGGGCAACCCGACAATGCTGCAAAACCAACATCTCAAAATCTGAAAAGGGCAGAAAGACGCCCAGACGGGTGATCATGCACTCATACATAAAGAAGAAATGGGGAGCCGTTTCGTTGGCTCTCCCATGACAGACTCGATCCTCTAAACCGGGAACCAGCAACTCATATTTAGGCTCATCCTCATCCGAAGTACAGAGCCGATGATGGGTGCGAAGGTGAGTAATAAACTCCGCATCTACCAACGGCTCCTCCCCTAGAACAGTAACGTCAACCCAATCTACGGAGGCCATTTTCTTTCTCTAAGAAAAACGAAGAAACCTACAAAGGGAAAAAAAGAAAAGGGAAAGAAAAAATCAAAAAACGAAGGTCTCTAAAAGAGGAGGAAAAAGAACCAGTCGCGAGTCTACAAGCCTATTTCTCTACAAAAGCAAAGTCATATGAAAGGTGCGAAAAGGGAGAAAGAAACTAACCTCTTTTTGAATGAAGATAGGAAGAAGCGAAAGTCTCCGGAGCACAAGAATGCAGTACGAGTAAACACGACACGTACAAAGAAAGAAGAAGTTCGAAAGATTGCAGAAACGGAAAATGGAAAGAGAGGGAAAGTATTTATAAACATACTAAGGGGCATAACGGTAAAAACGAGGCAGTCATTAATGAGATTGCACCGTTACCAAAGCCCTCAATCCCTAAATGCTTCCTTAACGGACACGACGCTTGAATTGACGTAACTGTCAGAAACAAAAGGTCGCGAAAATCACGTCGGTTTCAAAACCCGTGAAAGTCGGCTACGGACCCGAGTTAAATACTTGAACCCAAGCCTTAAAAAAGATCTTGGGCTCAAGTAGGGGCACTGTTCATACCCTGGCCCAACGTTAAAGGCCCAGGTCCAATTAAAAGGCCTAATCCAATAGATTAAGCCTAGTTAAGCACCGACCTTCACATAAGAAGTCGGTGTTCAGCACGACTTGCTCTAAAGAAGTCGGACGTGAGATTAGCTGGCAGATAAGCGCTCATTCAAAAGAGTAACCGCCCCTAAAATCTCTCTAACCGCTTCACAAAGCCATATCTTAACCTCCCTAAGATAATGGGACGGTTATTATCCTAAAGATACGGCACTACTTCAACGGTGGTTATTGGCTCACCACTATAAGTACACTGACACTCCTCAGGTATTTCTAAGCCCAATACTCTCTAGACCTGCTCACACCCTTGCTAACTTAGGCATCGGAGTGTCTTTGCAGGTACCACCCCCCATTCACTTGTGAACACACATCGGAAGGAGACTCCAGCGTGCAAACCAGCTCGGAGACTACCATCCTTAGGCGATTGGGCTAATTAGCGCCATCCATTCAATCCATCTCCGGTTACCCACCGTAACACTTTCTAAATCAAACAAAAAATATTTTTTTAATAAATATAAGTAATAATAATTATATTTAATAAAATAATTTTTAAAATTAAAAAAAGTTAGAATAGAGATAAATATGACAAAATTGTGAAAGAATAGGAAAAGAAAATATGAATAAATTTTATTGATTGTTGATTAATTGAATTGAACATGTGTTCTAAACTATGAGAATAAAACTAAATATATATAGAGCATTGTCCTATGAAAGATAAAAGTAAAGATAAGATAAGAAGAGAAGATAACATAAAGATAAGATAAGATAAAATAATAAAGATTAAAATTAGAACTGAATTTATGTATTCTGTTGGGTTGAATTTGTGGACCACAAGACTTCTTTATTGTTGTCATGGACTAATATAAAAGAGTAGTTTAATAAAATATAAAAATATATTTAGATATTTATTAATATATATAAAATTATATTAAACTTTTTATTTTTAATAAATACAAATTAACTTTAAAAAAATATCTCATTAAGAATTTTTAAAAGTATCGCTAACTACTTTTAAAACCTAATATAAGTATATAAATTTTTTTATTAACCAAATAAAATGGCTGTGACTCTGTGAGCACATTCCTGAAAAACTTTATGAAATCAGACCTTAGTATTATAAGTGCAAATACTTTTATGTATTTTCAAATGATTAAAAGACACTAAAAAAGTTTCAAATTAAATTATTGGAAGAGTTTTAAGTGTACTAAGAATATCGATGTTTTAGTTGATTTAAGCGTTGATCTGAATTATAAAAATATATATAATATATATTAATTGAAATCATTGGTTAAAACAATTGAGACGCTGGTGTTCCAATATACTTGAAATTTTTCCTAAATTATTAAGACGGTTAGAGCAACTCCAATGGAGAGTTCCTCTCTCACTTTTTCCTGACACAAAGGAACTCTAACAATTGGAGAAAAGGATATGAAAGTCTTCCCACAAGTCCCAAAGAAGACGAGTTTCTCCTCAGAGGGACTCTATCCTACCAATGATAACTTGCCATGTGACAAGTTATCTTTAAAATAATAATTAATTAAATAATTATATTTAATTATAATTAATAAAAATAATTAAATTATAATTAATCATAATAAATAATTACATTATTATTTAATTAATAATTTATATTAATGATTTAAATCATAATTAAAATAATTATACTCAATTATAATTAATTAAATTTATTTACATAAAAAAATAAATTTAATTTTTTTTATATTATAAAATAATTTTTAGTGAATTATTTATTTTTATTTATAAAATTTAAATATTAACCACATTACAAAATAATAGAGTTTAACTATATTTTTTTATATTAAATAATTTTACAAATTAATATAATTTTGAATTATATATTGTATATTATTTTCATCTATAAATTTATTTAATATTAATATTTTTTAATAGTGAATCTTTTTAAATTTATAAATTTAAATTATATTATTGAAAATAATTAATTACATTAACTTTAAGAATTTTAATTAATTAATTAAATGGACTACAACAGAAACTACAGTTAGTTCCTTCTAATGGAGAAGAGAGAGATGTTTTGAGTTCCTATTTACTGTTTATGACACAAAAGTTAATGTAGAATTACTTTTTATGACAGATGCAATGGACCATAAACAAAAACTGGAATGAATTCTTTATTGAAAATGGTCTTATGATTAGAACTGTACTTTTGACTGATCATCTAAGTATGAATGAGTAATTATGCTATGCGAAATAGTGAAAGTGTAATTACTGTTAGATCATTTAAGAGTAGCAGTACTGTTCTGTGATCATTGCAATAATGATGATATAGAATATTAAAAATGTGTTCAAATTAAATTGACCTTTTTGTTTATTCTCATCTTATTGCGTATTCATTTTGTTATTTCCATTAAGCGCACAAACACGATAGTTAGTTAATCATAGTTCTTTAACTACTATGCTGTTCAAAGAATCTTACTTTATAAAAGTGTATGAATTTTATAATTAAGATGTGCTTGTATAATACGTTTGGTTAAAAACGGAAAACAAAGGTAAACCTTTTCATTTTTCAATTCACAAATGTAATCTATCTCAACAAAATCTTCTTATTAGCGTAGGCAACAACTCTGTCGGTTGAGAAAATAATGATAATAATAATAGTAGTAAAATAAATTAAACCTTTTTTGTTGATTCAATCCTTTTTTATTTTTCATGCATGGTACCGAATTATTGATTTGCATATACGTAAATTGGAATGCCATTGTAGGGACAAAGTATGCCAAATTTTCAATGGAAAATGATATGTCTGTTAAATGCATGAAAGTGGAGCCCAATTTTCATTTTCCGAAGCCACAAATGTCACAAACTATAGCGTTGCATGGTTGTTGGGAGCTGACTTTTTATCTTCATTTTTGCATAATAATTAATGAATAATATAAAGGTGTTTTTCCCTTTTCAAAATACATACCACCGTTTCTTAAATAAAAAATTCAAGCATTTTAATTAGATACTTAAATGTATAAATAAATTTAAAATACATGTATAGAGAAAAAATATCTATTCTCTTATATGAAAATTGGACTAGTCTTAAAAAATTACACGCCAAGAAAACAAAAGAAAAAGAAAAGCATTGAAATCCTTATTATAAAATTTTCACTACAAAGTACAAAGAAAAGGCACACGAAATTTGTCACAACATAATTACGATTGCATATCGTCATTTATTTATTTAATTATTTGAAAAAGCTGTTCAAATTTTGCTAATATTCAAGAACAACAAAGATATAGAGTATTCACTTATGATTAAAAAAATAAAGAATTGAAGTATTAAAAAATTAATCATATATAATATTTTACATATTTTAATGTATACTATGTGTTTTAATATACAATACTCTATATAAAAAATTAAATTTAATTTTGATGTACAGACGTTCAATCATACATATTTATTTTTTTAAATGATTATTTATGTGTTAAACGTTAAAAATATTTACTAACATGATAATACATCATTCAATGTATATGTGTAAAGTTTTTTTATATTATCAGTAAATTAAAAATTAATTTTAAATAATTAATTAATTTATGTGTATTTTGATGGGACATATGAATTAAGATGTAAAAGGGAAATTAATAAAGGTAATCCACTAGTGTACTTATAATAAGAGGAAGCTTGTACCCTTTAACAAAGAAAAAGAAGACAGAGAGAATAATCACCCATTAATCAATAATGTCATGTGAATATAAAACTAAATTACATGTAATCTTTTATATATATATTTAATGTATATTATGTATTTTAATGTAATTTTATGTATATAATTATATTAACAGTTAATATTTAGTATACATATTACATAATTATTTCACTTATAGATTTAGTGGTTCTCTCTTAAATTTTTTAACCAAATGGTGAAAGTTGGATATTGTTTTTCACTTTTTTGTATACATATTACATAAATATTGTTTTTTTTTAATTCTTTAATTGATTTTGTATGTTATGTTATTATATTATATATTATTTAAGTGATACAAAAAATGAAAAAAATCTATATAATAGAAATCACACTTGATAAGGTTAATTAAAATGAAAATATTTTTTTATTTAATTATTAAAAAAAAGAGATGGAGGAAGTGTCGGCTAGGAGAAGTGTGGCTAATTCATAATTCAACAAAATTGTGAGGTTTCATTGAAAATTGAAAACTGAAAAGCAGCCCCTCATTACTTATAAATTTATAATTTCCTCCCTTCCCAATTCCCGATACTTATATATATATATATATATATATATATATACGCACACTAATTAGCGTCGGTGACTCGTTTTGGACTCGCTCGAACTCAGTTGTTTCCTTCCTTCCTTCCTTCATTCACGAACACACATATTTTTCGTATTTTCTGAATTTCTGATATTCCCTCATTACATAACTCTTCTCTTTCTCTCTCTATAAAAAACGAACAACACGAAGAAATTATTCAATCAATTAACAATTTCCAAATGCAAATGAAGATGAGAGAGCGGGAAATGGCGGCTTCAACCGATTCTGTTTCGGTCGACATTGATGCTTTCTCTCCTCCTCCAAAGGTATTATTATTATTTATTAATTTATTGTTATTATTCACGTTAACGTTACATTATTTACATGCTGCATTCTGTTTTCTTTACGTTAATGTTGTTGTTAAAGTGTGAGTGTTTATGTATTTCAATTATCAAGCAAGGTAATGAATTCGTATATGATTTTTCTCTTGTCGTTTTGTTTTCTTAGAAATATTTTTATGTTTTAAGATTCTACTTGTATTCAGGAGAAAAGAAAAATATTATTATTTGATCATGTAAAAGTGAACATGATATATAGAAGGTATTACAATGATTGGAATTTCTGTCTCAAAGATGATGTTCATGAGATTATAATCTTGTGCCTCACATTGTATGTTATATTATCATCATTATGATGATGACGGCAAATACAAGCATTTGGTTTAAGTAGTTTGGCAGTTTTTTTTTTTTAATTATAATTTAAAGTAATGTGGAGAAATCAGTATTTTAGTTGTGGTATATAGTAAAATTTTGGATATTGAATGCTCAAATTAAAGAAAAAAAATGTTATTATTTTTTAACTTCACTTGTTGGTTAAATAAATTGATTTTCCTTGTGTTGTGGTTAAGACTTTTGTTTAGTACGGCTATAATAAAAGCTAACGAAGTTTAGTTTGATTGTTCAGTATATAATCTGAGATTGTGATGATGTAGGTGTTAAATGGTTACTTTAAATTTGGCAGACAACTTGATTAGTATTGCTATCAGATTATTAATTTGCTGGAATTTGGATATTGGTTAGACTTTAGAGATTTCTAATTTCTAAATACTTTTAAAATTTTATACGGGTGAAGACTCTTTGCGTTATCAAGCTTTGAATGGGTTAAGAAATGTGATTATTTAAGGATTAATTTTATAAGCTGATCAAATGTGCAGATTCTGTTGGATTTCCCATGGTTTGATAATAAAAAAAAAAGCGGGGGAAATGTAAAAGAAAGACATGTGATTTTGTTTTGAGTCTTTACTTTTATATTTTCTATCGATGGTAATATTGTGGCCATAGTGAGATAATATACTATTGAAAGTTATCTTTTCACATGCAATCTGCATTCCTTCCTTGAAAGCTTTGTACCTTCTATGTTATGAATTGCTTCTTCACATTGACTTGTATTTCGTACCTTGGAAGTTTTGTACCAAAGCATTGCGTTTTTTGCTGGAATTGCAAAACGCACTTACTATTTATTTATGGGTTGTTTTAATTTCTTATAGAATGTCCGAATAAAATGCTGACTTCAAATGCTAATTGAGAAGTGTTAAGGGAGCTTCAAAAAATGATTTTCTTTGCTGCTGACTGTTAACCAGACAGGGTATAAAACATCTATTGTTCTGCTTTCCTTGTTTTGAAAATTTAGAGGTGGTGATTTATCATGAGTTTATGGTTAACTTAATGTTCTTTTTCTTATTAACATGCCACTGTGACGTCTGCAGGAACATATTGTAAGAACACATTATGGTTATGTCTCTGTTGCTGTATATGGAGACCCAGAGAAGCCAGCTCTTATAACATATCCTGATTTGGCTTTGAATTGTAAGTTAAATGTATCTTAGATTTTGGTATTCCCTTGTACTTAACTCTATATCTTTCATTAAGCATTTCTTTTTCTTCTTTTTTATTTTTTTTTATGATATAACATTTATAGTCTGCTTAACCTGCTCCCCCAGTTAGTTTAATTTTAAAATATATACCAATATCTTTGTCAAAAATTCAAATAATTGCTATTTTTGCTCATGAAAAATATGGCTTAGTTCCTCATGAAGTTTTTGTTAAAAAGATAAGGTTTGATCTTGAAGAGATGTATACACACAAAAGAAATCTAAAAAATGTTTTTTTGGTAGTCCAAACATTGATCACTTTCTTAACATGTCTCTTCTATTGACATTCTAATAACCTAACCTTTTGTTTTCATGCATGTGGTTTCATCAGATGTCTCCTGCTTTCAGGGGTTATTATTCTGTCCCGAAGCATCCACCCTTTTGCTCCACAATTTCTGCATATATCACATCAGTCCCCCCGGACATGAGGTCTGTAGCTTTATATCTTTAAGTCATATTGCAGTGTTACTTGATGTATATCTCCTCACTGTTATAAATTCCTTCATTGGTAATATTTTAAGTTCTTGCTTTCTTATCATCTTGTACTTTGTTCAAGAGTTGTCGCAGTTGGGAGCTCCTGAGATTGTTCCAGATTATCCAATTCTTTCTGTTGACGACCTAGCAGATCAAATAGCCGAGGTTCTCAACTTTTTTGGGTGAGTAAGTTCAAGCTTAATCTGTAATTGATTTCCATTTAATGACATAACGAAAATTAGTTTACACCAATTTCCATTAGGCTTTGAATATTGGCAGTTGTTCATTTTGAGAAGGCAATCTGACCCCAACATTCCTTCTGTCTGCAGTCTTAGTGCAGTAATGTGCATGGGAGTAGCTGCCGGGGCTTACATTCTTACCTTATTTGCTGTAAGTTATTATGTTGGTGCTATGCAGCCTCTCCCCTTTTTAAATTACATTAGCGTTTCAATGATGGATGTTCAATTTTTCTAATGTTTTTATGTGTTTACTGTTTACAATAGATGAAATATAGACAACGTGTACTTGGCTTGATACTTGTTTCACCTCTATGCAAAGAACCATCTTGGACTGAGTGGTTGTGCAACAAGGTTCTTTTTCTATACCTAAAACACTATGTTGTCTTGTAAAAATAAATGTCACTTCTTTCTTATGATTTTGGTAACATATGCAGGTCATGTCAAATTTACTCTATTTTTGTGGCATGTGCGGGGTGGCAAAGGAAATGTTGCTGAAGCGGTACTATAGCAAGGTATACTTTGTGCATCCAAATTCCCTCTTTCTACTTCCATTTAGTGAGGCTGAGTTATTTGCTTTTATTTATGGTGATAGGACATTCGAGGTGGTGCTCAATTCCCAGAGTCAGATATAGTTAAAGCTTGCCGAAGGGTTAGTGAATATTTTTTGTTGTTGTACAACAACTCTATTATGGCTGGTTGCTGGTTACTTGAAGCTGACCACAACTCGTCTTTGTCTGATGTAATATTTTCTGTCTTCTGACAGTCACTGGACGAGATGCACAGTTTGAATGTGTGGCGGTTCCTTGAAGCTATTAACGGGTAAGATTACTTTCACTGCAAGATATTAATTCTTGCTAGGGTTGCAACTTTCAGTATGTCTTAGCATTGTGCTAGTTGCTCTGTGATAATCACTTTTGTCCCGCCCTTAACTTTGTATTGTCGTGTAACAGGAGACCGGACTTAAGTGAAGGATTGAGAAAATTAAATTGCCGTTCACTAATTTTTGTTGGGGATATGTCTCCTTTCCACTCGGAAGCTCTCCATATTACTTCAAAGTTAGACAGGCGATTCAGTGCCCTAGTCGAGGTGTGTAATATCGCTCGACTGGATGAAATTTGAATGTGTTAACGAGCTATAGATTTGATGGCTGTTTTTTTTTTGTGTAACTACAGGTTCAAGCATGCGGGTCAATAGTGACAGAGGAGCAGCCTCATGCTATGTTAATACCAATAGAGTACTTTCTGATGGGATATGGTTTGTACAGGCAATCCAAGAGTCTCAGCCCTAGAAGTCCATTGAGTCCATCTTGGATCTCGCCGGAGCTTTTTACGCCAGAGAGCATGGGTTTGAAATTGAAACCGATAAAGACACGAATTCCCACGTAAACCCAGTAGATGAATGAGGTTGCTTCTGATTTTTGATCTGTTTAATTGAATTCTGGGGTTAGTTGGATATCTGATGAATGAAGTGATTCCAGATTGCTTGTAGATAAAGGTGATGATGAAAATAAGAAATCAACCACAAAAGAAATGGGAAAGAATTTGGTTGAAATCAACAGATAGTAATTCTTTGATTTGTAATCATATAGATATTTTAATTGATGATCTGAAGCCTGAATGGTAGATAAAGCTTCGGAATTGTCGTTTTTGGATTACCAAAAAGAGAAACAAAAGGATGTTGTTGTGGTTATGATTGTAAAGCAAACATGGAGGGCAAATTGTTACTTCATGCAAATGTCTTGTTTCTGAAGTAATTTCATCATGTTGAAATAGAATAGCGTCTTTCTTAATTGAAGGTATGAACATTTATTGGAATCTTAATATGATGTATGTCAGTATGTGAAATAGAGTTCAATTGTTCATGCACATGGTTGTTAATAACAAGGGGAAAAAATACAATTTAAAAGCCAAAAATAAAAACAAAATAAAAGGGTTCGGATTGCCTGAAAATTCTTTAATGATTAAAAAGTTTAGAATGAAAATAACTTGAAAAGATATTCATTTTCCACGCCATACTATTTGCTTAAAGTCATGTTTTTGCATCAATCATAAGTGCATGAACAGTTAAAAAACCAGTATTAACATTTGACATCGATTATATGAAAGCACATTTTTTAGAACAACTATATCTCATTATGTAATAATATACCAAACTGGTGGCGAATCATCCACTAAATAAAATCAAAGTTTTTGTTCATCACATTGTTCTTCAACTTCAATTCATATTAAAGTAATGATTGTTCATGCTTAGCCTGCTTCTATGGCCATCCTCCATCCCTTCTTCCATTCGACAAGCCTTTCTTCTATTCATTTCGGCATACATTTCCTCAATCATAGGTTTCCATAACCGAACACGAGCATTTATGAACCAGTTAGATACCTGATCAATCAACAACAAATTCAGTTCAAAACACAGTCATATACCAAAATGTTCCTAACTGATTTTGATACTCTGTCCATGTAAAATGTTTCACCTCTATCAACTAATCAAATGTTTCTCAGAGCGCATTAGCATTTGTCCATGATAGTAAATTAAATTATCCTAAATTTTTCGGATTTAGATCCTCTAAAATTTGAATTTCACTTTAGAGAGTAAAGTGTGATCTTCTACGGTTGAATAGTTTCTCTTTCATATTTATTCTTGGTCCCACCTATGAAATATATGGTGAGAGATCACACTTTACTCTCTAAAGTGAAATTCAAACTTTAGAGGATCTAAATCTAAATTTTTCGTGTCGGAATATTACTCCCCAAAAGAAGTTTCCAGTAAGAATAAGAAATACCTGACTTCTAGTTAACCCACTTTTTACAGCAAGTAAATGCTTTTCTGCATCTCTAGGATACCTGAAATCCATCACATCAATAGATTCAACTTGGGCAAGTTCTTCAATGGAGAGAAGAATATAAAAGTTCATTTCTTTGATTATATAGTTGAGTATGGAGACTCACGGATGGAGGAAGTTCTGGAACATCCAAGCACGAAGAACTGAGACAGATTTTTCAGGCAAGCCCCTTTGAGGCCTCCAGAGCTGATCTTTTCTTTTCAACTGCTGGATAGCCCATTGCTTTTGAATGAATGAAGTATCAACTGACCATTCCTTATCTTCCGAGCACGAGTCGCTAAAATTGGACCCTGTTGCAAGAATATGATTGCTGATCCTCTCCCTCAAGTCCTTGTATAGTACAGAAATTGTTTGGAGCGCAAAGTGTGCGTGTATGCACGGATCGAGCTCTGTTGCTGCGTGGAATGCCGATACAACAGTGTGTATCTCATCCAAACACTGACTGTATCGGCTGTCCACCTGCGAAAAATGATTAGTATCATCACTTTGGATACTTAACATGTTAGTACTTATCTAATCTAATCATAAATAATGAAAAACGGTTTCCTATTCGAATGAGTACACCTAATCCTCAAAAGATTAGTTCTTCTCACAAAATAATGCTTACAAATTAATGATTATTGGCAAAATTGGCAAAATTGTTTAGCTCTAAGGTCATAACAAAGAAAGTTTGTTTCTAGATTTTCAGGATTTAACACAACTTTATGTATGTATCTTCATTTCCATTTTCATAGAGTACTAAAACTCATAAATTGAAGTTAGAATTGTTACCAGCTGTAAAAGTGCCAGCAACTGGGATTTGTTTGATTCAGCTGCATGTCTTTGCAATGGAGACTCTGCATGAGCTTCAAACATAGAAGAATTTGCATTTGAATTTGTTGCTGGTGTAGTCTTTTGCGCAAAACCTGATGTTGATTTATTTCCTCCAGCTCTATCACCAGCACCTGAATAATTCACCTCTTCTACATTCTCAATCGAATATGCTGCGATTTGAGCCAGTACCTCTTGAATTCCTACAAGGTACTTTGATCCAAGTATCACCGGCGAAAACCGGACATGTTTTTCAGAACCTAAACTCATAGACAGTTCCCTACTGCTGCAAGAACCTTTCTCCAATCCTGTCCTTGTTTCATTCATGCCACAGCTCACATCGGAGCAGCTAATCTCCGAGCACTGAGCTGCAGCCGGCGAAGTAGCAAGACTTAACGATAGCTCGTTGCTATAACTCGAAGAATTGTAAGCATGATTAGCCAAATTTGCAGCATTCAATGATGTCCATCCATTAGGATCAAGATTCCCTATGGATGCATAAGGTACCAATCCACTTCCTTCAACCTCTGGTGCTTTTGGAAACTTGTTAAAGCTCCACTTACCATTACTAGGGACTTCATCGTAGCCACGATCGCCATAGAAAGTCGCCGGAAAAGGGCTTGAATTTGAAGTAGTATCATGCCAATTATTGAAGACATATTGTCCTAGTGCCTCAAATGAAGGCAACAAAGTTGCTGAATTCTCTAGATTTTCTTGAAGGCCAATTCTAGCAGCAAGAATGGTTGTGAGCGGGGAAGCCAGCGCGCCGTTTGGCTGCGTTCCTCCGGCTAAATTCTCATGAAATTCGCCATTTCCGGTCGCATTTGAGGTATCTCCTACAGTAGTCTTTCCTTGTGATGAAGTAACAAATGAACTAGAATTAAGAATACTTGAAGAATTTAAGAAGCTATTACCATCAACACTTCCTTGGTCTAAATCAAGCATTGGAATTCCATTTATGATGTTGTTTTGGTTATTAAGATCAAATGAATAGCACTGAAGAAGTGGCTTTGGTGTAGGATTATGCTCCATGTTCAGTGAAGAACTGTAGAAATCATTCTCCATTGACAAAACCAGTTTGGTTAATGTGAAAAGATAGAAGCTCTTGGTTCTTCAATGGATCTTTCAGAACAACATCACTTCAGGAAAATGACATGAATACCCTCTTCATAGAAGAACCATCTTATCTTGAAAGATCCATGCTACAAACAAGAAAACAAAATTTGAATAAGATATCAAGGAATAAGTAAAAAATATATATTTTGTTTGGCAGCATGTGAACTAGTTAAGCATCATTTCAAAAAGTTCATATAATGCAAGACAGTGAAAAGTGGGAATATTGATAAAAAATAATAATAAAAAAATCCCTTATTATGCAAAAAAATTAACAAGCTATATCTATCACCTGCCAAAGCAAGTTGAAGCAAATTAAATGAGACTTAACATAACTGAAATCTTCAAGAACTTGCCCTCCAAGAACCTTAAGAAGAAAAAAAGAGAGAGAGAGAGAGAGAGACATGAAAAATAAGCATTGTTTGATTCAGTTCCACATAAAGTTTCAATATGGCTGTAACATCATGAACTCTTTTACACTTAAAAAGATTATTCATAACCAAAAAGCAGCATTACAATGCTAAAGAACAACTATTAAATTTGCTTTTAAAAAATGACATATAAAGCCAACATCAAAAGGTAGCAATGTAGCATTGTTTCATTCTGCATGAACATAAATAAAGCACTATTTTTTAAAAATCCAAATATAATCCCCAAAACAAAAAAAACATATATTCTCATTTTTGCAGATCCCATCAAGAGATTCATTGTATTATAATACACAAAAACACGACCTCTCTAATCTCCTAGAACACATAAAAAACCTCAAATACATCTCATTTTCTGTCTTATCTTCCATCATTCAAACGAATGAGTTTTTATTAAAAAAAGGGTTAACCAGTAAGTAACCTTCTCAAGATTCAAGAACACCAAAAGCAAGAAAGATAAAAACTCCTTGTTTACAGGACCAAGTAAAACAATAATAATAATAATAATATTAAAGAGAATAAACAAACATTAAATATATAAAAAACATAAGAAAAAAAGAGCTAAGGTACCTAAAGCACAAGCAAAATGCTCCTATGTGAGAGTGAGTGAGTGTTTCAGTGTTTGGAAATGACCGAAGAACAAGAGAGCATTAATTGAGAGAGATAGATAGATAGAGAGGCAAAGAAGAAGAACCACAGAAATGAGTAAAAACAAATAGAGAAAGAAAAAAAATTAAAAAAAAAAAAGAAAAAGAAAAAGGGTAAGAGAGAACTATGGTGCAGTGTGCCACTCATTTCAGTTGCAGGCTTTAAGGGCCCCATTGTAATTTCCTCTTTCTCTTTCTATTTCTACCATCCCTTGTTATCATCTTCTGCTGCTTCATCACTGCCACCATCACCACAATCAAAATATCTGGATTCTCTCTGTTCAAACTCCTGTTCATGGCAGGCAGAGAAAGTGAGAAAGGAAAATAATAAGAAGAAAAGTTTCAAAAGAGAGGCTTCTTTTGTTGTTTGGTTTTTTAACTATTTAAAAACAAGAAGCTAACGTGACTAGAAAGGTGAAGAAAGGAGTTGTTGTTTTTATGGTTTTTAAGTCATTATGTTTTGTTTTCTCAAAGGGGTTAGAAATTGTCAAGCTTTCTCTTTGGAATGTAACAAGTAAAGGGACAAGGAAAGAAAGAGAGAGAGTGTGTGTTTAAATAGGGTTAATGTAGCTTTGTACTTTCTTGCTCATAGCCAGACACACAGAGACCAAAGAGAGAACACATTTCAATTTGGTGATGTAAGCATAAACACACTCTCATCACACAACTCAACTTCTTTATTATTTATTGCTTCTCTTCAATCCTTCACCCAACTTATGGTCTTGCAAACTTTACTTATTTTTGAGACATTTTTTGTCACTTTTTTTTTTATATTAGGTAATAAGATTACCTTTTCTTTTAATTTGTCCCTAATAATAATGTAATTTTTTAGAAAGAAGATAAATATAGTATATTAATTGAAATTTGTCTTTTGTTTGAAAATAATTCTATCTATTCATATACTTCTTTTGTTAGTAGCTTGGATCTTGTGAGATATATATATTATTACTCCAAATATTAAATATGAGGGATGTTCTTGCATGGCCATATACTCTGAATACATTGGCATAACTGGAAGCACTACTTCTTTTATTTTCATTGTGGAAAGTGGGAAAAGCAACAGGGTTTATTAGGTGACCATCATGAAATATTTTGGTGCGTTAGATTAAATAATATTTGGATTGTAAAGGAACAGTTAAAGTCAGAAAATATAACCAATGGAGAAATCATTATATTATTATACAACATGTTGCATTTTTTTTAACTGGGATTGAAATTTAATTTCGAGATCTTTAGATGAAACTGAAAAATTATAACAAATGTAGTACTGCATTATTCTAGTATTAATATACTTGCCTATTCTCTCTTTTATTTTTTATTTTCAAAAAATATCAATTTCAAAATGATTATATTTATTAACATTTAATAATTAACTATGATAAAATTTGTCAATAATAATAATATTTTATATTATATCTTTTTAATAATTATAATGATTTTTTTTATATCTCTATAAGTATTATATATAGAATGTTTTATTTATAATGCATTACATAGATCATTTGTAATCTCGAATTGTTATTATTGATTTGGATGCTAATTATATAGATGTACGAATTCAATAGAATAAAGGTATTGAATTTCATTTTACTGAAAGATGATTAAATCTTCTTATATATTATGACAAATTTAATAGAATGCGAGTGAAGTTATCTTTTAAAAAGAAGTTAAATTTATCATTGAGGTAACTATGATTATTCTTACTTTGCCATATTATATGGATAACAAATGATAGAATATATTTAACAAGAAAATGGTATGAATTTATACAAATTTTACATATTTAATTTGGTTAAACTATTTTTATTAGTTGTCATTATAAAATTAATTCTAATATATATGCATCTAAGATAAAAAATTAAATACCATAGATTAGTTTAATTTTAATATTAGGATTTGATTAGTTTATATAATTTTTAAAAAATTTAAAAGTTAATATTATTTTATTAATTAAGTCTATTTAATTTATATATGAAATATTTAATTTTTAGTTTTATTTCTTTACTATTTATGAGTTTATTTTATCAGTAATATATCTAAATAATTTTGTGAAAAATGCTGCTAATATGATAGTATGTCATAATTTTGATACACATTCAATATACCAATAATTAAAAGTTAAATCATTAAAAATAATAATTGTATTTCTTTGTCAATAATAATAAACGTATATAAAAAAAGAAAGCTATCAAATACGTTTTTATATAATATTTTACATATATTAATATATTATATAATATTCATAACCAATATTATTTAATGAATGTGGATATTAATATCTTATTATAAAAAAAGATAATATTTATATATTATTAAAATTAAAATGTATGTATTAATAATTTAAATCAATTAATAGTAGAAACATATATAATTATATTATTAAAAAAATATAATATTTTAATTTAATATTAATTATATTAAATATAAATTATACAAATTATATTATAATTATACATCATTATTTATTTTTAGATTAGAGAATTAAATTATTATATTATTAATTAATAGTTTGTTTAATTTAAGGTACTATTTTAAGATTTTATTTTTTGATATATTAGGTATAATTTTATTTTAATGTTCTCTATTATATCATTAACTAAAATACTATTTTTTAATCTTAAAAACATTATACTTATGAAAAGAACGTGTATATTATTAAGTTAAAATGCATGTATAATGCTTTAAATTAATTAATGGACAAATTATCGAAATAAATTGTTTGGAAATCAATATTACCAAAATATAATATTTGAACAATGAAGATGTAAATGTAATTTTTATAAGGATCCCGCTAGGGAGACAATGGATTAGGAATTACACGTAAACTACTACAAAAGTGTAATGGTTTACGTTAAAATAACGTGCGAGTAGAAATTGCTATATTCTATAGCAGTTTTTGAATGAGCTGAACAAAGAAAAAACCACGACGTATAACGATTTCTTCACAAATGCAACATTAAAAAAACCGTGGTACCCTATAATGGTTTACAAATATTGGTTTCAAATAATTTATTTTCAAATAATATTGTTCAAATGTTGTGTAGAAATATAATTGATTATATTACTAAGAGAAACGTAATAATCTAATTTGTTACTAATTATACTAAATTTAAATTATATAAATTATACTACAACTATACATAATTATAATTATTTGTTATTAAATACAAAAATAAATTATTATATCATTAATTAATAATTTTTTAATCATAAAAATATTATAATTAAATATATAAACTCGCTTTAAGAGATAAATATATTAATTTGTTAAACAGAATTTTTAAATTAACTTTTGATAATAAAATAATAAAATAATATTTTTTATTTTTTCTTTGTTGGAAGTCCATGGTTAGTTAGGACATTTATTTTGAGATTTATTTTTGATATATTGAGTATGATTTTATTTTGTTGGTTTTTTTTTTTACTATCTATGCATCAACATTTTCGAAGCATACAACTATTAAGAAAAAAAAGAATATTTTTAATAATATTAAATATTTTCAAATTTTATTTTATACAAAATCACAAATAAAATAACTTCTCGGTATGACTATAAATAATCCTTAAATAGAATGTATATTAGTTGAATTATTACAATTAAAAAAAATTTAAAACCCATATAAGACATTGAAGGTATAATCAATTTATTATTATTATTATTATTATTATTATTATTATTGTTGTTGTTGTTGTTGTTGTATAAATTGTAAAAAATATAATTTTTTATATAATTAAATATGTTTATGGTAATTTTTTAAAATATATTTTAGATATAAATTTAAAGAAATAAATATTTATGTGCATTACATGGGTACATATATTAGTATGTATAGATATAAAAAAATTTCTTCATTTTAATGTTTAAAAAAAATGGACTTTGTTACATTAGTATATACTATGCTTAAGCATTGTGGATTACTGCTGAAAAAGCTTTACATTTTTATAATAGAAAAGTTTTGTTTTTATATTTATATCTTTAGCTAAATCGTTTTCTCCAAAGCATATGATGAGAAAGGAAATTGTTAACGAAGAATAATGTCTCAACATTTTTTTATTTAAAAGATAATTAAACTCAAATAATCTTATTTGAAGATTATAGTTTATTTTAGAGTAATATTATATGTATTATCTCTGCATTGTGTACATTACTTTTGTATATTTTTCATTTTTATTTTTTAGAGTAATTGATAAAAAAATGAGAAAAGATAAAATATTAATCTTGTATACCATAAATAAAAAATATACAAAAGATATTTATAAAAAAATATAAATATAATTTTTTTTATATAATATGATATTAAAATTTTTATAACTTAAAATATAAATAAATTATATTATTATAATTCTTATTACTCTAGTATATATTTTTTCAATCAATTATGTTAAATATACACAAAATATCATATCAGTCACTCAATACAAAAATATGTATTTAATATCTCATAGTTATATTTATTTGATTACTGTAAATAAGTTTGATTATTAGTCTATCGCAAATTTAATTATTTTACAATTTTATGTTTGATTATTTTCGTAACTGATTATTTAATAACTATATGTATGAATCAATATGTATAAATATATAAATACATAATAGTTAATTTATTGATTGATTTTTAATATATTTAGTATACATTTAGTACTTTTATTTTTCAATTTGGTTACGTTTTTATGCAAATATTAAAATTATTATTCCTTTAAACCTTGTAGCAGTATGGTATTATTATATGGCCAAGAGGCCTTTGTATGAAGAAAATAAACTAAATAGAAATGTATAATACATTTTTAAAAATTAATAAAAATAAAATAATATATTTTACTAGATAAACATCTAATTATCTATAAAAAGAGATCTTCATTCTCTTCAAGATTTTTTCTCTCCGCTATTATATCTATATATGTCTGACCTTCATATTTTGCATGTGTCATATTAGCTCTTCTATTTTTTATTAATTATTTTAATCATCCGAAAAGTGACATGTAATAATGAATCAAAAGTATAAGAGCAAAGAATTATTATCTTTGCATGAGAGTTTCCAAGTATTTTTCTGGTTATATTCTGAATGCTGTTTCTGATATTGGTGTTTGTTGGCCTCGGTCTAGGTTAGACAAGGGAAATTACAATAACTTAGAAAGAAAGGAAAGGGGGAAAAATGATTATAATAAGGTCTATGCCTTTATAAAATTTAGTATAAAATCTAGTATAAAGTATTAAAAGTTTAGTCTTTATTTGGATCAATATAGACAGAGAAGAAAGAAATGAGGAAGAAAATTGGTAGAAAAAGGATTTTTTTTTTGTTTGGTTGAGAAAAAAAAATGAGAGAAGAAAAATAGTGTGCCCACATGAAAAGTTATTGTCTACTATCAAATGAAGAGAAAATGGGTAAATACTTATCATCACTATAATAGCCCTGTACCTTTATAATATTTTTGTTCTTGATAACAAACAATTAATACAAAAATTATTTTAATTTAGATAAAATATATTTTTTGTTTTTAAAATTTGTTAAAAAATTTAAAAATATTCGTAAGTTTTAAATATATTCTTAATAGCTAAAATTTTAAAAAGTTTAGAACCAATCTAACAATAATATATAATAATTATGTCTAATTTGCTTGTGTTGAAGGTAGTTCTTGTGAAGTTGTTACTAAATTAATTCTAAAATTTTTGAAAAATTAATCGTCAGAGATATATTTGATACAAATAAAAATTTTTTTAAACAAAATAAAATTTAGGGATATTTTTAAAATTTTTAACAAATTTAAAAGACAAAAAATATACTTTATCTTTTTAATTTTAATATAATTATTTTTTTTTCCTTTTCTCACTTTTTGCTTTTTTTCTTCATTTTCTTTGTTGTTAATTTCTTTCTATATCCAAACATTGGGTTATTGAACAATTATTTTTGTTTTGTTTACATTGGAATTCAAAAGCTCTGAAGGGGAAGGAAATCTAACGTGAAATCTAATGTTATCATATGAGTCCTTTTTTATGATGATAGAATAAATGTCATCGGTGAAAAAAAGGGGGTAATTGTCACTAAATTCCCCCACTTTCTTTTTGTGGAGAAGATCTAAGGAAACTATTATTACTTTTTTGACTTTTCCATTATCATCTCTTCCGGTTCTTTCGGTCAGTGTTGTTTGGTTGGTTGGTTCATTAAATTAAATAATGAACTGATCTTACAAGACATGAAGACAAAGATCATGATGCATATGATATGGGCCATGTATAAACCTTTTACTATGATAGGCCATTAACTGGATCAGTGTGTCAGAAAAATGCTACCCATTTCTCATAAATGACAAAACCATATCTATGATATGTGGGCCTCATGATTGAAAAAAAGGCGTGGGCCTAACTTTGAGCCTTATTTTTAAGTTCTATTACTTTACATCCATTAGCATAATTAACTAATTATAAGAATGTTTAAAGTATTATGTGTATTAGTATATAATGCTGGATAAATTTGTGATGTTATATATTACTTAGAATTGTCTACCTCATCTAATAAAAAAAATTAAATAAAAATTCTTTTCGGTCTTTAACCATTTATTTGATAGATATTGTGCCCCTAACAATTATAAAAACACAAATCGGTCCCCATCCACTTTTGTATTTGTTCAATCTATCCGCTAGAACCAATTAACAATAGATTAAAGCTGATGTCTCAGATAACGCCTCTTTCGTAACAGAGACAAATCGCTCACTAAACTCTTCAACCATCTCCTTCCTTTAAAACTCTTTCTTTCTCTTCTCCTCCCTCTTTTCCACCGCCACCGCACTCACACTCCTCCCTCTCCCTCCAATCCTCCCTCTTTGCCACTCCACCACATTTTTTTTTACTTTCTCATTTTTCTTCATTATTCACCACTACCATTACCATCACAACAACATCATGAGTTTCATTTATTTTAATATTTAAATTTTACTTTTTTTTGTAATTTTTTTGAAAAACAAATGAATTTTTTTTTCAAGTGACCAGGATATTTCTTTAGTGTGATTATGTTTTTATTTTTGAATTTTTGGATTTTTATAATAATATTATTGATGACGATAATGATTGTGATGATGATGAAGAGAAGTGAATACGGTGATTTGATGATGATTGTGGTGGTGATAATTTTTATGATGATTTCAGAGAGACGGTGAGACGGATTGGGAGTGTTGGGTGGGGGTGTTAGAATTTTGGAATTGAGAGAAGCAATGAAGAAAGAGGGAGAAGAGGAGGGAGAGTGAGTTTCAAAGGGAGAGGGAGGAGGCGATGGCAGAGAAAGAGAATGAGTGAAGTAGAGGAGAGAGATCGAAGATTAATGGACTCAGAGAGCGATTTGTTCCTATTACAAAAAAGACAAAGTCACATAGATACAATTATCTGACACGTCAATATTGACTTGCTGTCAACTGATCTCAGAAGATGGATTGAACAAATACAAAAATGAATGAGAATCGATTTGTACTTTTATAATTATTTAGGAACGTAATGTCTATCGAATAAATGGTTAAAAATAAAAAAAGACTTTTACTTAAAAAAAATAATAATTCAACCTTAAATAAAGTTAGCATAATCTTAAAACTCTCTCCCCTCCCCCGAATAAAGTTTTGCATAATATACAAAAAAAAAGTTAAAAACCAACATTGCAGCTAATATTCAACTTAAGAAAAAGAATATTCAAAATTTTTAAAATAAAAATATCTAAAACTCAATTAAAAAATTTAAAATTTAAATTCAATAAAAATTTATTTTTTAGTAGATTTCATAATAAACTTGTTTGATAATTTGTTATAACATTGGCAAAAATTGACTGCTATAATATTGATTCTCTAATATTACATCTTTTCTTTAATTTATAAACGAGAATTTTATTTTGTTTGATTAATATTTAAAAGCAATAACCAAAGTACATTAGATTGGTACACCAATGTTTTGTGTGGGTGAGATAATTTTAAAAGGTAATGTAATTTTTTAGGGCATTTAATTGATTTCACATAAAATACTTCCTTGGAATAATAATTTCAAATGAACTTAGAAATTCTAAGAATTCTTTATGAGGTTATTATATATAAAGTACTGGACTTCAAATCTCACTTGCACCAGAGAGAATTTTGAAATTACCTATTTACTTCTCTTTTTAATATCCTAAAACTTCCCACCACTTGTTACTGGTTGTCACCCACCGGTATCATCTGATCTAACCGAACTCATAAATTTCGAATCAAATAATGTCAATTTTGGATATATTATTAAGGTTATTTTTATTTTTTTTAGTCTTAATAAAGAGCTTTTTTTAGTTTTTTTTTTTATGGTATTTTTTAGTTTGACAAATTAAAAATTAATTTATCATAAAATTTGTGCTTTATTTAAGGATTTACATGCTAATAGATTATTGTATGTACAAAGTGATTATTATTTGAGTGGACAAATAAACTAATAAAAAAATTGATCTCTAATTTTTCAGTTTGCGGATATTTAAGTCTCTGAAAATTTAAAAATACATTTAAATTTTTGATCTTTTTAAATTTTGGATATATCGATTCCTAAGTTTAATTTGTCTAATTTTAAAAACTCTCTCACGTATACATCCGTATCAATCAAGTTAGTACAACAGAAATAACGTTTGATTTTTTTTGAACTTGACAGACCCAAATGAACATAAAAAATCAATATATCTAAATTTTAAAAAAATAAAAAACTTAAATACTTTTTTAAATTTTCGAAACCTTAAATACCAAATTAAAAGGATAAGGATCCATTTATCTTTTTTTCTAAACTAATTATTCGACCAAAGTTATTATTATTATTATTTTTTTTTTGTGTCATGAGTTAGCTTTGTCTTAGTCTTCCTATGTAAGGCATTGTCCATCTTGTTGAAACCCAAGGAAGAATGGTTCAAGCCCATTTACATTAGCATTTTTTGTCGGTAGCTTAAAAAATAAAAAGTTTGGATAGTATTCCTACAATTATAAAACCTTAATTACCGATAACACGAGGCTCAATCAATAACGTGGACTTTAATTTAATCAGTCTTAAAAAAAATAGGGAGCATAGGAGCGATGGAATATTGAATTATTAGCCTGTTACTCAGTTAGCATAGCTTGAAATCAATAAATAATTAATCATAGATGCTCTCATTCACATGTTGTCAAATGATGGGAAATAAATCATCTTACTTTTTTCTTTAATGTTATTGCCTCACGTACATTTTCTAAAAATATTTAACAACATCAATTTGAAAAAAAAAACAAATGAAAAAAAAATTCATTCTGCAAATTATAATCACAAATCATCACAATTTTTTTTTAATGTGGTCTTTGCTGTTGACTTTTGACATTTAGTGGCACAAAAAGTCTTTAACTAACTAATTAATCTAGCTCATTAACATTATCATTTTTTAGTTTGGACTATTGAATTTGAAAATACTGTGAAAAATAAAAAATAATATTAAAAAAATAAGTGGAAAAAAAAAGAAAAAAGGAGGGCCCCAATGGGAAACTACTCATTAATTTAACATGTGTGTCAATAATATATTATATTATTTGAATAAATGATTCAAATAACTAGTACTAAATTTTATTGGTAAAACTGAATTTTTTTTATATTATATAATATAATTTTTCGAATTCAAGTACTTGAAAGCCCAAAAAAGTTACAACCTAAAAGCCCATTAATTAATACTGCTATAGTACCGTGCAAATGCAAGCACATTGCATGGCACCTTTCCAAAGTGAGTATCAAATTTTTTTTGGTGGGATCACAAATAAGTTATAGCCTAGAAGCCCATTAAATAATACAACTATGCAAATGCAAGCACATTGCATGTCACATTTCCAAAGTGATGGTCAAATTAGTTTTTGGTAGGATCACAAATATCTGTCAATTTAATAGATCATGGTCAACATTATTATTCTTCTTCCTCATCTCACACTCAATTACTTTCTTGAGTGGAAAGAAGGCGAAATATAATATTATTCAACCATTCATTCCCATCTTATTAGGGTGTAATGCAAAGCAAAATCTTATATTTCAAAACAGATAGTATAAGGAATCAGTATTTTTTATATTTTGTAGTTAGCATTTAACTATTAAAAAAAACGAGTGATCTCTTATTATTAAATATAATTTTACACTATTAAAAATATTATTAATTATTATAAAATACAAAAATTACTGACCTTTTAACACTCCTTATTTCAAAATTGCAGCAATGCATGCCAATGAAAAAAAAAATTAAAGACAATATAATATACATGTTGAAATATAAAATATATATTAAAAATAAATTAAATATCACATATTTATATATAAATATATACCGATTAATTTGGTAGTTAATTTTTACTGTGTTACATTAAAAAAAAAAAAGCTTAGTTATCTAACAAAATTCAAGAAATGGTATAAAGCTAAGTAAAACTATATATTGCTGTTTTTTTTTTCATGAAGAAGAATTAAAAGGGGAGACAGAAACAATAGAAAATTGCAGGAATGACCTTGCATTAATTTATGCTAACGAACCTATATGAACTCAGAAATTCTAAAATAAAACTAAATTAAAAACCTTTTATTATTATTGTCCACGCAATATTTGTCAACTAGCCATGGCAACCACACCAAGTTTCTGAAGGTTGAGCTTAACAACGGTATCAACAAACATCTTGGTATCTTCTTCGGTGTTCCCTTGTGGTATATCCACAATATAAGACTCCAAAACAATTGTATAAGCCCTGTTTCCTACGTTGAATTCGTTCACCGACGTTACCGAGCGGTAATTTTGGAGGCGATGTTCGCCTCCAACTACCTTAAAGCTCAGTATGTGGAGGTCATCGTCTAAAATTTCGAGCCTCTCAGTACTAGTTGATGCTGGGAGGCCCGAAACGACGGTGACCTCCCTGATGCTGCCAACGCCGCCATCTCCTCTCATATTGCACCCCTTTATGAAGTGCTTGTACTTCTGGGGATGCTCGAAGCTTCGGACGAACGGCCATACCGCGTTCGCCGGAGCTTCGATCCGGTAGGTTATTATCGAAGTGCAGGTGTTTGGGGAGGGATCATTGAAAATGTGATATTTTTTTATGATTGGGTCAAGTTCAGCCAATTCTTCTTGTGTTAGAGCTTGCAAATTAGGGTAGTATATTTCTGAAGAGGCCATTATTTTTTTGTGGGTGTAATTATCATGAAGAAGAACAATGTGAAGAAAAAAAGGGAGGTGAGAATTGAAGAGAAGCTAACAGAGGAAGAGGTTTAGTATTAGCATGTGATATTTTGATATGAATAGTGGACAAAACATTCATATGATATGAAAAAACAACACATGAGGATGTGAATATGCTTATTAATATTATTTAGGCGAGTTGTCATATTTTAATTTATTTTATTTTTACGTTTTTATTTGGACATATATGCCCTGGGCAGTTCAATTTTAATATTTATTTTATATATCACCCCAAGATTACGTCACTACTCAAGTCAGGACCATATTGATTGTTTTGTAGTCTCAATAGATTTTATATGTCATCATTTTAATGTGGATCTTGTTAATAAATAATTCAAAAATATTAGTTAAAATTAACGGTATATGTGTAGACATGATACATGATAGAACACAATGATATCGTTTGATTCATGTAACCGACCTCATTTAGTGGGATAAAATTTTTTTGTTGTTATTGTAGTTAAAATTTTAATTATATATATATAAATTAAATATTTAAAGTGTTAGATTGTTTCTAATATATTTATTTAAAGAATAATACTACATATTTATTTTTTTGTTAATTAAATCTAATTAAATTAGTTTAATATAACAAAAATAATTATAGTTAGTATTATTTTAAATTTTATTATTTAATTGAGTTAGATTTAATTTATAAAAAAAATATGAATGCGCAATATTATTGTTATTTAAAAATGATTAACTAATAATAACATGAAATTAGAAAATGTTGTAGATTTTTATATATATATTTGCTTACTTGTTAAGTAAGGGGGGGATTTAAAGGTTGGAGTTTGGACCAAGACTTTAGCTATATGAGGAAAGGGCTTAGCTATGAAATGAAAGAAAGTTAAGTAAATATTTTTATTGATTTGTGTTCGCATGGACACCTTTGTCTTGTGGTGGTTTGAAGCTGATTCGGTGGTACTTTTAAGGCATAATTCTTTTCCTTTTTTAGGGTCTACCATTTAAACTAAACTCTGCGTCTTGTTGACTTTTACACTTTCCATTTATTCTTAATCTCATTTCTTTTCGTAGAAGTGAATGGATACTGGATATGTGAAAGATAAGGGATAACATTATTTATTAATATATTTCATTTTTCTTTTTATTATTATTATTATGCAATTCCATGCCTGTACCTTTGTGCGTGCTTCACAACCTATTTATTGATTTATTCATAACGGTGGATAATAAATTAATAATATATAGTTGTTTCACAACCTATTTATTATTCCATACCACTTATTTGAACTATTTATAAAATTAATTTTTATTTAACCGTGGAAGTATAAAAGTTGACTTTGCCTATACTTTTATTTATATTACTTATCCCAAATTGAAATAAAAATGGAGAATTATATACTTCTATATATATATATGTGTGTATGTGTGTAATTTTTAAAAATAAAATATTGTGTTTGAATATTTAATTGATGATTGTATTTCCATATTTTTTAATTTTCAATTGTCACCCAACGAAGGAATTATGATTTTCTCATCTCTCAATAGTCAATAACATTTCTAAATGAATTTATATGCATTAATTAATATGTAGAACTAATAAATGATAAAATTATTTACATATTTATTTATTATATATTACCAAAATTGGATTTTTTTAATTAATAACATAATTGATGTGGCATGTTCTTTAAAGTATTTCCTGAGTTATTATTTTATTTAATTTATTTAAATACATTAATTAATTAATTAATTAATTAAATTGTGATAAATATTATATTTTTAATATTTTATTTGACCACATTAACTATAACTAATGAATTACATTAATTATTTGATTTGACTAGAATAAATGAGTTAATTTTATTTTAATTTGTATTAATTTTTTTGTCTTAAATATTTTTATTAATAATTTATAAAAGTGTTATAATTAATTATTTATTTAATTTTATTGAGATAAATATAAAATTATTTAATAATTTATTAGACCATATTAATTATAAGTAATCAATTATATTAATGATTTGATTTGATTAGAATAAGTAATTACATAGTTATTTCAGCATAACGGCATAAGTAATTACATATTAAACATATGACATACTCCCATAAATTTTTTTAACCCCTTTATGAGGATTAATTATTTTTATGACAATCAGTAAAACTAATTATTTTGTATAATCAATATTTTAAGACCAAACTATTTTTAAAATAGTACTAGACATGAAGGATACTTTTTATTAACTACAATAATATAAATTTTTTAATTATTGATCATTTAAGTTACTTAAATTTTAACATTATTATGTATCATGTGTAGATTAAGATTAACCATGTGAGATAATGGAATTAGACAGTTATATTTATTTGATGTAGATAAAACTTTACAATTTTATGATAAAATTGTAAAAAATTATCTTCTAATATTTTTAGCAACTGAAATAGATACTTCTTTGTTAGTTAAAAGAAAAAGAATAATTATAGGAGAACTAAATTTTTTATGAGTTAAAACAATAGTATCAATTACATTAGCTTTTGTAACACATCTAAAAAAAAGGGCAAAACACTATAATAAGCCAATGCTAGGCCGAAATTACGTAAATAAGCCAAAACCAAAATCGTTTCAGTAATGAGCCAAACCATATATTTATATAATTCGAACCACAATGATTCGAACTCCATTCGTTAATAATTCGAACCAATACGGTTCGAATTACAACCAAGCTGGTTCGAATTAGAGAGAGAGAAGGTGCATCATATAATTTGAACCAGGCTGGTTCGAATTATAGAGAAGTTGCATCTTAGTGGTTTTGCATGCGGGTTAGATGGTGGTTTAGTTGGTGGTTTATGTTAGTGGTTTATGTTAGTGGTTTATGTTGATGGTTTATGTTAGTAGTTTATGTTAATGGTTTATGTTAGTTGTTTTATGTTAGCTCTTTTAAGCTAGTGGTTTATGTTGGTTTCTTATGTTGGTGGTAGGGGTGAAAAAAGGCCAAGCGGCCTGCCAGGAACCTGCAGCCTGGCCTGTGTTTGGCCTAACCTGGCCTGGCCTGTTATAAAATAGGTACAGGCCCAGGCTCTTTTAAAAGCCTTAATACATTAATAGGCCGGGCCCAGGCTTACTAATTAGCCTTATAGGCTTGTCAGGCCTACCTGGACCTGTTAAAATATAATTAAATATATAAATAATTATTTATTATTAATAAAATTATGGGATATTTTAAATTTATTATATTTTATTATAAATATTTTTGTATATTTTAAATATGTTAAAAGTGTAAAATTTTTTATAAATATTAAATATATGACATATTACATATAACTATTTTTATTAAAAAAAAAAATTTTAAATAATATTTTTATTTTTGTAAAAAAAATTATCAGGCCTTTTAACAGGCTTCAGGCCAGGTCAGGCTGAATAACAGGCCAGGCCTAGTACTTTATAAAGAGCCTATAACAGGCTGCAGGCCAGGCTCAGGCCAATCAACTGTATGACAGGCCAGGCCTGTTAAGAGCAAAGCCTGGCCTGGCCTGGCCTGTTTCCACCCATAGTTGGTGGTTTATGTTGGTTTCTTATGTTGGTGGTTTATGTTAGTTGTTTTATGTAAGTGGTTTCTGTTAGTTGTTTTATGTTAGTGATTTGTGTTAGTTGTTTTATGCCAGCTGTTTTATGTTAACGGTTTTAGTTAAGCTGTTTTATGTTAGTGGTTCTACTTAAGTTGTTTTATGTTAGCAGTTTACTTGTGCGGTCTATGGGTTTGTTTTGCATGTAGTTCTTGTTCATGTATATTTATGCGGTTTAGTTGTACATTTCATGCGCAGCCTCAGCGATGCATCAGGAGCATGCGACGGCAGCAGGGCATGCGACTGGATGACAGATACATTCCTTACTTGCAGATGGCCGGTCTATACCATCTTGCAAGGCTGAACGATAGATGGTTCCAGTTAGACGAGACCCTTGTCAGTGCATTCGTCGAGCGATGGCGTCCGAAAACGCACACGTTTCATATGCCGTTCGGAGAGTGCACGATCACACTCCAGGACGTGGCATACCATGTGCACCCTTGCTTTGTCTACCACTAAATCGAACCATACTGGTTCGAATTACTTGATGCAGCTTATCTATAATTCGAACCAGCCTGGTTCGAATTATATGATGCACCTTCTCTCTCTGTAATTCGAACCAGCTTGGTTCGATTTACTTGAATCAGCATCTCTCTCTGTAATTCGAACCGCATTGGTTCGAATTATTAACGAATGGAGTTCGAACTATTGTGGTTCGAATTATATAAATATATGGTTTGGCTCATTACTGAAACGATTTTGGTTTTGGCTTATTTACGTAATTTCGACCTAGCATTGGCTTATTATAGTGTTTTGCCCTAAAAAAAATATATATTTAATAAATTTATTATAGTTGTGTATTATAGAGAAGGGATTTTGAATTTATTTATGATATCGGGTATGATAATAATATTTTTTTGGAGTCTGATTTTGCATTTGGTTGAAATTTATTCATTCATAATAGAAGAATAGGGTATACTTAAGGTTTAAATTATTACTAAATGTTTCATATTCAAAATTTAACTAGATTACTCTCAAAGAATGTTGTTAGTGAGAATAAAACTCGTAATTAAAAAAAAGACTCTTTAGTTAGTAGGTATCATTATCAAACACTTATAAATGTTTGAGTGATTTCTTTTTTTTTTTTACACATAACAAATATTTTTTTTTTTAAAAAAGTGATTGTATTAGATGGACAAAATCAACTTTCATTTTTGAATAATTAATGGTTGTTTTTGTGATGGAATGGTTTATCACCTTTAATTATTTTTGGGAGTTTTTTTGTAGTTTCAGTTTGAGTTAGCAGCATTAAAAAAAAACTCTGGTAATATTGAAGGAGACAGAAGGGTAGGATTGGATAAAAAAATAACTGATAAGGTAAGAAATAGTAAAAAGAAGAGAGTAGTCGCAATCGTAGAAAAGAGACTGGATGTAGATTTGCGCAAATAATGTGACAAGTCTAACAGAAAATTTTTAATTTTTAAGAGTAGTTTATAAAAATTAATTTTTAAAAAATAATATTTTAAAAATTATAATATTTATACTTAATAGATTAAATTAAAAATAAATGTTAATAAATACAAACAACAATATATATATTTAATAAAATAATTTTAAAAATTTTAAAAATATTATAATAAATATTAACATAAAAATTAAATTAAATATTAATTAATATATAAAATTATATTAATTTTTCAATCTTAATAAACATAAATTATATTTAAAATTTTTTATTTTCAATATTTTTAAAAGTATTTCTATTTTTGTAAATTTATAAATATAAATATATAATATTTTTAATTTATCAAACATAAAATAAAAAGTTTATACTTCTAAAAAATATAAACATCTCATAAATTTTTTTATCAAACTAAGTGGCTATGGCGTATGGTCTATGTATGGTGGTCTATGGCTCACTTTGCAGTATGCACGATTCCCTCCCTCACTTGCCTCCTTAACTTGGACCCACATGCACCCACTATTTTATTGTCTGTTTTTTATTTTTGATTTGTTATTTTTGTTAGAAATAAAAGATTAAATTAAACAAAAAATTTGTGTATTATTGAGTATATTCAAGTTGTCTATTTAAGTTGTCTACAATGATACAATATAAAAAGATATTTATAGGTACTAAGAGAATTATAATAATAAAGACGTAATCTTCTATAATAAATATTCAGATATATTAAATAATACTAATTGTTCATAATTGATCCTAATTATATTCTAACATCCCCCTCAAACTCAAGTGATAACTTGAGTTTGAAACTTATTTAAAACAACGAAATAAAGAGGAAAAAAATTGCATAAACTCATAAAACGGGGCAGACAGAACTGCCGGAAGAAAGCGCAGATGGAACTGCTGCTTGTCTGAAGGAAGCGCAGACGGAACTGCCGCTTGTCTGAAGGAAGCGCAGAGGGAATTGCCGCTAATTTGAAGGAAGCGCAGACGTAACTGCCGCTAATATGAAGAAAGCGCAGACGGAACTGTCGCTTTCTGAAGGAAGTGCAGACGAAACTGCCACAAAGAAACACAGACAAAACGCAGACGGAACTGCCACAAAGAAACATAGACAAAACGCAAACGAAACTACCATGAGAGAACACAAACAAAACTGCCACGAGAGAACACAAACGAAACTGCCACGAGAGAACGCAAACGGAACTACCACGAGAGAACGCAGACGGAACTGCCGAAAGAGAGCAAAAACGATATGATTTCTTCATGAGAAGAGGAAAATAGCGGATGACATTGGTGTTTGAACATTCGACTCGAAAAGACACAAGATGGAAAGAATAAGCTAGTCGGTGAAGTGAAAAAGCATCATAAGGGTGACAAAAGGAAAAGAAGAATGGCATAAAAAATACAAAAACTACAGTGATTTCACCGCAAAGAAAACAATCAATCCTCTTCAAGGAAGATACTATGGCTCTGATACCATGTTAGAAACAAGATATTAAACTAGAAAAAAAGATTTGTGCATTATTGAGTGTATTCAATTTGTCTATTCAAATTGTCTAAAATGATACAATATAAAAAAATATTTATAGATACTAAGAAAATTATAACTAATTGATCCTAATTGATCTAATTATATTCTAACAATTTTTACCCCCTAAAAAATAACTCTGCAAATAAGTGAAACTATATGTTGTCTATGTGATTTCTACATGAAAGAGTATCTAAATATTAAATTTATTTATAAACAAATTTGTTTTTATTTTAAATTTTTATTGATAGTATAAATAATAATTTGATCATCTTTTATAAGTATAAATTTAATTTTATTTATTTGTAAAATAATTATCAATCTGAGCATTTATGAATAAAATAATAATGTACTCAATAAATATGATATTAGATGTATCATTCTTTATTTTTTCTTTTAAAAAAAATTGGTTTCTAATAACAAATATTAAGGTTGGGAAGAAAAATATACCGCAAAGGTACATAGATTAGAAAAATTTGGTTTTTATTTTGATTTTTAATAATTTGTGTCCTATTTTTTATCTATTAGATAAATATTATTATTAGTCAATAAATTGTAGCTTATATAATAGGTATTCTTCTTTTTTATTTAGAAGTCTCGAATTTAAATCTCAACTGATGTAACAATAAAAACAAGTATTCTTATTGAAGCACTAATTGAGGTATATTATAGTGTTAAAGGTAATGAAGGCAAGCTCAATTTCAATTTTAGGAGCAAACAATTGGTTGAAAAGTAGAAAGAACTATATATTAACAGGATTTAATCACTTCTCTTATTGATAGAAAAGAGATCATTAGAAAATAATTTTTAAAAAGAACTCTATCTTATTTATACTTGGCCAATTACCACACAAACCCTAATGGACCTTTTGGACCCACCACTGATAATTTCATTTCTAAAAGCTTTATCCCATAATTATATTGCATTGGCTCCATGAGAGATGAGTCATAGTGTTGCTTATCATTGTTCTCAAGTGTAGCATGATCTTTTCAGAGAGAGAGAGAGAGAGAGAGAGTGAAAGCACTATAAATATTTTCTTTCTTATGTAGAAAGTTTGATAGCATTGGTAGAGAGAAGAGGCACAAACAGCTTTTGCATGTGTGCGGAAATTTGGGCAGCAGAAAAGTGTAAGTTTTAATAATTAAATTGCTTCAAAGCAAGATAGAGAATCTATCTATCGATCAATAATGTATATGTTGGGTTTTCCCATCATTATTGTCATTTTTTGTACACACATAAATATGCACATATATAAAAAGGTTCAGTATCCCTATATCTTTGCTGTGGTTTCAAATCAATTTGACACTTGAGGCATTGAAGAGGCCAAAAGCTAGGTGAATTTAAGACAAATATTTTCTTTTTATTATATGTTACTGTTTTGGGAGCATTCACTGAAGATAATATATTGTTGATTTGTATATTATATATGAGGGAGGGCTAATTAATTAATTAATATGTTGAGCTATGCATAGTTCCCATAAATCCAAGAAAAGCCGCACTTATCTACTCATCTTAAAATAATCATACATGACATGATCATATCTAAGTTAATCAGTGATAGATGAGGACACATAAATAAAATAAGATTGTATTAAATAATTTATAATTATATTAGGTGAATATCAAAATTAATTATTAATATAAAATATATATTAAAAATATGAATGAATGAGTATAAAATATATATTATTAATTATTAATATATATTTTGAGTATATATCTTTTGTATTTGTTAGGTCATTCAGTGCACGAAATGTGTTTCTCTTTCGTATGTGTTTGGTATAATCTCCAACATTTTCTATAATTTCAATCTCACCTAATCCAACTTTTTTTACACAAGTAACTGTAAAAAATATTTACAATTACGGAAGTTTTTTTACTAAAATAAAATAAAAAAAAATATTTTTTTTTCAAACATGATTTTTAAACTTTATTAATTTTTCAAATACTTAAACTTCACAACAGAATATAGCAACAATTATCATTGTCTCCATAATACAAAGAAACAGATAACAAACAGCACCAATAACAATCATTATCATCGTTTTCAAAAATACACAGACACATTCTTGATTAAAATAATTTTTCTCTTAAAAACGCAACCTGAGTTTTAAGTTTTCTAAAAAAATTTCTAACACCTTAAAAACGCAACCTGGGTTTGTATTCAAAAAAATCTGACACCCAAAAAATGCAGGTCGCGTTTTGTTGTTTCAAAAAAATAAAACGTGAAAACAATAAAACGGAAGTTGCGTTTTATTATTTTGATGAAAAAAAATAAAAAATGATTGAAGATAGTAAAACACAGATTACGATTTATATTGACACCAAGCAGTAAATTTTTTATTCATCCGTCTATTTCATTGCATTATATCATTATTATTTTCATATAAAAAAAAATGAGCCCGACATAACCTCTTACAAGTAATATTGGGAAAAATAATTTATGAACATGAAAGTAAAAACAAATACAATATATTTAGGCTTAAATGAAAATCTGAAAACAAATTTTTATTTTTTAAAAATAAAATCACAATTTATTTTTATATCAATAAGATTTAAATTTATAAAAACATTTAAATTATATATGTGTGTGGAACTTTTTTTTTTTAATATTGTATTATTAAGAGTAAAATTCTCCATGATAAATCAAACTCTGTTAAGCATTGCTATAATCATATACAAGAAGTTAGTGACATTTTGTGTTTTTTTAATTAAAATAATATTTTTTAACAAAACGTTAATGATATTTTGTGTTTTAATAATTAAAATAATTTTTTATTATAAAATATTAGTGACATTTTATTCTTTTATAATTAAATTTTATTTTTATTATAAAACGTCAATGACATTTTATACTATTACAACTTTAAAAAATATTAAAATAATTAAATAATTTTATATTTTACATTAAAATTATTTATATATAAAAATTTTAGCAGTGTGTGTGTGATTTTTTTAGATGATTATTTTTATAATTATTTTAAAAAAGGGTCCTTGGACTTGTTTTGTCCTTGTCTATTTGTCCAAATCAAAGTTTGAAAACAAGGCAGCCAATGGAACACAAAAGGGTGAATGTTCCCAATTTGGTATTGGAGGAATTTCCTGCATTGCTAAGTAAAGCAAATGCATGAGGAGAGAGAGAGAGAGAGAGAGACCGTCCTTGAATTTATAAAAACCAACCTTTGCTGCTTCCAATCATATTTTTGGAGCAAGTTTTGTCATTGATGCCTTCCACATGTTCTAGTCTTCTCCTTCATTCATGCTTTGCAGTATGTCACTCACATTCAGCAGCTATGAGAACAGTGCCTCTCTGATCTACAACACTTTCTTTATTTATTTATTCTCATTATCATAAGTGTCAATCAATTATTATCTCCATTATAGAAGCTTTGAGAAAGCTACACTAATAAATATGAATTAACATTTAAATTATTAAAAAAGGAATGAACTTGTCTTAAAAACATAAAATAAAATTATTAAGTAAAAAAATTTATAGGTAAAATATAAAATTGAATTTTTAATATATTTATTATACATTTATTGAAACAAAAAATTAAAAAAAATTATTAGTAACAATCTTAATATATATCTTTAAGATACATAATAGCTAATTTTTTAAAAAATCAATTTAATTCTTAAAAGCTTTAAAGTTTTATTTTTGGTCTTTAAAAATTATTGACCCTTAGCACTTTTATACTAAAAATTAGTCACTAAATTTTAATAAATACATAATATGATTAAATTTTATTATTCTATTTAATTATTTATCTTTATATTTTAAAACTTACTTTTATGGGATTAAACCTTGAAGTGGTTCATTAGTCGAGGTACACTAAATTTTTAAGATCGACAAAAGTGTACCGTATTAAATTTAGTTCCTTTTTTTTATCAAGTGATTGGTGCACTTTTGTGGGACATAATTAGTGACAATTAAGATCTTAGAGGCTATTTTAGTGCATTTGAAACTTAACTCTTCACATCTTTATATTTATTTTCTATATGCTATAATTACCTATGATTCATACTTTTATTTCTATGATAATATAACTCATAAATAATCTTTATTCTTTTTTTTCTGTTCTTTATTCCCCTCATATTACCCTTTTGTTTATCCCCTCATATTTTTACTTCAATTTTTTTTCTCCAATAAAACAATGACTCCTAAACAAGCTCAATATGGATCTATATTCCTCCAAATAACTAACAGAAAAAGTGATTGTAAGATGCTGCCTGCCTGGTCTTGTAAACCGAGAAACAGAATTTCTTCTTTCTACAACAGACACCGAAGAAGCAAGTGGTCATTGATTCCCGAATTCCGATGAAGTTCTGGAATCTGAGCACAGCATCTTTTACACAATTACACAGGCTAAATAATTTTTTTTCTCGTGTTTTCTAACCAGCTATCTACCAATTATAAATCAACATATTTTTTTTTTCCATTACACAATTGTCTGGGTTTTAAACTGTTCCGGCAATTTTACTAAATTGTTTATGAATATTTCTTATCTCCCTTGTTTTCAACAACACAAAATGTTTATTACTCATTTATAATAACACAAATGCAAATGATTAAAATAAGTAATGAACAAAATGAGGGAAATATTGCTTATTGAATTAATGCACGCTAGTTAATCAACAAAGGGAGAGATGAGACAAAAATACCAAACGTTGATTTGCTGATGTAAATAAAGGTGTGGAGACTAGCAAGTTAACATAATACGTCATGGAGTATTTGACATGGCAATAAGAATGCTCCTATAAGCGAGATATCATTTTAATTTATACAACACAATTACACAAACAACACATCTCAACAATACCATTGAGAAACAAAACAAAACGGGAACTGCCTTAGATAGTTAGATATACAAAGCCCAGCCACAGATGCTAGAACAGAAATATTGAATACATTCAAACTACACTTAAAGGAAGGAGGGGAATGGTTACTCATTGAACCATATCATACATTTATGAGCCAAAAAAAAAGAACAAAAGAAAGGGTGGGAAATAAATGAATGTAAGTGGAGCAATGTAACGAATATATTTCCAAACGGCTTCATCTGTACGTCGTCTTGTTAGTTGATTTTTGGTCCTCTCCCCTGTTCATTCCACTTGTGAGGATTTGGATGATGGTTAGTATTTGGTTAGTTTGGTATGCAAGAATTGATTGTGGATTAGGTTTGGATGATTCTGAAAAACTGCAGTTAGGTGAAATTCTTATCAACACCACCTTGGAGAACCCCATCAAAGTTTAACGTCTTGAAAAAAAAAAATTAAAAGCACTTATCAAGAATCATGAGATTCTTGGTCCATCAAAATTATTCGCTGCTTCCCACTTTCTGAGCGGAGGATGTCTACCTTACTATATCCGATCTACACTCAGACAACAAATAAGGCAATTATTAGAAAAAAGAACCAAAAAGATTAGATCACTGACTTTCACCTAAAGAAAATCCATCAGTTCCCAGAATGATTACCTCCAGTGAACTGTCAGGAGAGAACCACCTCAATAGCACACCGAGATGCACTACTGCAGGAATTAGCTTGAAAAGTAAAGGAGTTGTTACCTGCAGAAATTAGCTGAGAAATTATTGATGGGATTATGCATTCATAATAAATTAATAGCAGTGTCACTGAGTTTAAAGCATTGAAACTGATGGCAGCTTATGATATACTTCACGCTTTTCAGACTTAAATAGTTGGTCTTGGTAAACTTCGATATTGCAGAATAGATAATTTTTTCCCACATCAAAGCTTGTCTAACATTGACATTCAAATCAAACTTTCTTTTTAATGAAAGAACAATCTCTTTGAAAGACAGAGAAGTTTTTATTGTCCTATCCATTTCTTTGCACCAAGTTTATCAGCTATATGTGTATATTGCCATGTTCACAGCATTTCAAAATCTGCAAGACTATAACCCCCAATTATGGATCAGTTACGGATCCTTGTAGCTGTTAATTCAAATATATAAAAATGTTTCGTACCAGACTAAGAGCTGTGGTCCCAAGAAGCAGCAAATATAGTTTACCCTGAAATTAATAAAATATCAGAATCCCTATTGGCTGGCAATAATTAAGTATCAATCTATATCACCATTTCTGCCTTTCTGGGTTCAATGGATAAAACAAAATCATTGTATAATAAGAACATTAGGGATGGTTTTTTATTAGAAACCGTTAAACTATCAAAGACTGGATTCATCAGTATAGTCACAACCATTTTAGCACAAACCTCAACTAGATGAAGATTAGAAGCCCGGCTGAGAAGAACAAAAGCAAATTCTCCTATCTGTGCCAATGACATTCCAACCTATACATATGCATGACTTTAGGTTCCTCGACCATTGAGAAGGAAAAAAAAAAAAGCGTTTAGACCATCAAATTACGAAATAAAGCTTACAAGTACTGAAGTCTTGTTATTGTAACCAAATCCTTTGACAACAGAAGCAATTATGATTGTTTTTATGACAATCACCAAAATTACAGATGCTACCAGAATGTCAACATGGTTCCAGAGAAAATGAACATGAATCAACATTCCAATGCTGGCTAGGAAAAGAGCAGCAAAAAGATTGCGAATAGGTTCAATCTGCAGAGAAAGTGAACATGTCAGATTCCTGCTATAAAATACTTTTTACCACCAAGCATTCCAGTTAAGAAACTAGGTTCATGAAATAATCAACAAATTTGTCAATGACAGAAAAATGAGAACCAGATTGTAAACAATGGCTTTCCAGAAGGAATTTCTACAAATATCCCAGTCTTGTGAAGAACATAAATCAAAATAACCAACGAAATGTGCATGGATCTTATTAGAAAGCAATATATTACACAAAGCTACATCAAGCATGTAACAATCAACTGCTATTTGGCATTGTGCCTTACTTGCTCTAGTGTATGTTGAGCCAGATCAGTGGTTGCAATCATCACTCCAGCCGCAAAGGAGCCTAACTCTAGACTTAGCCCCAGCTTATCACTACTCTGGAAACATAAAGGCAAAGAGATACAAAAGGTCAAGCTTCAGATGTAACAGTAAGATTATCATTATTGCTACTAATGCATAATGGCAAAGGGCATTCTTTATGGAGTCAATTCTGGCAATAGGCTGTGTTTATGTTTGTATTATTATATCATATTATTATTACTACTAATACTACAACCAATGTTTCTATTGCTAGTACTATTTGGGAAATGAAAACTAGGACATATTATTTGAAAACAATTAAAGATATTTAAGTGAATAAAGGAAAAAAAACAAATAAACAAAATTTCATGCTCACACTCACTCCACACAGATAAGTAGAGAATAAAGAAGTTTCTGCAGAGACGCAAGAATCCAGTGTGACTTTGATACCACAAATCTCCAGTTTCTTGGGAAGCAACTAATACAATCCATTAACTTTTTCCTCACATGAAGTAAGAAGCCTTCTTATAAGATAATAGCTTCTCAATTCTGGCATTCTAATTATCACTTCATGAGTTACCTAACATGATTCCTTACATTGGGAGAACCCTTTAATTTGTTTGGTTCATAGAAACCAGCATACATCATTGTCAGCATAGACTACTAAGCCTTTTGGTGATTAATAGTTGTAAATAAGCATATAGCTAAGAAGGTTCTGAGTACAGACATTTTTAAATGTATCAAACAGCAAGGGTTTTGCAAGTTGATGTGGGCTCATTATCTCAATTGGTAAAAATATGGTTTTAGAAGAAACTATTATGATTTTACTCCTTATAAATAAATCAGATTACAAAGAAACAATTTCAAATACAAATACAGTAGTTCAGGGAGTGAAAATTTAGAGAGAGAACCAACCCAGGCTACAAGCAAGCAGAAGGCAACAGACGCTAGCTGATAGAGCTCATTTGTCTGCATAAACAGGATTATTACTCAACAGCTCAGAAAGACAAAAATGTACAACTGAACAATGGCAATAGCTAAACAAAGAACCGAAGTTGCAAAATTTCCATTCAATTGAACCATCAGTGCCATTTTTACTACGAAGGAGAACAAGTAACTACTTCCACAGTCCACAGGTGAGATATTACAAGAAAAGTGGGATAAGAATACAGACCTGGGATGACAGGCTTATCATCAGTTTAAGTAACCATGGGAGGCAAGTACGAGACAATATTGACAGAACAGAGAGAAATGCAATCAAAGTCACCAACCTGGATTGGGAGAGAAGTATCATGTTAGGTCATATAGAAACTCCAGGGAACATGCTGAGTCAAATTACGTATAGAACACCAGTCAGTATATTTCAGTCGGAACCAAAACACTTCTTTTTTTTTTTTTGGGGGGGGGGGGGGGGGGGGGGGGATGTTCCACAAATTCACTAAACGGCACAGCAAGGTCCACTGAAATGCTTATCAAGGTAAGTGGTCAGCCAATTATAATGTGGAAGAGTCTCTGTCCTCTACCACTAAATTAAGTAATTAACAACTTCAATACACTCGTTCTCACTTTACATGAATAATTAAGTCACTAATTTGCTATTGGACTTTTGCAGCAATTATAAATTACTTTTTCTAAAACTTTTTATAGCATCAAATTGGCATATTGATAGGAACCGAGATCTAGCAGGAAATAGGGGATTTTATTGATGAATTAGGGATTGTAAATCACAATCCCTAATTGACATATACTGTTGGGTCTAACCAACTCGAGAGAATTTTCCTCTCCTGAACTAACAACTGAACAGAATTTTCTAACTGACTAAAAACTAACTAACCCCTAGTATTTATAGGCAGCAGCTAGTCCTGCTATACTAGCTTAAAAGGGACCTGTTTCTATCACATATTATTCGGAAGTCTACTGTTTGAATATGATTATGCATAATTGAGCAGACTAAAACATGAATTTTCGAAAAAGTCATCTTACAACCATATCTTGTCAGAAGACTAAAACATGCATGAATTTCACTAAATTACTATATGGGTTAAGTGAAAATGAGAAGGAAAAAGCTAATTAGATGAAGAAAAGATCATGTGTTGAAAATAGAGGTACAAGTTTAAGACTTTTAAGGTTATATACTTACAGCTTTGTCATGGATAACACTCCTTGGAAAACACCAGACGTGCCACCCAGAACAGGAAGTAATGCAAAAAGCAATCCAACAGCACAATCCTTCAAGGAAAATTAATATTACATGACTTAGCAAAAAATAGTAAATAAAGAACAATATAGGACATGATAACTGATCAAGCAATAACTAATTATGTACCTGCAAAATTAGGGTCCCAATAGTGACTTGTCCATGAAGGGCATTAGTAGTGTTCTTGTCCATCAAAAACTTCAAGACCTGGTAAAAACCATAGGAAAAGGAAACAGGATTGGTTACAGCCTCAGAAGGCATGGAGTACATGAGTCTGCATCTGAACTTTTAAACATAGGACATTAGATCGGATATGATGTTATACCACTGCTGTTGAAGACATAGAAAGGAAAGCACCAACAAAAACTCCTTCTGAGGCTTTACCACCACATAACTGCAAAATAAAGACCTATCAGAACTTCAACATTGAGAATGTCATATGGCAAAGTCTACTAACAAAAAACACGTTGAAATATAAAATATTGTCTTCCCAGAAACATCTGAAACAGCAACAGCACCAAAAATCAGATTATGCATAATACCTATTAAGAAAGTGACAAAGTGATAATATGGCTTCCTTTTTTATTAAACTACAAAGTACATACTACTGCCGTGCAGGGTCTGCATTTATAAGAATTAACAGGAAATTTATTTTAATTCTATTTTGTTTCCATCTACTCCCTTGTAATCAAAGTCAAACAAAATAAATCCATACTAGAACCAGTTAACCAATCTTCGTGGATCTTGGCAAATAAGGAGGAAAAGTAAACATTTCCCAGAAAGAAAGGTGACGTGAATTAGAACTTAGAAATTAATACTTGGTGATCTCTTGCCCCATCATCATATCTGCCCAGCAGTTTTAAACTAGTAAACTAATCATCCTTGGGATCGGGGGATCTCGTGGAATTTATGCAAAGCAGAAACCTTTCATTCAATAAAAAAAACTAAATTAAAATAATTAAAGTTTGAAACTTCAAGTTCAGTTGTAGAGATCAGTATTTATTTGTACTTAAGGTGTAAAAGGATTGGGTCATGCAATAAATAGATGAGATAGCAAACAGTTTCCATTATTCAGTTGTCTGAATTTTTTTTTTTTTTTTGGTACATGAAGCTATAAATTGATAACAATGACAAACAACAAAATAACTCAGAAATTGGGCGACCTGCAATTGTAGAATCTTACCGACACAGTAAGCCCACACATGCACATAAATAGAAAAATTTGAAGTAGCCCTCCTAGAACAGCAACTGCTCGAACAACACGAAGCTGCAATCATACAGGTATAAATTAGGGTAAGTAAAGCTAATTAACACATGGCACAAAAAAAAAGAAAAAGGAAAGAAAAGAGCACACTTAAAATAATAAATAAATAAATACCTTAGCTGCCGAGAACTCCAGGCCCAATGCAAACAGAAGAAATATTACACCAAATTGAGCCACTGTTTCCACCTACGTATTTGAGTAAATAGCTTGTATAAATAAGCTTGAGTTCAGCAAGAGGCACTAAACATCAGTATAAGCTCATGTGGCGATATAACTTAACTACTGTATGTTTTTTGTTGTTTTAAGTGGCATCGACACTTCTTACTTTGTTTAAAACAGTGAAGAGAACAAAATAGTCTGTCAAATTAGTGGAAAGTCCTTAGGCTCTTTTATGATGAAGTCAAGGGAGGAATGAGGAACCTTGAACTTAAGAATAAAATGTTTGCTTGCACAATGATTTATGTCTGTAGGCCAAAAGGGTCTACACTACAGTCATTCTTCCTTTCATTTTATGTTCCGATTCTCTTCAGCTCAATCAAATTCTTTCATTTATTTGTTGTTTAGAAAAAGATGGTTTATTAAACTTCTCCGTAAATGATGCCTTGTTTGTGTAACTGTTCTGATATAACTTACCAGCAGATATAAGTTGGAAAAAGTAGTTTCAAAAGGAAAAATGAAAATATCCAACATTGTATTTTGAATGCTTAAAAATGACAAATGATTTGGGTTAGAAATTTATTTTTGTGATAACTCACGATAAAATTGGATTAAGTCAAGTCTTAATTTTTGAACTTATCAAAATGGATTTCCTCTGATTCCATTTTACTAAATAAGCTATTTAGAAAGGGAAATATGATCAACCTATAAAATTTAAATTCAAATCAGATGAATTCCGCCAAATCTTACCAAATTTGATAGGACTTGTAAACCAAAGGCAGGGAAAATGATAAGAATTACCATATCAACTCATTCCAAACAAAAGATCTAATCTGCAAATCAAATAATCTCCCCCTTCTAATCATGCCAAAAACACCGAAAATATATTTTGCAAGAATGTGTTGTGCAGTATTAAGTCTAACGATTTTCATAAGTGAAGTTACCAAAATTAAAAGATAATGCACTATCTACAAGAATACACATCAAAAAATTTCACACACCATTTTTTCCACAATTAAGTTTGGGAGCCAAAAGCATTGACTCTTTTCTTAGATTTTAACAAAATTACAAATTGAAATCCAACTAAACTGGAGAGTATATACATCATAAAAGAGTTTAAAAAACATACAAACTGCAAAAGGATTACTGTTGCAAGAATACCTGCACCATTTCACTAATGAAGTTAAAGCCACCAGGTCCAACTATGGAGCCAGCCAGAAGATATCCAGTAATAACCTGTCAAAATATATTTTGAGTCAATGCTTGAAGTGATTTTACAGGGAAAATATATATATAACATCCTAAACATTCCATTTATTACTAATAAGCTTAGAAAAAAAATATTCAGACCGGTTGTCCCGCAAAAGCAAATGCAACGCCACCACAAGTTGCCGAAACTATGGCGACCACCAGGTCTGAAATCAATCTAAAAGATAAGATGAAAGAATTTCTCATCAGCAACAGCACTATAATCCATCTTATATGCTGAAAACATAATCAGCAAAAGAAGTTTACCGCAAATCTAGCTGGAGCACTGGATACTTGGATTTAAAGTTAGATATTATGAAAACATTATCCTGAAAGATGCATATTATATATAGTTAGAAGTTGCAAAACTAAACAGAAGATCAGGAAAAAAAAAAGGAAAAACCTAACAACACATTGTCCTCACCTTTCGGTCTATCAACATTGGGGTATCTTCAGCTCTATTATCATTATCCAAATTAAATACATGATGGAGTTGAAATGACCTATAGTTTTGAAAAAGCACACTTACATAGTATATCGAAACAAACTTTTACGGTAAATGCACCATATCAGACACCCAGTTTAAGTAACTGGAAGATACACTTCACATATGAAATACTAATGTAAAAATAGAAAGAAGTACTTTTCATCCTTTGTCTCGTTCTTCTTTGGCTTGACCCTGGCCACAGTTTCGAGTACAGCCTGATCCAGACATATATTAATAAAGGCCAGAGAATTGTCAATTGTGTAATATATAGAAACCATGGAAATATATGACAAGGGGTAAAAAACTAAAACGTGAATCACCACTAAGCACAGCCGGGTGAAAAGTTTCATATTTTCACTAAAATAAAAGGAGTACCTCAATCATGCTATTAAATCTAAGTTTATATTTTCTGATTACATCAAACTAGGATATCATGATTAGAAAAAAAAAAGAGTTGTTGTTTGCAAGACCAACCTGTTGCTCTGCCACACTGTTGTTGAAGCTCCCCGCATCAGGCACTGCAAGCATATTAAGAGGCAAAGAAGAATGAAAAGGCAGACGCCAAAAATAGGTTCCGAATTTTTCTTTTCTTATCCAAAAACACTGGCGCAAAAAGGTATACAAAACTTAAGTGCATTTCAAAAAATGCACATACATACAACACGCCCAAATCAGTAAGAATGAAAATGAAAATGAAAATGATTTTAAATCATAAGATGCGAAATGACGGTCGCTCCAATAACATGAAATTCGCACGAATCTGCCATTTTCTTCCTAAAGATCAGGAACCAGGGTCAATGAACATTGAAATCAACAAATTGATTGTGTTGAAAAAAATGCAATTATAGAAACTCCAAATAGCTCCGGAGTTGAGAGAAACACAAAATCCGAAGAAAAATCCAACGAGATTTTGCAGAACTGAAGATTTTATAGCCTAATGAGAACTAAAATTCACCAAGTCAGTGCAAATCCTTTCCAAATCGGAAATAAGACTGAAAATCGAGGCACTAAGATTCTAAAACATGCTAGCTCACAACCTAACCCTGTGAGGTTCTACAAACGGAAAATCCAACGAGATTTCGAACCTCTTCACAATCTAGAAAGAACTAAAAATTCAGGAGAAGGAAAAGTTGTAATTTAATCTAGAACCTTCGTTCTGGTCGTTCTCGGTGAACTCGTGCTCGAGAGCTCGATCGATCATTTCCGCGAAGCTTCCTTCCCTGGGTTTCGAGAGCGTAACATTGGACTCGGTCGAGTTGGCAACCAGTTCGATCCGATCCGACTCATCGGGTCGAATGGCGAGTGACGACGGAGGTTGAAGTAGAAGTACGAGCGAAACTGAGAAAATCAAGAGCGTTAAATGGTGGTGACTCTGGCGAGAAAATGAAGGTGATCTTGCAGGGAACATTGCTACGCCGAGGGCGCAGGGGAGCAACGTAGCAGTGCCTGCGACGGCGGAAACGGTGGTTGACGGTGGTTGCCGGTGGCGGAGAAAGAGAAAGAGAAAGAATTGAGAACTTGAGAATGAGCAGAACGAGGACCAAGGAAGACAGTGAGTGCTTGCAACTTGCAAGGTAAAAGGTCAAGCTGTGGTCATTCATTAATTGTCAAAAATCAAAATGCTAGTAATATTATTATTATTATTATTTTATATTATACTAGTAATAATTATGATTATTGAGACTGCTGTAATATGTATAATTAGAGAAAAACATTTCTAAGAAGTCAATACTAAAACAATTGAAAATTAATTAATATTAACTTAAATCTAAAAAAAATATTAATCAGCTAACCTTTTTTTAAAATTAGTTAAGATAATAAATGTTTTATACTCTAATCAAAGCTCTTGCGTTTGAATTTATAAATATTAAAAAATGTTTTTTTTATATAGATATACATAATGAAGGATATTTTATGAATAAAAATTTGTACAATAGAAGCTGAAGTAGATAAAAAGTAATTTGATCTCTAAATTTAAAAATTGGTTTTGGCTAAGTATAGTTAACACTGTTAATATGTAATTAATTGGTGTACAAAATTACAGATATAATCTAGGTTGACTATATTCTGGATGAATAATTTAGTTTTTAGCCAAATTTAAGTGAAAATTTGATCCTCGACAAAAAAAAAAAAGAAAACTATTACACAAATTAATCTTTGAAATATTATATTAACAAAATTAATTTATCTCATATTTTCTGTGATTCATAATCAAATTAATCTTTTAAAGATGAAATGTTTTTTAAATTCGTTTCTGAAAAATTTTATGAATTAAACTGGTCTTTTAAAAATTATGAATGAATCATATTTATTCTTCAGTTAATCTATTAACAAATTGTTGTGAAATATTAATGATAACATACATAACACCCAACATATTCAATTAGAGGATAATCAAATATATTTACAAAAATCTATTAATTTAATAGCTCGATCATATTGGAAATAGGATTTATGTTTGAGAAAAAGAATTAAATTAACATATTTTCATAAATATATTGGTCAGTGTTCAATTAGACGTGTCAAATATGATGTATATTGTCAATTAACGTTCATAATATCAATCATTGACAAAAATTATTAATGGTGTGATCGAAAAATAAATATAATTAATTTTTAATTTTTGATAAATTAATTTGATTAAAAAATCTTTTAGGAACGAATTTAATTATTAACCCAAATTTTTAATTTTCTCTACCTTAATGACAATGTTAAGAAATTTAGGGTGGATTTAAGTAAATCTTCTAAGTAACTTATTAAAATGACTTTGAAAATATAATTTTTAAAGTTGTAATAGTTATATTTGGTAAATTAAATTAAAAATAATTTTTAATAAGTATAAAAATATTAATTGTATTTGATAAAATAAATTATAAAATTTAAAAATTTATAATAGACAAAAATATATAAATAAAATTAAATATTTATTAAAATATAATTTTAATACATTAATAGTATAAAATATTTTATATAATCATTCAATTACATCTGTTTCTTTTAGATAATTATTTATGCAATCGATATGAAATATAATTAATTTTATTAACATAACACTACGTAATTAAATATATGTATAAAAATATTTTATATTAATAATATATCAAAATTAAATTTTATTTATTAATATAAAAAATTATATTAGATTTTAATTTTAATAAATACAAATTAACTTTAAAAAAATTTTTAGAGTATTTTTAAAACACTTAAAACTTTTAAAAATTATTATAATAAGATTAACAGATATTTGGTATTTTCAAAATATAGAAGAATATCTTATCCTTCATGTGAATAGTCAGGAATCAAAAAGATATATATTCATTTTTTTGTGCTTTTAATGTGTTTTTAATAGCACAGCTGGTTGATGGAAATGCACTTTGTCACCACTTGGATTTGTGTGTTCATGTCTTCATTGTTACGATAAGAATGGATGACCATGGAAGGTTTATGTTTCCTATGCTAAAAGGAACAATTCACATGACAAAGCAATTAATATAGTTTGAAAAAGTTGAATTTATTTGCCTATAAAAGCATAGACGAGGCAAATGGTTTGAACACACAAAAATAATAAACAAATCACTTCTCTCTTTTTCTTTATGTTGCTAATACTTTCTCTCTCTTTATATTAAATTTTTCTCCTCCCTCTTTCATACGCTACTAATATATAATAGAAATAAATATATAAGTTTCTTTTATTATTATATTATGATAATTATATTAGTGCATATCAAAGCTAGAGTCTTCTATTTATACTTATTTATTTTATATATTATATCTTCATTAGTTATTTATTTATTTTACAACACGTTATCAGCACGAGACTCTGATCAAATCTTTAGGAAGACTCAGGTAATATTTTCATTATGTCGAAGCTCTCTCATCTTGAATTCAATGCTCTTGATATATCTGGAAACAATTATTTACCATGGATATTAGATGCTGAAATCCACCTTGATTCAATGGATCTTGAAGATACCATTGAGGCTGAAAATAATACATCCCAGAAGGATAAAGATAAAGCCATATTTTCCTTCGTCATCATCTTGAAGTATGATTGAAAAAATGAATACCCCACATTAAAAGATCCTGCAGATCTGTGGAAAGACCTTGAAAAAGGTATAATCATGAAAAAACGGTGATACTTCCTCAAACCCGATATGTTAGAGAAAATTTTCTCGACCTTCCATGCCTCTCGAATGTGCTCCTGCAGCAGCAGTATCGAGAAAAAGAATTTAAAAAATATTCTGAGTTAATTTCTTGCCTTCTTGTTGCCGAACGCAACAATGAGTTGTTATTGAAAAATCATGAAGCGTGTCCAGCTGGCGCCGCCCCATTTTCTGAAGTAAATGTGGCAAATCATTACCCCAGAAGAGGTAAATGGCAAGTTTTTAATAACAAGAAAAATTATGGAAGGAAAAAGAATTATGAGGATCTCACCAGAAGTGGGACAAAGAAAGGAATATCGGGCAGAATAAATTAACCGAGGAGAAGTGTTTCCGCTGTGGTGGAAAGGGCCATTGGTCACGTACCTGTCGTACCCCAAGGCACCTAGTCGATCTTTACCAGGCATCTTTGAAAAAGAACGACAAAGGAAAGGAAACAAATTTTGTTTCAAATGATGCTGAGAACTCCACCACTCATTATGATGTATCTGATTTCTTTGAGGATCTTGAAGGAAATATTGGTCATTTGATCAATGATGGAATAGTTTAATATGTGGGATTGTGAAGTATATACGTAAATAAATAATGTAAAGAACTTATTGTTAAGTTTTATTTTCTATGTATTTAAGTTTCAAATGTGATGTACATAAATAATGAAATATTAATATGAATTTTGAAATCAATAAATGTGTCATGTTTTTAAAATAAAATTTTAGTATATGACATTATCTTATATACAGTGTTTCTTAGAAAAATAATTCTGATCAAGTATTCAATTTAACTGTGCATATTACTCATTTTATTATTTGTTTTTGAAGAATGGCAAGGATATGTAATGAAGATGTATGCCTTGCGGATAGTGCAAGTTCGCACACTATTCTCAAAAGTGATATATATTTTACCCATCTTGTGCCAAAAGAGGAATATGTTAATACTATTATTGGCTCAGGCAATGTGATAGAAGGCTCCGGAAGAGCTGTAATTTTGTTTCCTGGAGGAACAAAATTTATAATAAATAATGCACTATTATCTACCAAGTCTCTGAGAAACTTGTTGAGTTTCAAAGATATTCGCCGAAATGGATATCATATTGAGACTATGAATGAGGGAAATCATGAGTATTTATGTATCACAACTCATGATTCAAATAAGAAAGTTATATTAGAAAAATTACCCTCTCTTTCATCTGGGTTGTATTATACCAAGATTAGTGCAATTGAATCACATGCCACTGTAAACCAGAAGTTTACTAGCCCAAATGAATTCATAACTTGGCACGACCGTTTGGGTCATCCGGGAACAACCATGATGAGGAGAATTATTGAAAACTCTCATGGACATTCACTAAAGAACCAGAAGATTCTTAAAACTAGTGAATTTTGTTGTGCTGCATGTTCTCAGGGAAAGCTAATTTTAAAGCCATCACCAGTAAAGATTGGATTTGAGTCTCCTGAATTCCTAGAAAGGATTCAAGGTGATATATGTGGACCTATTCATCCACCATGTGGATCTTTTAGATATTTTATGGTCCTCATAGACGCATCTTCGAGATGGTCACATGTGTGCTTATTATCTTCTCGCAACCTGGCGTTTGCGAGATTACTGGCTCAAATTATTCGATTAAAAGCACAATTTCCAGAAAATCCAATTAAAGCAATTCGTCTTGATAATGCTGGTGAATTTACTTCCCAAGCTTTTGATGCTTATTGTATGGCTAATGGAATAAGTGTTGAACATCTAGTAGCTTATGTTCACACACAAAATGGGTTAGCAGAATCACTTATTAAGCGCCTCCAATTAATCACTAGACCCTTGCTTATGAGAACAAATCTCCCAACCTCGGTTTGGGGGCATGCTATTTTACATGCCGCAGCACTTATTCGTTTGAGGCCAACAAGTTATCATCAATTCTCTCCTATGCAATTAGCTTTTGGCCAGCAGCCAAATGTTTCCCATTTAAGAATATTTGGGTGTGCAATATATGTTCCCATTGCACCACCTAATCGCACCAAAATGGGACCCAAAGAAAATTGGGGATATATGTTGGATATGATTCTCCCTCTATAGTGAGGTATCTTGAGATACAAACTGGTGATGTGTTTAAAGCCCGGTTTGCGGATTGTCATTTTGATGAATCAAAATTTCCAACATTAGGGGGAGAGAATAAGCTTCCTGAAAAGGAACTTAATTGGAATGCATCATCGTTGATGCATTTAGATCCTCGATCAGGGCAATGTGAACTAGAAGTTCAAAAGATTATACATTTGCAAAGAATAGCAAATGAATTGCCTGATGCATTTTCCGATACAAAGAGGATAACCAAATCTTATATACCAGCGGAAAATGCCTCAATTCGAATTGACGTCCCAGTAGGACAAGTAGCCACTGAAGCAAATTCATGCCAGAAGCGTGGCAGGGCGGAAAATGCCCCAATTCGAATTGATGTCCCAGTAGGACAAATAGCCACAGAAGCAAATACACGCCAGAAGCGTGGCAGGCCTGTCGGTTCCAAAGACAAAAATCCTCGAAAGAGAAAAGAGGTAAATAATGTTCCTGTTGAAAAAGACATAGTAGAGACACCTGCAGTTGTCCAAAATTCTGATATAACGCCAGAAGACGTTCAGGTACCTGAAAATTGTGAAAATGACGAGATCTCGATAAATTATGTCTTTACAGGAGAGAAATGGGACCGAAATAAGACAATTGTCAATGAAATATTTGCATATAATGTGGCATTAGATATCATGCATGAAAGTAAGGATCTTGAGCCAAGATCAGTCGAAGAATGTCGACAAAGAAATGATTGGCCAAAATGGGAAGCAGCCATGAAGGCTGAATTAGACTCACTTGCAAAACGTGAAGTCTTTGGACCTGTAGTCCGTACACCTGTAGATGTAAAACCTGTTGGATACAAATGGGTATTTGTGAGAAAACGAAATGATAAAAATGAAGTTGTGAGCTATAAAGCCCGACTTGTGGCACAAGGTTTTTCACAAAGGCCCGGTATAGATTATGAAGAAACGTATTCCCCTGTAGTGGATGCGATAACATTGCGTTATTTGGTCAGTTTATCTGCATATCATAAACTGCATATGCATTTAATGGATGTGGTAACAGCCTATTTATACGGCTCATTAGATCGGGATATCTATATGAAAGTCCCTGAAGGATTAAAGATATCTAAACCATCCAATGAATATTCGCAAGGGTTATACTCAGTCAAATTGCAAAGATCTTTATATGGTCTAAAGCAATCTGGACGAATGTGGTATAATCGTCTTACTGAGTATCTGGCCAAAAATGGTTTCAGGAATGATGATATATGCCCGTGTGTTTTCATAAAGAAAACTGCTTCTGGATTCATTATAATTGCTGTATATGTTGATGATTTAAATATCATTGGGACTCCTGAAGAGATTCCAACAATTATAAAAACTCTAAAAGAAGAGTTTGAGATGAAAGATCTTGGAAAGACTAAATTTTGTCTCGGCCTGCAGATCGAGCATATAAAAGACGGGATCTTTATTCATCAAACAACATACACAGAAAAGATCTTGAAGAGATTTTATATGGATAAGTCACATCCATTAAGTACCCCAATGATCGTAAGATCTTTGGATGTGAAAAAGGATCAATTCCGTCCTAAAGAAGAAAATGAAGATATCCTTGGTCCTGAAGTGCCATATCTTAGTGCCATTGGAGCACTAATGTATCTTGCTAATAATACGCGACCTGACATATCATTCGCGGTGAATTTACTAGCAAGGTATAGTTCCTCTCCAACCAGAAGACATTGGAGTGGAATCAAACAAATTTTTCGATATCTTCATGGAACGGTTGATATGGGATTGTTTTACCCCTATGGATCCAAGTCACAACTAGTTGGCTATGCAGATGCTGGCTACTTGTCTGATCCACATAAAGGGAGATCTCAAACAGGATATCTGTTTACATATGGTGGTACAGCTATATCTTGGAGGTCCACGAAACAGACAATTGCTGCAACATCCTCTAATCATGCTGAAATACTGGCGATTCATGAAGCTAGTCGCGAGTGTTTTTGGCTAAGGAGTCTGATTCAATATATTATGTCATCATGTGGACTGATTGATCATAAGATAGCTCCAACTGTCCTGTTTGAAGATAATACAGCATGCATTGCTCAACTTAAAGGCGGATACATTAAAGGTGATAGAACAAAGCATATTTCTCCCAAATTCTTCTTCACTCATGACCTTTAAAATCAAGGGACAATTGATGTCCAACAGATCCGTTCAAGTGACAATCTGGCAGATTTATTTACAAAGTCACTCCCAAAATCCTCCTTTGAAAGATTGGTACATGAAATTGGGATGCGCCAATTTCGAGACGTTAAATGATGTCGGCAAGAGGGGGAGACTGTACTCTTTTTCCCTTGGTCAGGTTTTTTCCCATTGGGTTTTTCTTGACAAGGTTTTTAATGAGGCAGTCCCCATCACAAAGGATATTGTACTCTTTTTCCTTCACTAAGGTTTTTCCCACAGGGTTTTCCTTTAGTAAGGTTTTAATGAGGCAATAATCTTAAATGGTCATCCAAGGGGGAGTGTTACGATAAGAATGGATGACCATGGAAGGTTTATGTTTCCTATGCTAAAAGGAACAATTCACATGACAAAGCAATTAATATAGTTTGAAAAAGTTGAATTTATTTGCCTATAAAAGCATAGACAAGGCAAATGGTTTGGACACACAAAAACAATAAACAAATCACTTCTCTCTTTTTTTTTATGTTGCTAATACTTTCTCTCTCTTTATATTAAATTTTTCTCCTCCCTCTTTCATACGCTACTAATATATAATAGAAATAAATATATAAGTTTCTTCTATTATTATATTATGATAATTATATTAGTGCATATCAAAGCTAGAGTCTTCTATTTATACTTATTTATTTTATATATTATATCTTCATTAGTTATTTATTTATTTTACAACATTCATGACTCAAATCCGGATGTTTTTGGGTTAATTTGCAAATACCAAAGGGTATTCTTTTATTGAATTTGAATTTTTCAATTATTTTTTATTACACCCGTAATTCATAACTATATAAATAATAGAGTCAACATTTAATTCGTTCTCTTTCTATTTTTTCAAAGGATAAAACAATTCTTATAAAGAGTAATATTAGGAGTCAATAATTTTAGTATTTTATAATTATCAATTGGTAATTAATAATATTTTTAATGGTGTGAGATTATATTTAATGATGAAAAATCACTCATTTTTTTTAATGATTAAATGTTGACCAGAAAATATAAAAATTATTGACCCTTAAACTTTTTCTTCTTATAAAAAACACGAAAACATTTCAGTTTTTAACAAAATTATTTAAAAACAATAAAATTATTCTCTTAAAAAAACCGTTAAATGATAACAAAATTAGTATTGTAAAGATTTTATTTATAATTGAGGAGATTTTAAATCTTACAAAAACAAATTTATAATATGACAAACTACTATCACTATTTGAGGTGGAGCCTCACAGTGAGGAAGGAGGTATGACTCTCCTACCTTTTAGTTTTTTTTTTATATAAATATAAATTATATATAAATTTTAGTTTAATTCTCTTAAAATTTTTGTTTTAGTCTTATTTGATTGTAAAATCAATTTTTGGTCTCTATTTAAAGTTGTATTTGTTTATAGGCACGTGACACAGTAACATAAAAATTTAAAATTATATTTGATAAATAAAACATAGACAAAAACATTATATCATCACCAATTTTTTCTTTGAAAGGTATTATTTTTCTCTGACATCACTTCCGGCAACAGTCTTTTTTCACTTAACTACTAATAAAAAAAATTTTAAAAATAAACTTATTAATAATTTATAAGTTTAAAATCCACACAAATTATAAATAAAATTTACACAAAATTAATTTTAATTACTATTTAACAAAATTTTAATATAAAAATTGTATTGTCCCAAAATAATTTTGTTATGCCCAAAAAATTCTATTTTTTTACGAAAATAGTCTTATCTTTTAAAAAATAGGCATGAACCGAAGTAGATATTTATTTGCAAAATAATAAAATAAAATCATTCGTTGAAATGTAAGATAATAAAGTTAATCTCTCACCAAAAAAACAAAAACAGAGTAATTATTCTTAAATACTTTTTATTAAGTAAGAAGTGGTGTACTTTTTATTAATTAAACAAATTTAACCTTTTATTTATTATATTATATATTAATTACTTATATTTAGAATCTTAAAATTTAAAAGTTATAACTTATAATTTAAAGGTTAAAATTTAGAATATAAAAATTTAAAATTTAAAATATAAACAGCGTTACATTCCCTATTTCTTTCAAAACACATTAGCATTCGTTGACTTTCTACTCATTAAATTCTGAACAACAAAATTATCTAATATAAGAAAACATTAAAAAACAAAAAGAATTTATCTTCTTCAAAACTGCAAATGATATCCTAGGTCTAGCATTAAAACTACTATTGTAGTAGAAAAAACAATGATAAATTATTAGAAGGATAAATTTGGGATTTACTTAAATAATAATGATGATGATGGGTGTGTTTGGCAACCACGTTTGAAGAAGAAAAGTATGTTACAATTTTTTGAAAGTTTCACTTTTTCGTTTGGCTAATTTTCTTCTCCACAAACGCAGAAGCGATTTTGTTCATAAAATCACGTTTACAAGAAGCAAGAATTTCTAGCTTCTCCGTTACATTAACGGACTTTTAGCCACTATATTCAACATTTATTTATTTTTTACCAACTTTATCCTTTATACATATTATTACATTATTTATAAAATTCTTATTATTTCTCTCTATATGAGCTTTTTTTTATTATTTATTATTTATATTTTTTATTATTTTTTATTTGATATTATATATTTTTATAGTTGGAATTTTTGTGTATTATATTTATTATTATCTTTTTATAATAGAATTTATTGATTCCATTAGACAAAATAAATTAACAAAAAAATAAAACATAAATAATAATAATAGTTAAAAATTATAGCGTACTAAAAAAAATACTAAGAGTACTAAAAATATACTATATAAAAAACATATGAAAAAAGTATAAAAGAAAAATTAAATATGTATAAAAAGATAACATTATAATTTAATATCATGTCCTTTTAAGTAATTATCTATCTAAAAGTAATTTTAACTAATATTATCCAAACAATATTTATTTTATCAAAATCAATTTTGGTATAAAATTACAAAACATAAATCATGTTGACATAAACTTATTTCTACTCAAAGTCAATTCTATAAAATCACTTTTATTCATAACTCCTACAATCCAAACACACGCGATATAGTTGGACAGATTCGTTAACAACATGGTGTATTGGTGTCCGATAAGAATGCTCCATACTTTGCGTTGTCACTGCTGATCTCGGTCCCGTCTCTTCCTTCTATCGTTTACAAATATTATTAAAGAAAAACAACTATTTTTACCCATAGATGTTTAAGACATTGACAAAACTACTCATAAAAGAACAAAATTAATGTTACACCTATAAAACATAAATTTTATACAACGAAAATATCCAAAATTTTAAAATTACCCTTATCCTTCGACTTCAACCTCAACATCTCTTTCTCCCTAAATTCCAAACTTTCATCATCTTCCATCACCACTACTTTTTATCATCTCTATTACTCCTCCTCCACCACCACCACCATATCTCTTCAAACCTCAGTTTCACAGCCTCCCTTTTAAAAAAGATAAAATCATCCAGAAACAAATATAACAAAGCACGAATTTTATTTGGTTTTGGTTAGAAAATAAAAAGGGGAAGTGAAGAAGAAAAATCGAAGGAAGAAACAGAAAAAACAAAATCTTGGCACGAGTTGTGTTAATAATGCACTGAAAGAAAAGGGAAAAAAAATGGAAAAAGGATTAAAAAGGAAAAAAGAAGTTTGACAGTTTTCTCATCCATCCATTATTGGAACACAAATAAGAACTAAAAAGAAGAGGGATAAACGTATGTATAAGATACACTGACATATTTACAGAATATTCATGTAGAGTTCATTCTTTCTTTTTTCACTACCTGGTAGTGGCAGGCAGGATACCCTTGGGAAACTAACAAAATAAACACACAAAAGGATCAGTGGAAACATTCTAATCCAGTTGCTTTCGAGATCTAAATATCTTTACAACAGACCTTTTTTGTTAATTGATCATGATATAATCTCATAAGGTGCAAGCAAGGAGCATCCTTTGGCAGTCTTAGGAACCCTGTTTGTCTTCTATCAAGCATTTCTTGGACAGATTGACTATTGAATCTGCAATGACTCTAGCACTGGATTTCATATAACCACCTGAAACATTACATGAAAAACAAAAAGGGAACCTAATAAACATCTCATAATAAGCTGAGAAAAATTCTTTCTATTTCCAATCTTTATTTCATTTTTTCTTTTACAAAATCTTGAAAGAAAACAGGAATACTGAAAAAGTTAGTTGAGAATGTTGTCATTTCTACAATAGTTAACTATGACCATCTCCTTTAGGGCATAACTATACCAGCAGAGAGGGCCAATATCAGGTTTAGAAGAAACTAACAATAACAATTCATCTAACTAAAATGATAAACCGAAGAGATAAAAAAAAGGGGTTTAATGTCTCTACAACCGATGTGTCCCACACACAACACACAATTCTCTTTTAAATATTTTAGCTTATCATATTATGAGTGTTTCTAAGATTTCAACACAATAGATGATTAGAAAGATAATATGGAAAATGGCCTTTCAATGGTGAAGGGAAGCCTCTGGCACACTGGCTGGAGATGTCACCACTCACCCACATGGCCAAGAGGACATGGTTTGTTTTATGGAATTAGCACAGTGAAAATTTGTAGTAGGTTAGACCCACGAGAGTGTTTCGAGTTAAATATGTGTTAGGAACCCAGCCATACGGGACAGATGAAAAATATAGCAAACCTGACGTGAGCATGACAATAGGAATGTTCTTCTCACGAGCAAACCGAAAAACTTTCTCATCTCTGAGGGTAATCCCATCAGGACTAATCTGCAAGTACAAAATAGCACAAGAACCAGCTATGGTAAGTGACAAGAATCAACTGCAACATAACTCGGATAATGACCAACTCTTATTATGTTGAAACTTGAAAGTATAGATGAAGAGCAAATGACCACTGAAGTTGAAATCAATTAATATTTTACAGCAATAAAGTGAATCTAATAACAAGATTACCTTTAACCTTCCTAATGGATCACCATCTAAGATGTCAGTTCCGGCATTGTAAACTATCAACTCAGGGTCAAAGCTACGCCCAGCAACCTTAAATCACATTGACATGAAAAACAATAAGTAAAAATGAAGGGGTTCATCAACCAAAAAGGGGTAGGAGTTAAATAACATAACTTCGTCAAGTGATAAACAATTTTGAAAATAAATGCCTTATAAACATACGTGAAGGAGTAAAATTTCCTTCCCTTTAATGTTTAAATAACGAAGGGAAAAGTAAGAGTCGGCACATCATGAACCAAACTGGATAGCTATTATAGTTGGAACTTGGATACTTCAATACTGTATAGCTATAGCAAGGAAAAAATTGCATAAATATAAGGATACCTAGTCCTAGTTCAGTAAAATATTCATGCCGAAAGTACGACAGAAAACAAGGCTTTTAGTGAGAATGTAATATACCTCTAGTGCTTCATCTAATTTCTGCAGGTAATCTTCCGTGAGTGTCCCACTCTGAAAGTTCAATAATAGAGAAAAAAAATTGGTCATATAAGCAAAGCACAAGACAAGTATTCACATTTTAACTGACATAGTGAATATACCTTCACTTCAACTTTCTGATTTATGTAGTTCCTTGCCTCATAATCCTAATATTATAAAATGATAAGGAAATTGTAAGAAGTTTGGTAAGCTGCTACCACCACAATATATTGATTATAGCCACAACAGAATATATGCACATTCTAAAATAAAATCAAATAACAATTGACTGTTGCTGAACACCTTCAAAAACATATTTAGGCCGTTTCCCTAATATGTAGAACATTGTTATCTAGAAGGCATAACAATCCATTTCCAAGACATTTTTTGGCAGCACAATTTTGCTGGCATCCTGTACACTTCATTGTTTCAACTCATTGGCAGATACAAACAGATATGCATGGCATGTTAAGCTTGACATAAATGACATTTTCTAACAATTAAAATATATTTTAAATCATTGCTTAAAAGGTTAGCACAAGAAAGAAATACAAACCCCACAAATAATAGCTGACAACAATATGGAGTTTAGTAGATCAACCCCAAAAACATTTGCAGTTCAGTACCATGAACAAAGATAGAGGAATACCAAAGAAAATCTAATAGAAACAATTAGAAAGGACATTGATCTAAATAAACTTTCAGAAAATTCAGGTTTTAACAAAGCCATAATACTTAATAGTATTGCTTGATCTATGTATCTTGAATCATCTAATGACATTGATTAAAAGAGTAAAAACACTCATCTTCCAACCACCACAAAGGACATGATAAACCAAATGTGTGGTAAAAGCCACAAGACATTGGCAGCATGTCTGATGTCATGCAGTGACGATGAATAAATAAGCCAAATGTGAAAAGGGGAAATTAAAGAAAATCACTTCAAAATTATGAACACAAAACAAAGGAGCAGATAGCTCACCAAAGGGTATATTCCAGGGTTGTACATGTCCAAAATGTAGACTCGGCCTGCCATTACACAGTCTTTTCAGTGAAAATCCTAAAAGGTAAGAAGTCAGACAACAGAAGGAGAAATTTTTGTGGCCATACTATCATAGGCAAAGTCTGTTTCATGGCCATTTCCTTGATGTGCATCAAGATCAATGATCATCACCCTAAAGATTTTGCAGACAGTTAGAAGATAATTCTAATTTGCACGTGTTAAGAGCATGTCCTAGCTTGCAATTATAAAGCTTAAACGACAGTTATACTACCTTGATATATTCAACCGAACCAAAGCAAAGTGGATGCAAAGAGAAATATCTGCATAAGCACAAAATCCACCTCCTTTTTCTGCAGAGCAGTGATGAAATCCTCCTCCTACGTTAATGGCCCATCCTCTCTCTTTTGCAAGTTTTGCAGACAAAATAGTTCCACCAACCTACTGCAGTAATAAGAATAAGACCTGAATTTCGGAGAAGCTAAACAGAAAAGACAAGGAAAATGAACAAGGAAAAAGAAAGTTACTTCACCTGCTTCCGGAATGGATGAAGAACTTTTTGTTGCACAAGACAATTGGGAAATAACCCCACCGGAGGGACCTACGTTTATTATTCTATATCAGTGAATATTTAGCATGTCAACTGCATAAAGTTCCAGCAATTACCAATTTTGTACAAAATAATAAAAAACAAATACACAAAAGCATTCCAATAAATATGTAAGTTTATTTTCTTGATTTCTTCCTATTGTACAAAAGGAAAGATAAAGACTAACTACATACCCTTTCATGCAAGGGCACCATAAGTAATGAAAATCAATGAATGAGAAGTATCAACAACAAAAGAGTAAATGGCTACCTCAAGCCTAAAAGTGATGAAGTACCTCAATTATTGTAGCCACATTTGAACTCTCCTTCAGGCTATTCAAGTACGATTCTGAGTGCACCTTTGACAACAAAATAAAAATTTAAGTGTAAAGAAAGAAATGGAATTAGCACTAGTCCTTCAGAATATACATATATTTTTTTAAGAAAGGGTACCTTTTCTTCTTCAGAAAGGTGTGCAGTAAGAAAGTTAACAAGTCATTTAAAATAACTTAACAGCCGTAAATACAACAAGGTAATGATAATTATTACAAGTGTAGTTAAGGTACCATAAAATGGAAAGTACAGTACTCACAATTTGGGGACTCAAAATGGCCTCCCTCCTTTCCCCCTCTTTTTGATAGATAATCAAGGTTATCTAATATCTAATGACTAAAGAAAATGTTCTTAACCAGTACTATGGTCAGCTCAAGTTGACAACACTCAACTGTATGATTGGTTGCCAGAAAAATTTCAGTCCTTAAACAACAATTTTTCAAGGGAAAAATAAAGAAGAAAACGCATATGAAAAGCATAAAATTATAAATTATATATAGTCAAAGCTCCAGTGTTTCCCAATCTCACTGCTCTTACCTTTCAGTTCACATATCATCTTCCACTCCATATAACTAAATGTGTTAACGTGCTTAATTATTTCACAGCAATAGACACACAAACGAAAAAATTGACAGGCATCAAGTGACTGATAGTTGAATTTACTATTGCATTTTTATAAGCATAATATATACAATTTTGAAATAAAATTAATTATTAATCAGTGTAGCTTGTTTAGAATAAGTGAATATATATAAATGAGTGTTCTGTATGATATTTTTTACTCGTAGATCAAGCATTCAAGCTAATGCAAACTCCTAAAAAAGTTAATTACACAGTGATTACCACTAAAAGATCATCCTTTGAAGCTTCAAGAGGCTCAACAATGCATTTCTTATCCAGAACACCAAACGACACTAGGAATCTACAAACTCGCCCCCATTTAGAAGAATCAAACGGGTGCCTACACCAATTCATAATGCACTATTAATTGAAGAAAATAATAATTCAATCACCAGTGTTTAGAAAGAAAAAAGCTAAAAAAAAATTCCTTACAGTTTCTCAATGCCGAGAAAGGATATGTCATATGATTCAGAATAGATAATCGGAACCTGAATTGCACAAAAACCTAACTAAGTTCAAATAAACCACAAGTACTAGTGTGTGGTTTGTAGTGTTGTTACTTCTTAGTTCATACCTTGGAGCGAGGCACATCGAAGTAGAGCTTGCTCGAGAAGATGCGGTTGCGCTGAACAGGGTCGTTTACTGATGAAGAAGACATCGTAAACGACGTCGGTTTGGACAGACGGCGGAATCTGACGGCAGCTGCTGCGACAGTGATGAACGCGAGAACAAAAGCGGAGGTGTAAGGGAAGCGAGTCGACTCAGTAACGAATTTTTGGATGAAAGTGAAACTCATGAATCGGTGGAACTTTCCTAGCTCGTTCTTGAACTCGGACTGCGGAAGCGATAACTGATAAGAACTTATCAATGGCAGAATGGAATGTTCGACGAGTTAACTCGCTCCGAGTTCAACTCGACACGGGCGGTGTTGATGTTGATGACTCACTCGATAGAACAACTAGTTTTTGCAACACGTGGACAATTTTCCTTTTTTAATTATTATTTAGTTATTTAATTATAAAAGGATATTCTTAAAAACTCTTTTATTTTTGTTATTGAGTAAGGAGTATTTTATTATTAATTGAATAAATTTTAATTTTTTATTTGTTATATTTTATATCAATAATATAAATTTAAAACAATAATTTACCAATAAGTTAATCAACTTTTATAAGAATATATAAATAAAACAAATTTATCAAAGGATCGTGTCCATAGAACAAAATAAGGCATTAATTATAAAATTTTAGTATGACTAAGATGATAAATTCACGTGGCTAATTAACAAACGTGTATGGAAAAGAGTTACATCATGTTGATACTTTTATTTTATTTCTAATATAAAAAAATAAAATTTTAGTCTTTAATTGTAACAATAACTTAAAAATTAAATATATGGTTGGGCATTAGGTTAGCAATAGGACTGGCAATTCATACCCTATTTGCGGGTACTTAATCCGGTCCAACTCGTTCGGGTAGGATAGGGTACAGTCCGAGTATATCTGCGGGTAGGGCAGGGTACGGGTTTAGAGTGTACCCTATCCTACGCTACCCGCACCTCATATATAACACATAATTTATAAAAATTTCTCTATATAGTGAAGGAAGTAAGCACTTTTTAATTTTCATATGGAACTAGCAAATATGTTGAACCGAATTATGGGAAGGGAAGGTGCTGAACATGAATGTGGTGTCAGGGAACCAACGAAATCGGACCGTGCGACACACCACCATCAACACGGACGGTCCGAGTTGTAGGCGCGAAAACGGAGGGTCCGAGTTGTAGCATGTTGGACACGCGGCACTCAACCCTTGCTCTCCAGACGGTGCCCCACATACATAGTAAAAAGGATGCAACATTAACTCTCACCATCCGAGTTTCACTTTTGAGCCTTCACTTTCCATCCCCAAAAATTCCATTGCTGTTCTTCATCCCTCTGCTGTTGGTGATTTGCATGGTGGGGAGAATAAAAAAATGTCAAAAAAAAAAAACTAAAGATGTTGATCGTCCTGAGGTACATATTATTCACTATCTCAGTTTGCCTGATTATGTAGGTTTGTTTAAATTTTTTTTTAATTTTTATAAATATAGTTATTATTGTTAAAAATTTAATTGTTATTATTATTGTTAGAATCTGAACTTAGAAATATGTATAAAATAGTTAGGAGTAATTTTAATTTTTTTTATTTTTTCACTATTTTTGTATGAAAATTATTATTGTTAGTGTGTTAATTATTATTATAGTTAGTGTGTTTAATGATGATGATGCTGTATAAATTGTTGTTGTTGCCGTGGTTAAAATAGAAACGTAATATTTTTTTAATTTGTTTAATGTTTTTTTTATAATTTTTAGAATTTCGAAAAAAGTGAAATATTAAAATAGTTAGAAAATAAATTACAAAAATAAAAAGAGTAGTGCCGAACTGGTATTAAAAAAATTTTGGATACAATTTTTTTGAAATTTTTTATAAATTTTTAACTATTTATAATTGTTATAATGTTATTCAATATTATTGTGGCTACAACAGTTGAAAAAAATTAATAAATAAAAACTGAATGGTTATTAGTATTAATTTACAAAAGCGTGTTACTTTAGTTAATTGTAATTATCATTGTTAGAACAGTTAACTATCTAATATAAAAAAAATTAGGCAAATATTTACGATGATTATTAATGTTTTTAAAAATTTTGATATTTGTGTTTAAATTTATTTAAGTAATAGCTAATACGTAATTAGTAAAACAAATAATAATAATGTTATTATTCAGAAAAATTATTGATATATCGTAAATAAAAAAACAAACAGCATCTCTAATTTACTAATTTTATTGAGATTTGATTTGGAAAGTATATATATGTATGTATTATCTATGTATTTGTATCTATTAGTTAATGTTGTTAATAATTCATTGTGGAAGTAGTAATTATTTGTTTTAGTCAAATAATTTATAACAGATGTATGGTTTCAAGTAATATTTGTTGTTGAGATAGTTGTGAAGATTTTGTTAATAAGTGTGTGTAGTTTAATAATGATTGCTTTGTAGGAGTAAATTAGCAATAGTTTGTGAGTTGACTAATAACTTGTTATGTTTTTTGTAGAAATTAAGAATGTTGACCTGTGACCATCCAATTCCGCCGGATCGGTACAACGATCGGGTAGAGGACTATTTACGAGTTACTGGATTCTATCATGCATCTCAAATTGGTGTCGTACAAAATCAGAAAGCACTCGTCAATGCTCTAATAGAACGGTGGCACCCAAATACACATACTTTTCACCTTCCAATTGGTGAGTGTGTCGTAACTCTTGAAGACGTGGCCCTAATTCTTGGTCTCCCGACGGATGGTCTTCCAGTTACTGGGATGACAATGAGTAGTTTCTCAGCGTTGGAGGCAGAATGTTTGCTTCAATTTGGCGTGGCACCGCGTAAGTCGGAGTGTAGAGGATGCTGTATAAGACTGACTTGGCTTCGGGAACTAAAAGAAAACATTCAGTTGACTGATGAATTAAGTATACAGAGGTATGTGAAGTGCCATATTATGTTGCTCATCGGGACGATCTTGTTTGGGGATAAATCTGGGGCAGGTGTTCATTGGAAGTTTCTTCCCTTGCTTTGTGATTTTGCCAGTATTGGACATTATAGTTGGGGTTCGGCTTGCCTAGCACACCTCTACAGGGGGTTATGCAGGGCATCTCGTTATAACTGTAAGGAAATAGATGGTCCAATAACACTTCTGCTCGATTGGACTTGGATGCGACTGCCATATCTATCACCGCTACCCAGAGAACCGCACAGTTTTCCACTAGCCAACAAGTAATGTTACTTTACAATCTACCCGTAGCTTTATATTTAAAATTCAGTCTAGCTAATTGAATATATGATATTAAGTGGCGTAACTGGGAGCGTGGTGACCGACGATATAGATATTTGAATCTAGCTCACTTTAGAAAGGCCTTTGATGAACTGCAGGAAGGCCAGGTGTGTTTTAATTAAAGATTTATGAGTTTGGGGCATTTTTATGAGGCATTTTTATTGAATTTGATAGTCTGGGTTGTAATCATGAGTTTTCTTTATTTTTCCCAGTTTGTGTGGGTTGCATATGCTGTGGATCGCGTGGATCCAAACATAATTCCTCCTGAGATCTATATGCAGTCGGTTGTGTGGTCCGCTACTGTTCCGTTGGTGTCATTTGAATGTATCGAGTGGCATGCTACCGATAGGTATAGGCGACAGTTCGGTTTAGTTCAAGGAGTACCTCTGCAGGAGCAGTCTCTGGACAAGGCGCATGGAGAAGTCCTGACTGGTCCTAAGAATCTTAACTGGGCCACAACACTGAGTCATTCAAGTTGGGTTATGCATTGGACAAACAGGTATCACTACGTTCTTTCTGAGCTTCCCATGCCTTCACAACATCCATTGGAAACTTATATGTACTGGTATCAGTCAACATATGGGGAGCACTTGAACTTGTTGAATCTTGTGGGTCAAGAAAGTGATGAGGACCATCAGGATATGGATGAGGGTAATCAGGATATGGATGATGGTGGTGAGGGTATGGATGAGGATAGTCAGCATGCGGATAATGACAATGAGGAACTTGAGCCACAGTCGGTTCCACCTCCTACTTCGAATCCACTACCACAAGAACAACCTCAGTTCTCAAGCCAGTATGTACCTCAGACACAGTTCTTCCCGTCATTTTCAATGCCTCAACAATATTGGGGTATGTCACAGTTTGAACCCGGAGAAGGAGGTTCTTTCAGCCAGTTGCTTGAGTTCATGGCTGGAGATGCAGGACAACCACAATATGGCAACCAGCCTGATAATTACTTAATTTACTAAATTAACTTATAAATACTAACGGATATTTAACTAGTTTACTACTTAACTAATAAATTCTAATTTAAATTTAACTAAATCAATAACTCTCTTATAAATTTACTATCTTAGACTTAAATACACAAATACGTAACCAATCTTTCGTATAATTATGGAGAATTACGTACCTGCATTGATATAATCCGGAAACTCCGGAACATGCATGACTTCCAAATCCAAAACTCGCATGAATGATGGCTCCTCAAACGGCACATCGTTTGCCAGAGCAGTTGCCACATCAGACACATCCGGAGCCATAGCTCCGTCACCTTGAACCTCATCTCCATCTGGACCAACAACTTCGTAGTTGCTTTCGAACTCTTCTTCACTGTCGCTATTGTAATCCTCCCGTAGAATATTCCGGTCGGCCTCAGATTGCTCAAACTCAACATACAACTCGATGAACGAGAGTTGACTCCAATTTTCAATATACAGGAAAAACATATCTTGCATGCTCGCTTCGTCCGTTACATATTTCGCTTGAAACTGGACAAATCCACCAAATACTTGTATAGAATTTCTGTATAGAATACATGATATCCTTCTTGCCCTCTCAGAATGAATCTTTTCACATATCACACCCTTGAGCTCTTCAAATGAGATCGTAAAAGGAATCACCAAAGCTAACGGATTTTCACAAACAAATGTTACTCCTTCAGATGTTTGTAACAAAATCTGACCAAAATAATACACCTTCAATAATACTCTGTCACTCATTTCACTCAATCACATTAACAACCTCATAAACTTGAGTTTTAGATTTTTGGCTCCTTTAACGATAGAGAGGAACTAAAAACCAGAAGGACCGTTGAAGAAGGAGAAGAAGAAGATGCGAGAGTGATTGCTCAGATCCAGTTTTCACCAACTTTTATTTAAAGTCCAACCAAATCGGACCATGCGATTAGGTTCCACTGAATTCAAAAAAATAATAAAAAAAAGCATGTTGGACCCTCCGATTTCACCACAAAACACAAAAAAAACCAACACCCATAACAAATCGCATGGTACGATTTCCCTCATCCAGAATTTCATCATCTCTCCTCCCCCAAATCGGACCTACCGATTTGCTTGCAAAACAACACGCCCAAACAACTCGTACCGTCCGAGTTGTAGAACCATGCATCCATATCCAGATAACACACACACAAAGCCTCCATATCAATAAAAATGAGCCGGAAGTAAGAGTTGAACCCACAACATCTCTTATGTAATGACTTATAATAAGTGAATAGCTACTAAACTAGTTAGTTAATTTAGTAATTTAGAGCATTAGTTTTTTATTTTTTATGTTATTAATACGTATAAAATTCGAAATAATTGAATTTTATATTTACTTTGAAAAATTTTGATATTTCTGCGGGTAGGGTAGGATAGGGTAGGGTTTAGAATTTTAGGGTGCGGATAGGGTTAGGGTTGAGAGATTCTCAACCCGCGAATAAGGTAGGGTAGAATTTTAATAAAATTTTTAACCCGCGGGTAGGGTTAGGGTAGGGTCCAAACCCTACTCTACCCTACCCATTGCCAGCCCTAGTTAGCAATCTATACTTTATCCGTGGGTACCCAATTTGAACCAACCTGTTTGGATAGGGTTGTCTATCCTACTCACAGCGGGTAGGATGCGGTACGAGTTTACCTGCAGGTAGGGTAAGGTACTGATTTAGGATATATTCTATCCTACTTTATCCGCACTCCTAATATATTATATAATATATATGTAAAAGTTATGTATGTAGTGAAAAAAGTGAGTGTTGAACTCATAATCTTTTACTTATAAAAATTTGAAATAACTACCAAATTAATTGATGATTATATTATTTGTAATTTTATATTAAATTTTTTTAAAATTATATTATTTTTATTTTTAATTTGAACTTAATTTTTTATTTTCTATTTTATTCATATATATAAAATTTGAAATGGTTGAATTTTATATTTGTTTAAAAAAAATGTATTTTTCTGTAGATAAGATCGAGTAGAATAGGATTTAGAACTTTAGGGTGTGGGTAGAGTTAGGATTAAAAAATTCTCAATCCAAAAATAAAATAAAATAAAATTTTAAAAAAATTTTCAATCCACAAATAAAATTAGAATAAAGTCCAAACCTTATTTTACCTTATCCATCGCCAACCCTATCAATGAAATATATAATGCATAAACACTATCAAATTAAATGTGGATCATGCATACTCTTACATTGATGAGGAAAAAAGAAGAATAATGTATCTATAACGTTTTTTAAGATAATTTTATCAAGAGCGATACTTTCTTAAAATATTTATACTCTGAAAGAAGTTTGGGAGAAGACCCCAAACCTGCTCCTTTTTTTAGCACATACGCAATCTAGGATCCAAGTTCTTAGAAAAAAAATAAATATAAAATCGTTTATTTTTTCTAAGATAATTTATTTATATAAATCATATCAACACCAAAATTAACTACAATTTTATTTTTTAATTTTTAATATAAATTATAGATATTTTAAAAATTTTATAAATAAATATAAAATTATGAAATTTAAACTATAACTTGTTAGCAATATAATACAAACTTAAACTTATGTAAAAGTAAATTGTTTAATTACATTCTCAATGATATTCAATTTATATAAAATTTCACACATAATTTATTAAAAGATATATAATTACAAGTTAGCAGTTAAATTGAAAAAGATGTCATTTATAAAATTCTTTCAATAATATTTAAAAATAATGTTATATATTTAAATTTTTTATTAACTAAGTTTAATTAAATTGGTTTAATATCAACAAAAAGTAATTATTCATAGTTTTACTCCAAATTTTATTATTTAATTTAGTTAGATTTAATTCATAAAAAGACTTAAATATATAGCATTATTTAATATTTAATTTGGTCTCTTAATTTAATTTTCAAAATTTATAAAACATGACTCACATTAGTCCTTAAGATACTTTTCGACATATAAATGTTAATAAAGTGTTAACATTAACGGTTATATGTCACGTAAATTTTTAGTTTTGACATTCAAGTAGTCTAAAAATGATGACGTATTACTTATTTTGAGAGAAAAATTTTTATAATAAACACCAGTTACGATATTATTTTTAGATTATTTGAGTATAAAAATTAAAATAATATTATTTTACAAAATCAAATGTAATATTTGACTATTTATGTGAACATTTCATTAATGTTTGTGCGTAAAAAATTAGGGGTTAAGTATGATTTTGGTCCCTAACATAAAGGTCGAAAATTTATTTCGTTCCTGACTTTTTTTCATTACAAAATAGTCCCGAAAGTTTCAGCTTATTTTAAAATTGTCCTTTTTTATCAAATTTTTTATTTTTATTCCAAAAATACCCCTAACTAAAAAAACAACAAAAATAACGTTGAATAAGGGGAAACAGAGAAGGGGAGAAAGGGAGAAGGCTTGCCGCTCCAATCCGTTGCCGCTTCTCGTCGTCATTCAGTGGCTGGATCTCACCGCTGCTCCTGTGGTCTCGGCGGAGGTGGTCGATGGCGGTGGGTTCTGGCTCGAGGCAAGAACAGGGCCGCCACTGCTAGACGTCGTTCGGTGGCTGGATCTCGCCGCTGCTCCTTTGGGCTCGGCAGAGGTGCTCGAAGGCAATGGGTTCTGGTTCGAGGCAAGAACAAGGGAAAGCTTCGGTGGTGAGTCGAGGGAGGAGAAGAGGTCGCGTTATGACGGTGGCGCTATGGTAGCGCGAAGAGAGAAGAAGAAAAAGGTTGCGGCGCTTTGATGGCAGATCAGCGCTGTGATGGCTGTGATGATGGTTTTGAGCGGCTCGCCGGCTTCTGTTTCTGCTTCCATTCTTCTTCTGCTTCTGCTTCTATTTTGCTTTTACTTCTATTATGTTGTTGATTTTTTATTATTGTTGATTTTGGTTGCTTCTGCTTCTGATTGATTATATTGTTTTATTGTTGTTGTTATTCTACTCCTGTTTCTGTTTTTTTTTATTCCATTGTTGATTCATTGGTGATTCATTATTGTTGTTGTTGTTGTTGTTGTTGTTGTTGTTGTTGTCCTGCTTCTACTTGATTACATTGTTGATTTATTGTTGTTGTTATTTCTGGTTCTGTTTTTGCTTGTGCTTGTGCTTGATTTTGGGAAAGAAGGAGAATATGCATTTTGATCTGAAGGACGATTTTAAAACAAACTGAAACCTTCAAGACCATTTTGTAGTGAAAAAAAAGCCAAAAATAAAATAAATTTTTGACTTTTATGTTAGGGGACAAAATCATATTTAACCAAAAAAATATTTTAAGATTAATATAAGTCACTTTTATAAAATTTTAAGATTAAATAAAGATAATTAAAAATTTGAAAGATTAAATTGAGATTGGCTACAAATTTAAATATCAAATGATTCTCTCTATTATTATGTTGGATTTAAATTTTTTAATTTTAAATTATATTTAAAAAAATAAAATATAATTTATCACAATTTATTTTATAGATAATACTAAAAAATAAATATTAAAAAAATATATTTAATAATAAAAAATTTTATTTTATCTTCTAAAATAAAAATCTAAAATTTAAAAGATTAAAATTTCTTTTTTGTGATTCCGAAATTAATTTGTGTTGATGAATGCTACGTCATGATCTAACGTTGGGTTGATGCAATCCTATCTCTTGTATTCAGGTTTCTTCTGTGTAATGGATTATATTGTTGGACTATAACTCGTTCAGATTCATAATTGAACTTCAACCAATAGGACAAACTCTTAGTGTCTTATGTTTATCAAATACAATATGATGAGAAATAAGAGGATGATTTTTTCCGGATATACCACTATATTAAGGAAATTAGTTAAAAAATAAATTAATAAAAAGTTTGTACTAGAAATTATAAATTCAAAATTTTAATAGAAAATAGTATTTTGAGAATTAATCCTTTCTCTAGTAGAAAATTAGTGGAAATTTAAAAATATATATATAAATATATTATTTTAATATTTCTATTTTTTAGTTAAATCTTTAATTTTTTTTTGTTTTCAAATCATTGACAGAAAAGTTGGTAACTTATTTTAGTAATAATAATTATTATATTATGAGTATTATGGACTTGGCTTTTATTTATAAACATGTACAACTTTTATATATATATATGGGAGAAAAAAGCTCAACTAAAAGATCAGAAGAAGCAACACACAGAGAGAAGAGATTTTTCAAGAAGAAATAACAACTTCCTCATCATCAATCGTTGTTAGCTATTAGTTTCTAATCATTCTGCACTTACAGGCATATCAGTCGTGGCCATGGCTGATGATGATGATTCCCCTGTAAGTTTTCATTTATTGTTAAAAGAATGTTTCACAAATTATCTTCGTAATAAAGTTTACATAATTTCTTAGTTAGCAGGTTGTGATGTCCAAATACTACCATTTTTACTCGTATAGTCGTATACTCTTATTAATTTATGCGCATATCATATATGTGCTTGTACTATACCAAATATATATATTATTCACTTTGTTTCTCTTAAACTCTAGTAGATACGAGTCTTTATCACTCAAGTTTTGTAAAACTTCTATTGGAATAATTTATTTTGTATTTGGTAAATAAAAAATTTGAATTAATAAAAAAATCTAATAATAAATATTTAAATTTATTATTATATTTATGTCTAGCATAATTTTTTTTAATTTTAAAAATTATTTTATCAAATATAATTGTTATTATTTATATTTAAAAAATTTATTTTTAATTTAATTTTACTAAATATAAATACTGCAGTTTTTAAACAAATTATCTTTTAAAAAGACAGTTTAAATAACCTACTCTCAAAAAACACAAATTTTACTAAACAAAACATAAGTGGTTTGCACTTTAGTATGGTCTTATGATATCATGATGAATAATTGAATATGATGTTTTGTGACGAAATTTACTAAACTCTACTAATGAACAGAGTATAGGGGACACAATATGTAAAGTTTTGATGCCATTCATGGCTGTGGTTGAAGTATTCATGATTGCTGTGGCTAATTGTTTCAACTATCAATCAAGATGCATTGGTAAAAATCAGAAACCTTACTACAATTATGAGGATCTCGCTCGCCTTGCTCAAGGAACCAGATGTAATTTTATTCTTTTTCTCTTTTTGAGAAATTCTATATTTTTTACGTAATATAAAATTCTTATCTATATTATTTGATAATCACTTATTTATTATACATTTTTTAGCTATTTTGTAGTGATAATAAATTAATTAATATAGAAGAAAAATCACTCTTTGCAATTCAAATTTTACTGATTAAACCCTTTTTTTTTCCAGACATGCGAGTAAGAATTAATTATGGGCTCGTTTAGAAAGTTTTAAAAGTGATTTTTTTTTAATTTTTACTTATGAAAAATAATAGTATTAATATTTAGTACAATTTTTAAAATTAAATTATAATATTCTAAAAAGTTATTTGAGTATTTATAAAAAAAATAAAAAAGTAACTTTTTTATAATAAAATTTTTTTTATCACACTTCTTTTAAAATAAACACTGTTCAAACTAAAAAATTAAATATAAAATAATTTATTTATAAATTATTTTTAATATAACTATCTATTATTTAAGTTATTTTTTAAAAAGAATATAATTAAGTTGTCTATCCAAATTGATGTATATCTCACTTTTATTTTAGTTTTGTTTGTTAATTAAAATTTAAAAGTATCATTAATATTTTTGGGTTAAAGAAAGTGCAGAGATGTTTGTTTTTTAATTAATGATGCAGTTACTGTTAATGAAGTGGAGGCATTGTATGTGCTGTTTAAGAGGTTAAGTAGCTCCATAATTGATGATGGTTTGATTCACAAGGTAAGTAACTTTCAAGCATATATATTTACTCTTTTAATTCCTTTTACTCTAGCTTATGATGTCTCGAATATTATTCGAGTTAATGTGATGATATAATAGTTATATGATTTCGTCCTTTATAATTGTAGGAGGAACTTCAATTGGCTCTATTCCAAACTCCAAATGGAGAAAATTTTTTCCTAGATCGAGTAAGCAATAATTCTGATATAAAAATGTGGAACGACTAATAGAATTTATTGTTTTTTTGTCAGTAACATTTTAAAGTATAAACTAAAAATATATTATTAAATTATTAAAAAATATTAAATTAATAATTAAAAATAATAAATTTTACAAATTTTTAAATTTTTTTTATTTCATTTTTGTTAGCATTTGACATTAGAGCTAATAATAGATAAGATAAAATAAAATTTAAGTTTGTAAATAGAATTAAGATGAAACTTAATTCTAGTCTATCTTATTTATAAATTAAAAATTTATCAATTTTAATTTTAGTCTCATTCTAAAATTTTACACTTGACTCGTAGGCTGACACTTTGTTTTTGTTGGTGATCACTTTAGAGACTAATAAATTCGTAGACAAATTATAATTACGAATGATATATAATAGTTTGATGTAAACTTTTAATTTGTTCTTAATATTTGGAAAAATATTTTTTATTATTTTTAAAATTTAACTCAAAACACTTTTGGTAGAATTTAAGATATTTATACTATTTGGCAAATTTGATATTTTTTATTTATTACACATATTTAATAAATAAGAAAATTAGAATAATAGATAGTAATACATTAGTATACATATTAGTTAATACACTAATAGTCTAATACTAATAATGTTTTAAACTAATTTGTTTCTTCAACTGTTTAGGTATTTGACCTTTTTGACGAGAAAAGCAACGGTGTTATCGACTTTGACGAATTTGTCCACACGCTCAGTATTTTCCATCCTTATGCTCCTCTAGAAGAAAAAATTGATTGTAATATTCAAATATTCATGAAACAAAAATAATATATTCTCCTAAATTACATCTTAGTACATCTTAATTTTTTAAGAAGGAAGGTTTTTATTATTTTTAATATCTTTTAAATAATAATATATTTTACCTTTACTTCATTAAAAAATTAAAATGAAAGGTAGCCGACTGAAAATGGGCGACTAAAATTTAATTTTCGAATATTTCTGTTTTTCATTACATCTAATATCTAACTAGGATGATTTTGCAGATGCATTTAAGCTTTATGATATACGAAAAACTGGATTTATCGAGCGAGAAGAAGTGAGTGTCCAAGTTCATGTTCATTATATATGATGAGTTTTATTATTAATTAGTAGCTCATGTAATTAAGTTGTTCTACCTTACTTTAATTTTAGCTCAAGCAAATGGTGAAAGCCATGTTGATGGAATCTGACATGAACCTTTCGGACGATCTTCTTGAAGCTATTGTTGACAAGGTTAGCTTCTATCCAAATACGAAAAATTTAGCTTTCATAGATAGGTTATTCATTATTCAAGCAAGATGGTTATATTGATGTAAAATATCCTTTATTTTTATATGGTTTAATTAGTTTGTTAGTTTCTATAATTTTATCAAATTTTTAATTAGGTCTTTATATATTTTTTTTGTTGGATTCTTATAGTATTTTTAATTTTATAATTAGATCTTTTATAGTGTAAAAAATGTTAGAATTAACTAATTTTTTTTTTTGTAAATTGAAGGTATTTATAATTAAAAACCTAACTAGATATTTGACTGCATGTATTTTGAAAAAAATATTCTATTAATTTCAATATTTTTGACATAAAAAAATTTACTTATAAAATTAAAAATATTGTAAAGATCCAATTCAAAAGAAAAAAAATATAAAAACTTAATTAAAAATTTGATAAAACTATAAAGACAAACAAAATAATTAAATTTTTTTATATTAATATATATATTTTAATACTTAATAATCATATAATTTTATCAGTATATAATATATTTTTTTGTTACCATCCACTCTTCTGAATTTGTCTAATTGTATGTTTTATATTTTGGTGATGCTACATATGATCAAATTATTTTAGTAATCAAGATCAATAAAGTTAGTCTAATAATTTAAGAATGGACCGAAATTTTAATTGAAAAAAGAAGAGAATAAAAAAAGGGTAATGCTAGGTAAGGTAACTAATAATTTTTTTGAACAATATGAATAATCATCAATCAAATAAAAATATACTACATCTCCAAATTACCCACTTAAATCTTAATATTAAAATAACCATCCGTACACTCAGTGAAATGAACATCCAATATATCTATTATTCACATTGTTTAGTATTTTCATTATCTATCTATATTTTTTCATAAAAAAATACTTAATTAGACTTAACTACAAAAATTTTAGAGATTAGAGGTAATTAATACATTTGAATACAAATGGTATCAAAATGTATTGCTTCAAAGAAACAGTAATAAGTGACAATTGAATTGATGAAATAATCTAGGAAAACAAAATACTCATATCAAGTGAGATGTTTCCTTGTCATTTATAAGGAACATTGTGTTCTATATGTAGACAATTGCTGATGCCGATAAGGATAAGGATGGTAAAATCAGTAAAGAAGATTGGAAAGTTTTTGTGAGTAGAAATCCATCCATATTGAAGAACATGACACTTCCTTATTTGAAGTAAGTCAAAATAATGTCATATCCTCTATATATAGTTTCCATTTTCTCATGGAGAAATGCTAACTGAAATTCGAAGTAACTTTGTGTTAACTATTATGTCTTTTCACAGGGACATCACATGTATATTTCCAAGTTTTATTTTCAAATCAGATGCTGAAATTTGATCTAAAGGAAAAAAAAGGTAATTAGTAACAAATAATGGCTTGGAGACTAAAGTGTTTAGTGTTCCATGAAATAATTATTTGGATCTGATTTGAAGTATGACCTAAGGACAGTAGAAATGGATTTTTTTTTTGTGAAGAGTGAAAATTATAATTAAATTTTTTTAGGAAAGTATGTATTTTTTTTCTAATTAAAAATAGGGAGACTCGAACTCACAATCTTTAAGTGAGTATGGAGAGAGTATATCATTTGAACTATAGCTCATTGACTGAAAAGTATGTATTGCATATGATATCTTTGTTTATTTTAATATTTTTTTCATTAATACAAAATAATTTTGTAGTGACTCATAACTTTGTTTGAGAATGTCTATTATAAATAGTGAAAATACGAAGTTAATAGTTAAAAATTATTAAATAATAATTTAATTAAATTATTTAATAATTTTCAATCATCAATTATTTATAAAATCAATTATATATAAGTCTCTACTATTACGAAAAACTTACTAATTATATTTCTTTAAGCATCATATAATAATTCTCAATCTCAAAGGAAAATTCACACTTTCACATATCGCAACTTCAAAGTTCATATAATTTTTTTTTGAGTTGTCTACCGTATCTTTTAATTTGATAGGTCAAAAATTAATTCGTCACGAATCAAAACTCTATTTAAAGGTTTGCTGCTGACATGCATAAGGTAAGATTCAAACTCTCAATATTTATTTAAGTAGACAAATAAATTAACCACTCGATCTATCCAAATTGATTAAAATTCATATAATTGGTACGAGTAAGTAACATGTGATATCAACACGTTACATAAATTGTAAATTACCAATAAATCCGGATTTGAAGTTTGAACATTACAATTACACATTTACACTTGGTGATTAATGTTTGGAACTGTTAACCAAATTTAATTTTTATGAGCGGATCTTAAATTTAGTCATAGTGAATATAGACTGTCTCGTATTTATCGTGACCCAATAGAAATGGGATATTGGTCGCTTACAAAATTAAAAGATTATACATAAACACTAAACACTAAGTACTATGCTGGCAATCTTCTTTTTAGAGTTTAGTTTCGATTTATAGACTCTTTAAAATATTTTATACACTTATATAATTAGATTTTTTTAATAATTATTCATGTAATTAATATAAAAAATAACATGTAAAATTATTTTATATTGATAGTATATAAAAATTAAATTTTTTATAAACAAATAATTTATAAGAATAAAAAATCTTAAGGCTATGCTGGTTAAGGTAAACAAAATTAAGATTTGATGTAAAATTAAAAAAAAATAAATTAATTATCTAAAATATAAAATTATAATAAAATTTAAATCATAAAATCTTAAGATTTAGTATACATGTAAAATCAATTGACTTATTTAACATTGTAATATAAAAAGGTTTAAATTGAGAATATAGTTACAAGGTGGCAATATTCGCCATTTACACTCTTTGCAGCCTTTTAATTTTCTTGTTCTGCATCAGATTCCTAAGTTCTGAACCACCGATCCAAACACAATCAAAGCTTCCCCAAGAAAATAAGAAAAGAAAAGGAAATTAATGGCAGACAAGCCAAGCCGATCGCTGATCGTATTCGGAGACGGGTTGGCCCGTTTCATCGACCCATCATCACACATCAACCTTCATTCTCTCGCTTCCAATGCTTTCTGCGGTTTCTTGAGCCTCCCCAATTCCCCTCTCTCAGGTTCATTTTCCTCTTCAAGACAAACCCATTTGGTTAATAACACTATTATATTAAGAAGTTTGGATTTTGATGCATCTTAAGTGTTATTCCACCAACTGTTTGTGATAATGTCAAAGATACCATATGTGATGATAGAAAAGTGATCTGCTTTTAGTTTAGTTTCTATAATCTGTACACTTTCATTGTAACATCCCATAAGTGGTACAAAATTGGAAAAGTGTTTAGTGCAAGAAATTTTATGAGGATATGGTTGCTAGAATTGTGTTGCATGTTGCTTTACTCTTGAATGGATAGACAGAATAGTGGATTAGATTACTTTATTGTGAGTAATTCTGATAGTATTTTGCTGACTGTGTGGAATTGCTCTTTCTAAGTTTCTATAATCTGTTTCTGAATAAGAAGACTTTTCAAAAATCAGTATCAGGGATTTTTTTTTTATTGAATTAGTGTAGTCCTCTGACAGAATATTAGTTTCAAGGTGAATTCTATGGTGTCTAAATTTTACTAAATTTATTTTTTATAGTAAATTTTAAATATTTTTAAACCTTTTTTGCAAACTAGCATCACCTTTTAGGCACCATAGCAATCACTTGGTTTGAATGAAAAATCAATCACCGAACTTCTTTTCCTGTGACATCAAAATTCACTTGAATATATAGTTTTCAGAAAGCGAGGAAGAGAGGATAGTTAGAGAGTTTGCTGTATTGCTGGATGCATGTGATGCTTGTTTAAATACGGTGAGACTCATTTACTAAGAAATTTTTTTATGTTTGAACACACACAGCTTCAGAAAACTGTGAATAACATATCATAAATGGTTTTTGATCCTTGTCAGAGTGGTAACCAAGATAATGCACCAAAACAAACCTTACCTGATAGGTATTTTCTTTAATACATTTTCGACTCTCTTTTATTTTTATAGCATTGTGCTGTTTACTTGTTTAAAGGAGATTTTAACGGCCAAAGCACTTCCTTATACAGGTTTATGGGAATGAAAGCTGCTATATTGACAAACAATTCAGGCTTGAAATCTTTTAGTGCTAAACTTGGCTTCAGTGTTCTTGAGTTAGATGAGTTAGTGAAGACTAAGGAGTTACAAGACATTGTGGTCCTTGAGCTGCTCAAGTTGCTTGGCTTTCAAGAAGGAAAGGTGGTGGACGACAACTACTTTGATCTTGTTTTCCTTCACGTGGGAGCTGGTGAGAAAGTTGATAGTAATGACCAAAAGGAGATTGATACTGAAATGGAGTATGTCAATGGCTTGGTTGGGGAGATAATGAGCCAAGCGCAACCAGGATCGGACGTTGGTTCTAGGCTACACTTATCTGTTGTCATGAGCTATGGGAATGTCTTGGAGGGTGATGACTCCAAGTATTCGGTGTCAAAGAGGGCAGATGAGAAGAACTCTTATCTTTCAGAGCTCTTTCCTTTGCAAAGTTATACTATGAAAGGAGGAAGCCCTCGAAAGGATGTAAGGTAATTAAGCGCAAGGGTAACTTAAGTTCTCAGTCTTGCTTCCTCTTTGGAATTTCTTTATTTATACCCTCATGAAATGATACAGGCACCATTGTCCCATGTTGATTGCTCAGTGGCAACATGCTGTGACTCGCAAGGATGAAACACAGAAGTTTTCTTTCGAAGATTTCAAGGAGGTTCGCTTTTAAATTTTTACTTCTGGTTTTATTCACAAGTTAGTTATTGATTAATCTAATAAGTGTTTCTATGCAACTGAACACAGTTCGTTTAGAATCTCGATTATTTTAAACGATTTATCCAGATATGTGAAAAGCTGATTTTGTTTTTGGTAAAAGAGAAAAGAAAGTGATTTTCTATTAATATATTGGCATTTCGTTCAAACTTATCTTATTCTCTTCTTGTCATGCAGCATTGTGGGAATCTTACAATACCAGCAGACAGGTTCTTGCATGAGATAGCCTTTAAGCTTTGGAAAGCTCCGAAGTATGGAGCCTAAGTTCATTTTCATTTCAAGCCTCTTGCCATAGCAGCAGAGTTCAATCTACTTAACTTCTAGTGTTAACATGTCTGGCACCAATTGCTGGTCAAATGTTGATAACATGTTTATTTTCATGGCTTTTACTTTCCAAATATTTATACTGCCATCTCATGAGTATTTCACGAGTTTTAGGCCAAGCTTTACAGATGTTCCAACTACCAATCTCATGAGTATCTAACGAGTTTGAGTAAATACTAAGAATTTGTTTGGATAGGTTTATAAGTAATTTTTTTAATTTTTAATTTATAAAAAAATATAATATTAATGTCTAGTACAATTTTTAAAATTGAATTATAGTTTTTAAAAAATTATTGAAGTGCTTATGAAAAAAAAATACTTCTCTCATAATTAAATTTTTTTTTATTATATTTCTTTTAAAATAAATATTTTTAAAATTTAAAAAACAAATATAAAATTATTTATTTATAAACTACTTTTAATATTAACATTTATTGTTTAAACTAAACCTAAATATCCTGACACAATAACTATTCACGTTCTCTGCTTATTAACTTTAATTTTTTAATAAACAATTTTATGATATGGTATTCAACTTTTTTATTTAAAAATCAAAAGTTCGATATATTGAAAAAAAAACCCTTAACAAGTGATTTGATGAGATTTTTTACCTGGCAAAATACTATACAAGATAATAAAACATGTAACATACGGCCATAAATCCATTAATAATATGTAATTCAAATTTATAACTTCACTCGTGGGATTTGAGACTTTGTTATAAACAAATATTTGACATATTTTCATCATTGTTAGTACTTAATTTTTGTTGATGTGATTTTAATATTCACGTTAACTATAATGTAAAATAGTTTATTATCAATATAGAAAATCTTACTAATCCTTGTAAAAAATATATATTACAATGCAATTCACCTTGTATGAAAAATTTGAATAAATAATGAGAACAATATAGAGGTTATTACATGTGAGGACATCTATAAATAACAGCTTGACAAAGGACGAAAAGAAATTAGAACAAGAACTAGGTGCCCAATGTGAAAAACAGAGGTAACAATGCAATCTTCTCTAAAATGGAATATACTTGATGGTTCTACCCTGCATAAATAGCAGGTTTCTTAAAATCATTAAATTACACCCGTGTTTCTAGAATTGTTGAAGAACCTATGAGAACTAATATGCACAAAAATCACATTCAATGTGATGGCCCATCCATCGTCACACAAATTCACCCAACATTGACAACTATCTACAAACTCAATGCTGGACATGACTACAAAGAATCATATTTTGATTCAGACATGATTTTCTTTTTTACATACGGTTTATTCCTACATGGCTACCAGAAAACCGATTCCAGCACCCACTGATCCAATACTACCATAACTCTTTCTGAGTAATTGCAGTATCAGGTATAAATACACTAATGTAAACATCCAAATGGAAAAGAAGCAGCCCGCAGATTCCAGTTTCCTTTGCCATCTGGAGCCAACTTATACACAACCTGGTGAGCATGACTATATATGACCTGCACATCATAAAACACATTGGTTTCAATGCCAAACAATTTCACTTTCAAACTAACAAATTAAATGGTAAATTCACACATCATCCAGCAAAACATAAAAGCTATACTTGAACCAAAAAATAGACAATCATGCCATGCATTGTGAGAACAGTGAAAGGGGAAAATAGTTGTCGATCATGAGCTGTTCATATGGGAATCAACCCATTTCAACCTCAATCTAGAAGATGCAAAGCAAAGCAAAAGTACCTCTAGAATGCAAAATAATAACTTGCAAGGCTAGATTGGAAGCCCGCCACTCAAGTAGCAGTTCCACTGCTCTAGTCCTGCTGCACACTAATGGTACCTGCAACATAGTACTTTCAAAGCATAATTCATGCTGGACATAACATAGAGATATACAGTACCAGTAGAAATACAAGTGAAGGGCCCACCTTATTTGCCCCCTCACCCAGCGGTTTGGTCAGGACCACTGCCTTGCATAAACTGTGGAGAAGGAGCAGGAACAATAAATTGCGGTTGGCCTGGAACTGGTGCAGCGATTCCTGAAATGGTCAACACAACTGCAAATCAGTAATCACATACATCAACAGTGAACTTCAAGAAGATTTTCTCAGTAGTGATCGTGAAATGCAGCATGACTACATGCACATCTGACAGCATCATTCTACATTGGATACAGTAATAAAAAACTTGCCTATACTAAGTGCTGATCAAATACAAATTTAATACTCAGTATCCACTAAACTTCAATCTAGCTCTATATTATCAATTATCTCCACATTCTATCAAATGTTAATTAGTAACTAAAAATGCTTACATAGGCAATATTTTCATTTCTTTAATTAACCGCTTTGCAGAAAGATATACTAGCAACAGGGAAGTCTATGCATTTCTGGAATATCACTGCTTATTATAGGTTTTACTGTGAATATTAGTTCCTACGTATATCAGCTTTCATGTCTCAAAAAAGCCTACAAAACAACCTCCAAATCAACTATGTTGCAGAACTCTTACAATCACAAGTGAAAAGTACAAGAGTGTTTACAAGTCAATAAAAAAAAGCAGTGTGTACCGCTAGGATATGGTGTTTGAATGGCAGGCATAGGTGAAGTTGACATTGCATTAACATTAGATCCACCATATGGCACGATCTGATGGCCTGGTATTGTATAGCCTTGCATTGCTGTATACCCATGTCCACTAGGCATAGCCTGACCCACTTGTCCATAGGGATAAATGGTTGTGTTTACTGCACCAGGCACTCCATATATCTGAAGGTAGTGCTGACCCATATATGGATTGTACATACTCTATTAAACAAGATGACAGAGGTAGAAATAGTCAGCAGAAGATCAATAAAAATAAATTCTTTCTAACCCAAATTGAAAAAATAAAATAAAAATCAATATGACCTGTGGGTAGACGTATTCAGGTCCATACGTTGTATACCTGCAAGGATAAAAAAACAACCACATATAATGGAAAAGATCACCTCTATAGCATGATTCTGGTGTAATACATCCTGATGCACAATGCAAATGTAGTTAGGAACACCTCACATACTTAAAGATAAATGTAGCAAATGATTAGTTTTTATTACGTTCCGTTGACATAAGTTTTCCACTAAACAATAAACAACTAATGCCTTATTCTATACGATTCTCCTATCCTAATTAATCCCTACTACGAGGATGCCACATGTTGTAATTGTATATAAAGATCGCCATATGAAAAAATGCCTTAACCAGGTTGAGTTTTGGGTTTTAACATTCAATAGCAATATCACTTGACAACAAATAGTCATAATATTGGAGATATATCCATAGATGTGACAAGTATATAGAAGAAGCTAAAGTAGTAGTAACTATTGACAACAAAGAGACAAACAAATCTTTAAATAAAATTATCTCAATGGGGCATAACATCCAACTCACCCATAAGGTGGATAAACCAACCCCTGTTGATAGCCGTATGAAACTGGTTGCTGGTAGCCGAAACTTCCCAAAAAGGCTCCTCTCGCTGGTTGCAAACCTCCAACATATGGGGAGGCTGGTCTTATCCGTCCTATAAACGACAAAGGAATCAAGCACCAAATAAAAGTAACCCATGTGGAAAGAAGTAGACTATGTTTATGCTACAACAGTACTCATAACAATGAAATATTGCTTGGGCACAAGTCAACAAAATTGTTTAAGAAAAGTAGACTGAATTGGTAAATGGGCCAATCAGAGAGATCAAACTAATTTTAAATTGACCATACATTGACATGCGTGAGCACTTAGCAGACATAAGAAATTGTGGACCAAAAGAAAAGTTGAGACAATGACAGTAAATCAGATAAACGCTCACCTTGCATCTTTAGGATGAAGTACATGTTCTTTAGATAACAGTACATGTTCTAAAAAAAATAAAAGATAAAAACCCAAACTCCACAGAAAATACTAGTCAAGATCACAAGCAATCAAGCACTTTAAATCACCGCCCACAAATTTATCTTGATAACATGGGCATGTAAATGTGGGTTTCCAACCATCTCCAAAGTAATATATATATATGTAATGTAGTAAAAACGACAAGACCAACAATGATAGAAGCAACGATGAAACATCAGTCAATGTACTCAAATTTTAGTATGCGCAATTGGAGTAGCATAAACATCAGTCAAGGTACTCAGTAAATGTAGTCAATTAATTGAGACAGTGGAAGAATGAAATTAGTAATAGAATACCATAAGGCAGCGGAGGGCGTGGTCGACCGAGTGAAGCCAAGTTACAATTAGCTCTTCTACCATCAATGATTGGAGTTGGATCAGCACACGCTCTCCTAGCAGCCTCGGGATCCCGGAAAGTCACCTATACCCTCCAATTCCATGCAGAAACCAAGTCATTCTAATAGTATAAACTTGCAAAACCAACAATTTTTTTTTTAAGTAAAAGCTAGCAATTACAGTGGAATAAAGAGATACTCACAAAACCATATCCTTTGGATCTCCCGGTGTTCTTGTCAGTGATTACTACGGCCTCAAGAATTTCACCAAACTGCTCGAAGTGGCGGCGCATGGTTTCACTTTGAGTCTCCCATGCCAGCCCTCCGACGAAAACCTTGGTGTATGTGGTGTCACCGAAAGGAGAGTTCAATAACTGAAACCCCGAACTTGAACTCGATCCCGAGCTTGGGCCCTGAATCGCTTGGTATGCCATTAACAATCAAGATGGTGGCGATTCTCCTCCACAGGCACCCACAAGGACAAAATGAGAACACTGAAAACGAAAACAACAAAAGAGGAATGAAAATCACCGAGAAGAATATACAAAATGATACTGAATTCAGATTGGGAAGGGATAGGGGGAAACTCAGGCATCCACGTGATCAAGAAAAGAGAAGGAAAAAACAAAGAAAGGTGCGCAGTAGGAAGAAGAAGAAGTAGATTACAAAGGAATATACTGAGAACCAGAGGAAGGAGAAGAGATTCGAAGAACGGCGAATATAAGTTTTTTTTTGGGGGGGGGAATGGAGGAGAGAAGAACAGTGATGAGTGGGGATAACCTAATGACATGGTCTTACAAAAAATAAAAAAGTCTAACCCATTCGTGTATTTTTTGACCATATATAAGATAGACATTAACCACAAAATTTAAAGCTACTTTATACCTAGGACAAGAAATTAGTTATCTAACTAAAGTGTATTATGACGTACTACTGCAATTAAAAGTACTAATAAAATGTCTATTAATATTTTTTATAAATTAAATATATATGATAATAATAAATGAGGTTAGTCAACATGACAAGTATTTTATATTATAATTAATAAATTTTTTGTTCAAATTTTAGAAATAACAAAGTAAAAAACTAGCATTTCTGCATTAAAAACTAGCATTCATCAGCAACAATGTTAACTCTAGCAGGTTTCAAAGTGATATATATAAATGTAACGTATTTAGAGGTGGCCAGCCTAATTATTGATGAAATTAGCATTCATCAGCAACAATAGAAAACTAGCATTCATCAACAACAATGTTAACTCTAGCAGGTTTCAAAGTGATATATATATATATATAATGTATTTAAAGGTGGCTAGCCTAAGTATTGATGAAAATTGAAGAGACCCAATACAAAGTTAATGCCAAAAACATGGAATTTTGATGCCATCAGTTATTTCTAACAATTACAAGAATGAAGAGTTCATAGTTTTGGCAAATAATTTTGCCTTGTGCGGTCCACATCACTCTAGTCCGAAATTTATAATAACTAAACTTCCAAGAATATCTGTGACTCCACCCTAAAGAAAGCTAAACTAAGCCCTAAAGAAATCTTCTCTTTTGTAAAACTATAAGCCTATAAGAAGCCACTGTAACTTTGGTTCATTTGATTGGAAAATTGAACTAATACAAGAGCTATGCAATCTTCCTACACAAGAGTTACTTGCTGTCCCATGTTCCCTTAATCCACGAAAATCCCTTAACAGAAAACCCCCAAGTAACTGCACAAATTCAAAACCTAAAGAATGATACTACGAAAAGCAAACAGAACAAGCATCAATTACATATAGATCTGATCCAAAAACTATTTGTTTCTCCATCTTCAGTGACTCAAACCCTAGAATTCAGGCATCAATTACAGATTAAAGTTAAATCAGACCAACAAATGAACTCAGTTATAGGTGGTTTCAACCGCACAAGGTAGCACGCTTCAACTCTAACAACACAGAACCATATGATTCGATGCAGAGGGAAGCAGAGGTAAAGAGGAAAGGAAAACCAAACCTTATTCGACGCCGCAAGACTAAAGAAACTGTGAAATCATGCGTTGCAACCTCCTTGGCTCTTTCCCTGTACCCTAATTCTTAATGTGCAATTAACGTAGCACTCTTAATGGTTCATGAGACAGATTCAGTTGATGCTTTCCTCCGATTGCCGGAGATTCATACGGAGAAGGAGGTGCTGCGGCGTGTTTTCGATTTGAAACAGCGGAGGAACTGGCAGGTGAAGTTTGAGGAAGTTTCTAGAAAAGAGAATAGCTTAGACGGGTGCCCGTGGTGGTGCTGAAGTGAATGAAGTGAAGTTGTGGAGTGGTTGTTTCCGCCAAGTACGGTGTTGCGGCAGTTACGGCAAGGCCTGCGTTAGGGTCTTGTGTTTTTCTCTTTCCCCTTCTTCTTTCTCTGTACACCAAAAACCCAAAAAAATAAAAATAAAAAAGCAGCACTCCCAATTAGTTAGTTTGATTTACATTTGCCAGAAGGGCTTCTTTTTAATATTCAATAATTACAATATGACCCACATATTTTCTCCTAATTTTATAAATTTATAGATCTCCAAGCACCACATCAAAGAAAAAACGGCTAATTTTGTAAGAAATGAAAAAAAAAATGTGAGTATCATGGTTAATTGGTATGTTTTTTTTATATGAATTTAATATTTTTTATTTTAATTTAGATAACAAATCGAATCTTTAAATTTGACAAATTAAAAGGTCAAATTTTCATAGTACACTTCCCATTTGTGGTAAGATAAATTTTATTCGCTTTCAAACAAAATTCGATTTGTAGGTTTAAAATTTTTTTCAATACAAACATGTAAATTTGACCCTCATATTTATATTTAAAAAAAAATAAAAATCACAAATTTAACCATCAAATTTCTAATAAAAAAAATTAAAATTCACAAATTTAATCCTCATATTTGTGACAATCTACACCAAAAAAAAAAATACACACACAAATTCTTTATCTTATTTAAAAATACCATCAAAATCTCAATAATAAAAATAAAAAGCAAGAAAAAACCTATTTGAGATCTTTCTCAGTTCTCACAGATATTAAACAAAAGAACAGGTCTTATCTTATTTTAACATTACCTTTTAGTAAATTCAATAAAAGTTTTATCTGCACCATAAAATCTCCTATTTTTAGAATAATCACTCGAATTAATTAATGAGATTTGTAAAATCAAATATTTTAGTCTTTAAATTTTAAAATATATAAAACAGTTTTTAATGTTATTTTCATTAAATAATATAGTATTTTTTAAATTTGATTTAAAAAGTAAAATATAAAATAGCCTTAAAAAAATTAAAATATCAAAATAGATTAAAATTTTAAAACAGTCATTTTGATTAATAGATTAAATAAAAAAATTGTATTATCCAACCAAATAAATATTAAAAACTGTTTTGTGTATTTTAAAACATAAAAAACTAAAGTGTTGGACATTAAAAATTTTTGGAACTAAATTACTTAATTACTTCCATTTTTATTTCTGGTTTAGAACTGGCCAAGGTTGAAGCCGAAGAGGATCTTGGTCATGGTAGCTGTTTCAAATAATATGTTACTCTCTCAATGTTCAAGGGGTTCCATTTTCTTGTTGCATTAATACCCTTTAGAATTTTCCATATACTTTGAGAATAATCAGAATATTGTATAACTTTTCTGGGAAAAAAGAATACTGTATAACAGCTGGAAATATTATAGGTGGCATTCCTAAATTATATATTGAGCCAAGTGCCGTTGATTATTGAAATTTAAGCACACTAATTATTACTTTACCTTCTATATGATTGACATAACTTTTAAAGAGAGAAATTTTCTACCCATTCAAATAAAAACATGTTCTCTCCATATGAAAAAGTTAAATTATTTTATAGTGTTTTTAATTTTATTAAATTTATAATTAAATTTTGATGAATTCGACTAAATTCTTTCCATTTTAAAAGGTAAGTTACCTCTTATTACATGTTATAGTAAATTGATTGAAATAAATTAGTTTATCATGATTAAATTTAATTTTTATTTAATAATACATTTTATAAAATAAATTCCCTTAATTTTATCCAATTGAATTTAAATTTTAAATTAAGTGTAAATTGTATAGTTCTTCTTTTCTTTTTTCATTTTTTCTCTTGGTGTCAACAACTCTGACTTTAACCCTTTTTTTTTTGTGACAACCCCTTTTTTTAATTGTCTTTATCTTTGTACGAAAAATGAAAATATTTTTGAAAATACGGAGGAACTAAGATAGAATTATCAAGCGATAGCGTTATGAAAATTTTTTGTTTTTTTGAATTTTTTATTTATTCATTTTAGTTTTTGAGATTTTTTGGTTGAAAATAGTTAATAAATATGTAATTTAAAAAATTTACAAAATAAAACTTCTTTAATATTTGTTATAAATTGTTAAAAAAATTATATTATAGTTCATTGGTTAAGTTATTATGAATAATGAATAAATTTAACAATGATAAATCAATTTATTTCAACTAATAATTATGTGACATATAACAAACTAACAAAGGGTAGTTTTTTTTTTTTTTTTCAAATTAAAAGTGAGACTCAAACCCGAAAATGTAACTTAGGCGAAAATACTTTTTAAAATTGAAAATATTTGATAGAATTCACCTTAAATTTTTATATTTTAAAAACTTTTAATTTAATCTCTACATGAATTTTAAATTTGTAATCACATTTTTATTATTCAAAAAATATTTAACTATATGCCAAGACATATTCGCTATTAATGTAAGATGGATAAAAACATTTTGTAATATTTACTGTTAAGGATTTAATAACAAATTTAAAACTAATCTAAGAATCAATTGAGAGTTTTAAAGATATAAGGAGCTAATTACAAATTTAGAAAAACAATTTAACTATACGAAAAAAAGGAACATTGAAAGCCATTTTCATTCAATTTCCACAAAATGACACTTATTTCTTGTTCTGAAACTTATCATTTGGTGAATTTGAAACAAAAATAAAGACCATCCTTCAATTCAAGGGTGTGCATCATCTAACGCTCTAAAAGGTTTCTAAACAAGTAAGTTCCCATTAAATACCACCCAATTAAGAGTAATGAAAATGATGATAGGCCAATTAAGAAGGGCCATCCAACCATCAAAACACCAATGCAAACAACCACAACAAAAGGCAAGAAAGCCCTTAAAATTGACATGAAATCAACCCAATGACCCTTGAATAGTATCAAGGCTCCAACATTTATCATGTTCCAGCTCATTGATCCACCATAACATAGCCGGTTAAGACAGTTGGCGACGAACAAATGGCAGTTGCATGTGAAGAGGTTGTAAGTTTTGTTCTCGAAACAGCGCATGCTCGAATGCAAGGCATCGTCCCATGTGATTGCTGTCCCATACTCAGAGTGCAGGTAGCCATGCTTGCATGAATGCGCAGATATGTTTTGGGGGAAGCAACACTGTTAACATGTCATTACCAGATTCCACAGAATGTCAAATTGGAGTTAACACTTTCAAACTGTTAAAACTAAATTGAACCCAAAAGTTTTATAGGCAAAGGGAAGGGGAGAACTTTGAAAATGAATTGCTTTCCAAAAAGCATAGGGGAATCCATTAAAAAAATATAAAAATAAAAGTAAAATTATGAATTTGTTAATCCTTATATTCAAGTTTAGCTAATCTTCCACATCATTATGTAGCTGGAATAAAACACCAAAATTATAAATTATAAAAGCTTTACAAAAGCACCCATAACCTAATTCTTATGTACTAGACTACTAGTGTATGTGTAGTTGTGTATGTAAACCAATTTCATTGTTATGCTGGTTTGGACTAGCATCTTTTGATACCTGTCTACCTATTTAGAAATAGTAATTTCAAAATGTGTGTCTTTGCATGTGCACGCGTGCAAGCACGCATGCGCTGCCGGGGTGAAACTAAAAGGTGTTCTAATTTATAATGCAAATGAATCTTAATAAATCAATGAGGAAAATTCAGGCCAAATTTATTTTGAGCATCTGGATCAATATGCAACCTATTTTCAGCAAAGACATAATTATGATGTCGCCAGCCATATCATGTTGGTGTTTTCCTAATTCATATATGTTTAGCCTCAATAGTACCATAAATAAAAATTGGCAGTAAAATTTCTATGCCTTCAAGTAAACAATCTGAGAGACAGACGACAACAACAAACAGAGATAGCAAAGTTGATATACATACCTGTCTTCGATCAAGTTGCAAGTATCTAGCGACTCCACCAAAAGCGAAATTATCAACATTCACAAAATTGGATCCAAAAAAATCTAAAACAACTCCATCCTCCCTGCAAATGCCAACATGACCAATGAAGGGCGCCAACCATGAGACAACTGGGAGGGGATTCCAAACTAAACAACACGGAAATTTCGCCTTCTTTGGATCAATTGGATCTAAAGGCCACATGTCATGCTCTAAGCTTCCCAAGGAGCGAGAATGCTCAATGTCATAACTTGCATTTAACTCCATGTGAAAAGTCTACAGCATTACATATATCTTTGCTCAAATTTCTGAGTAGATGCATCACTGTTTCAAAACAACTACCCGAGACATCCCAACTCGACTCACAACTCAGCGCAAATATCCAGCAAAAAATGTATGCTGCATAGATAAGACAACATATGATACCAGATAAGCTCAAGCGCACAAACACTAATCAAAACTTCCTTATACATTATAAATGTTGAGGCATCAAACTTCATAGTAGGAAATACTTAAATTTCTAAGCATGGAAGTATCTCTGTCAACACTAAAAACAATCATAATAAATCACGAAAGTTCACAAGCACAAAATGCCAAAATTAAATACCAATGCATAATGTAATTACCATATTTGTTTGTACTCAAATCTAGAAGAGGGAAGTAAAAACAGCTGAATATGGTTGAGTGAGTGCAATAAAAGAGGAAAGAGAGGAAGTGTCAAGTCAAAGAGTGATCCAGCTAAATGAGCTCAGATTCAATGTAAGGTCCATGCCGAAGCACGTGTGGATAAAGATCGCACGAGGCAAAACCTGCATAGCAGTTATATTGGCCGGCTAGCCAAGATTCGCGGAATGGAGCTTGGCTGACGACATAGGATCCAAGGACTAGTTAGTTAGTTAGTATAAATAGGACTCGGTCTCCTCCCACATTCTCGGATTTATGTTTTTCTTTCTAGCCTTCTTTTGTTTTTCATTTCAATCTACATATTTAGTATGCTTTTTTTTTTTAAAAAAAGAATGGTTTAACAAGATTTCAATTTTCTTCTAAGGCTTTATGTTGATCATTGCCAAGTTGCTGAGTACCCCTCTTGGCATTAATCATATAGTAAAGGTAATCATGAAAAGTGAGTTTCGGATAGTTTCTTGTTTTGAAATTTAATCAATTCAATTTTAACCAAACAATAGTTATGCACATATATCATCAACCAACCCCAGCAAAAAGCAGAATAAAATTGCCACCCTATTCCCACAAAAGTGTAACATACTGTGGTTTCATCCGTGGATTAATAACTTTTTCAAAATCGTAAACACCAACACCAATTTCGTTCCATTGATGTAGAAAACCTTTACCTCATTAGCCAACAATGTTCCTTCAAGTTATAGTTTAGCAAATTTCCCTCCAATTGTTAATAATAAGCTATGGGTTTGAAAAAAGCTGAACTGTATGAATAGACCAGCATTTCAAGAATCATTAGAGCTAACTCAACTCAATGGTGGAAATTAATTAGCCACTTACAACATTCTTGCATTGTGCTCCACATGAGGTTTATATTGAACTATCACAACAAAGGTCATGTCATAACAATTTTTTCAAACCTAGCACAAACCCTCATGCCAATAACTCACAGAACAAACAGAGTTCAGCAAAAAAATAAATAAATAACAAATAAAAAAAAATCAAACACAAACAATTTTAAACCACAGGTTCTAGCAGAAAGCCAATTACAGCACTAACAGTTTAAAAGAAAAAATAAATTTCAAACAGAAACATTTAATCAAGTACAAAAACTTTCAAAACAAAGAGTGTTTCAATATTACACACATAACACATTAAATCATTCACCTATTCAAGAAATCAACTTCAGTCTCAGAAAAGAATTACCATAAGAATCAGCAACTGAGGGGAAAATTGTAGTTTTAGTCAAAAGGGGTATAAGTAACTATAATGTCCCCATTTTTATAGATGAATACCTAGATTTCTACAATGGAGATGTCAAACAATCAGATTTCTACAACTGAGCTAACCTTAACCCAATTCATACCTGAAGAAGAAGATCTTGTGCTTGAAAAAGATGAAGAAGGTTGCAGAAGACAAATTAAACTCTCTTTGGGGTTATTGCTGAGAAGCACCTGATGAGGACACCATAAAACTAGCAAGGAATCAGAAATTTCCTTAACAAAGTCCAAAATCTCTTTGTATCACTTCAGTAGGAAATAGGAATTGTTATTATTAATATTATTAATTTGTTATACTATGTTCTGTATTAATTAATAATTTTTTTAAAAAAAATAAATATATCGGTATACTAATGTTTGAGTAAATTTTAATAGTTCATTTTAATTTTATATATATTATATATTTTTTATAATTAAAAATTATTGAAATACCAAAAAAATTTTCATTAATTTATTACATTTATTTTATTGTTGTTTTGAAATGGAAGCAATGAATGGAAAATGGGAAAGGTGCATGAACCTTTTGCTGATTTTTTCAATTTCCTTTATCCATGGTGGGCCCTACCATGTTTAAATTCATTTGTGTAAAGTGTAAACCGCTACTACAACGTATCCATTTTTTAATGGAAAAGTATATCTACCAACATATTATCTGCCAACTTCTTCTAACATTTATTTATATTTGTATTTTTTGAAAGTGTGTTCATAAATGTGTCTAATAATTAATATATTTTAAATATATATATAAAGAGATACATCTAGAAAATATATTTATAAAGACACTTCTATTAAACATAGTTATAAAAAAGACATTTTCATTAGACACATTCACGAACACACTTCTATGAAACACAATTATAAATAAGAGTTGGTAGAAGTTGGCAGATATGCTGTTGGTAACGTAGCGGAACCGTTTTTTAATACACCAACAAAAATACTCTCCGAATTTGATAACGATAAAAATATATTTAAAATATTATTAAATACGATAAAAATAATTAAAAATATTATTTTTATAAATAATATACAATTTTTATATTTAATAAATTATTTATATATTTAATTTAAAATTTTATAAAAAAATAAATAATTATTTAAAATAAAAAAAATAAAAATTCAATTTTTTTAAAAAAATTTCATTAATTTTTTCTTGATCATTATTAAAAATAAATTTAAAAATCTATTTAGCATAAATAATTAAACTTTAAAATAAAAATATCTATTTTTTAATTATAGTTGTAAAAAATTATCAAAATTTAATTTTTAAAATATTTTTAAAAATATATTTAATAATAATATTTTTATCATATTTTAAAATATTTTAAGAATATTTTTGTCATTAATAAAAATGAGAATATTTTTGCCCGTGTGTTATAAAATTAAAGACAATTTTAATAGTTTATCCAATTCAACATATTATATGTATATTAAAAATTAGAGGTAAAATATTAAAATTGCATCCAATATTTTGACTCTGATAAAAATAATCCTCACTTTTAATAATACTAAAAATGTATTTAAAATATTATAAAACACAACCAAAATAATAAAAAATATATTTTTTTATAAGTAACAAGTGAATTTTATGTTTAGCAAACCGTTTATGTTTTTTATCCAAAATTTTATAAAAATATTTAGATAATTATTAAAAAAATACATATAAAAAATTAAAAAAAGAATCGATTTTTAGAATTTTTTATTTTTTAAAAATATGTTTGGTTATTGATAAAAAAAACACAAAAAAATTATTTTGGCATAAAATCACCAATTTTTTAGTACAAAATTATTTTATTTTTATAATCATACTTAAAAAGAATGGTATCAAAATTTAATTTCTAAAATATTTTTAAAGATATAATTTAATATTGAATATTTTTGTTGTATTTTATAATATTTTAAAAATATTTTGTCATTTCTAAAAGAAAGAATTTTTTTGTTAGAAATTTAAAATTATATATAATTTTGATATTTTATCCAAAAATGAGTTATATGTCACATTAAAAATATATAAGATAATATATATAAATATCTAATAGACTATTTAATTTGATTTTATGTATATAGTATTTTTGTAAATTCATAATTGTTTTCTGATATTATTTGTAGACACTTATTTTATAGCTTTTGGTTTTTGAGATGGTTATACTTTAAAGTAATTTAACTATTATATTTTTTATTATTATTATATTAAGATATTTATAACTGTTTTAATTTTGAATAAACAAATAACACTACTTTTTATTATCTTTTATATATAAGTTACTATTTTTATTCAAAATCTTGTGCAATACTATAAGTAGTTTGATTTATTTAAAAATATTTTGTTATTTTATTTATATTCATATCTGCTAATTTTATACAGTTAATATATACACTAAAATAGGGTGAAAGATTTTAAAGTTACATTAATAATAACATTTTAAATCTCTTTTTTTCTCTCCCTTCTACCTTTTGTTTATTAACTCATAAGACATAAGCAAGCTGCAAAAATGCAAATAAAATAATGAGCGGTGATAGACTCATTAAAAGATAGAGGATAGTTAGATACATTCTCTCTCTTTATTTAATTTAATTTATTTTGGTTTTGTGGATTCGGCTTTTGGGCAAACATAATTTAATTTCTGTTGCTGTGTTGAGAGCATGACAGGTTTCACAATGCTCCCGTTTGCCCATCTCTTTGCCATACTTCTGTTGCCGCCATGCATCCCACCCCAAGTTCTCAAAGTCCAACTACCTATTATCCCATAAAAATATATTATTCATACATCAAAATTAATCATAAAATAAATTATTATTTATTTTTATATAAATATTATATTATTTAACTTATTTATATATATATTTTATATTAATCAAATTAAGTTAGTTTAGTAATTACTATATTATTCTATTTAATTAAATATCGATTATTCGAATTTTACTTTATTTATATATGCAGTAATTTAGTTTTCGATAAATTCTCAAATAGAATTTAAATTTATAACAAATTAGTCAAAAACAAATTAGTCCTTCACTAGTTGGCTTTAAAATACACATATTAGGATTAGTCACATAAAAATATGTATTTATATATAAAAAAATTGAAAAACATTAAATAATATAATATATTTGATCAAATATATGTTAATATTTTAATTATTATATTCGAATTAAATATTTTAATGTGATTAATCTAAAATAATGTGTAAAAATTTCGATAATACTTTTTTTAATTGAAACAAAATAGTCTTTGACTAAAAAAATTATTAAATTAATTCTCAATCTTTTAAAATATCAAACAAGTTAACAAATCTATGGACAAAGTAGATGCTATGTAATGTAATGTACCCTTGTATCATATCATCATCATCATTATCATTATTTAATCTTCTCATCATCATCATTATCATTATTTAATCTTCTATTAGATTCAAGGTGGATGTTATAATACTCCCCTTATATTTGAAATTTTGAAACTCTTTTAGATTATCAATATTGTAATATGTGTTGGCACAATTTTTTAATAGATATTCTATTAATAGAACTTTTATTATATATTAATAACATCATCAAACAATTAATGCCAATAAATTATATTTAAAAAAATTAATATTTAAAAAATTAACACTAACATAAAAATTATACTTTTAAATAAAAACCATAAAATAATCATAAAATATATCTTTACCTATTAAGCAACGTTTTTTTTTAATTAGTGTTTTATTAGTGTTAATTTTTTTATTGAAATAAAATAAAAAATTATTGTTTTCATAACAATTCTTTTATTTTTATCTTTAAGATTTATTTTGTTTTAGAATTTTATAAACTCATTAAGTATAATCTAAATCGTACTGGTATATTTTTATCTTTTAAGATTTATTTTTATATTTTAATTAATTAATAATTTTAAATTTTATTTATTTTAATTATTTATTTAATATTATAATTCATTTCATAAAACTGATCACGTATACTACTTTTTTTTTATCTATAACATCATGATTTTAAAAATTAATTATATTATAACATACCATTTAATTAGGATATATATAAATATATATTAGGAACAGAATTAATATTTTTTAAAGTGTTATTTTAAATCAATTTTAGGTTATTATTTAAATTTAATTTTATATTTTTATAGTTAAAACTAAATTTAAAAATAATTTTAAATAAGTAGTCACAAATCAAAGAGTAGAATAGTGTTAAATTATCGTCAGATTTGTAATTAGAATTATTGCTTCTGATATTTAACTCATGAAATTAGGGTGTAAATATGTTTTTGTAATTAAACCTGGACCGATCATATCAGTTTGCATTGATTTGAATATCGAATTAGAATTAGATTTCTTTAAAAAAAGGAAAAAAATTTGCAAAAAAAAAGAATAAAAAAATATGAATGATGGTTAAAGTTTGATAAAGGTTAGGTAAAAATTATATAAATTTATATTTTTATTTTTAATATATAGGATAATTAGTTTAGGTCAACTCCCAAACTCTAAAAAAAATATTTTGTGAAATTTCAAGTTTTTTATTTTTCAATAAAGTTAATAATAATTTCTAGATTTTTTTTAAAAATATATTTTTGTCTCAATCTTGTATCTTGTTCTCTTTAAAAAATATTAGAGAATTAAGTATATTTAATTAAATTATGCATATAAATTATTTAAATTATATTAATTTTTTAATTTCAATAATAAATTTAAGAATATTTTTTTAGCGTAATAGAATGAACTAAATATAAATAATTAAAATTAAAATACAAATGCTTAAGATAATTAATTTTTAAAATTAGAAAGAAGAACAATAATTAAATTCATTCTCTTATACGAAGTATTTATTTTACGTTATATAATATACATATAAATTTAAATTTTTAAAATTAAAGTTAAATTCATAAATATTTTTAAGTAATTAATGGCATAGAATTTTTTTTCCCTTTTAATATGCTTACACAAAATAAATATTATTTTGGTCTTTTTTTTAATATATTTAAATAATATTAATACTAAAAGAATATTTTGTCTTTTTAATTAAATAAATTTTAAACTAAAATTAAATCATTTTAATTTTAAAGGATATTTTTTTAGTCTTTTAAAATTAATACTAAAAATATGTTTTGATTTTTAAATTTTTTATTTTTTTTCAATTATAATATTATAATAATTTTTTTAAATGTTACAATAATTTAATATGAGTAATATTAATAAAAAGTATAATAGCCACACAAAAAAATAATAAAAAAGTATAATAAGCCCAACCAGACCATAAGTCCAAATGGATCCAATATAAAATTTAATGCTAGCCCAAACAAATTTTAAATAAAAAAACACAAAATAATCATAAATGCTAACGTTCTTTCTAACTTCTTAAAAGAAGTTTTAATATTCCAAAGTTTCAAGGAGTATGGAATCGCGTCGTAGATTCAAGTAGTCCCAATATCCAAATACAAAAGATTTTTCGCCCATAACGAAAATATATTCATTTTATGGGCGTGTTCTTTTTGTTGTTAAACAATTGAGTCTGACGCGTTCTGTAAAAAAGGTTACAAATCCTTGTAACAAGTTACAAACTATTACTATTTGCATGATTAAAAATATCATTACCATTCATATTATTTTCAACTTTACCGTGTTTTCAATGCTACTAAATATACTGTTTCTACATGAGAATAAAAGATGTACAGAATTATAGAACTTACTATTGAGTATATTGTTCACTCCTTCCCTCCAAATGAATGCAAGGAAGGTCCATGATTCATAATTCTTCAATCTTCATTAATAAGTTCTCATGTATTATTGTTGAAGATCAGGTTCGCCGCAAAAGGCGTCCGGTTCAAATGATTTTGCAGATTCATCACTGTAAACTCCAGGTATGACCCGATCTCTGATTTCTTTTGATGATTGATGACTTTGGTCCCCATTGATGTTGAAGAGAATAAGAGCAAATACAAGTAATGATGTTCCCAAACTGACTAGAGTGATTTTCAATCTGTTGAGGACAGGCTTGACCTTAAACATAACAAAAGATTCTTAGTGAGTTAATTGTTATTCAACAAAACATTATCCACTTGTTGTTTTTGTAACTCATTATGAACTGTTGATGAGATAAATGGAAACCATTGCTTGTGAAATAGAAGCATATATGCAAAGCAAATAACAATTTCCACATACACAAGTAGAAGACGACTAGCATAACTGTAAGTTTCAATAAATATTGAAAACTTGATATGGCAATTGCCATTTGACATGTCTTTTTCAGTCACAACTCACCATAATGATTCTAGCTGCTCTACAAACATAATCTCAAGAATTATCTGTTCCCAAAGAAAGCAAGAATATATAAAAGTAACGAATTGGTGTATAGAAGCAGCAATAGTTTAATAGAATGCTTACAGAAAATGATCCTAAGAGTCTGTCCCGTGCCAAAACTTCAGCAGTTTTCACCCATATCTGTTCAGAAACAACAATCAATTCGGATAAAGGACTTCTTCAAAATGCCTCATACATTCCAATAGTAATGTAAATTTGTTTTTGTAGATGCCACTCAAAGTTAAACAATGAGGCATTAGAACCTAACTCACATATAGAAGAGAGAAAATAAAGGGAGAGAGATAGAAGAGAAGAGAAGAGAACATCATACCTGGCCATCATACCACCCTGTCTCCTCATCTGAAATATCAAGAGGTTGATTATCAGAAAGTATATTCCCAAATTTCTTCACAAGATTGAATAATCTTCACGGTAATTATCAGAAAACAAAGAATTATCAACTAGGAAGACAACCTAGAAATTTTGTCCTACTCACATTGGTCATGTCTCCTGAATTTATTGGAGAACAAAATATTGGTAGTTTTGAAGAAATCACAAGGCTTTTTGTTCATGCTAACTCAATTGAACCACTTAGCAAAGTATTACTATTATACTCTACATAGAAAATAAAGAAATTATATGTTCTTCCCATAAGGATGACTTAGTAATTTTAACCAGCATCCTCATCCTACTAAACCAAGATTGCTTATTACCTTAGTCCAACATTTGCAAGATAAAAAAATAAACAATTTGTGCATAGAAACAAAGAAAAGTTCTCTAAGTAGACAAAAGGGTGCTCTACACATCCCAGCTTATGAGTGGTTAATAATTCTGATAGAAAAACTTTCAAGTGTACCAGTATACTAGTGGTTCAGTCATTTTTAACTGTTATCTTAATTATAAAAATATAAATAATATATATAATTAAGATCAGCGGTTAAAATTTATTGAAATATCAGTGTACCGATATACTTGAAAACTTTCCATTCTGGTAAATCACTAATTTCCACAAAACAAACTGATATTACATACATCTTTAGGGAACTAAATCACTAATTTATTCCTAACATATTTTGAAGGGGAGCTTGAAGCTACGGTTGAGTTGTTTGACATGGAGGTCATAGATGCAAGTCATAGAATCTGCCACTTACGTAATTATCATATTAGGCTGTCTAAATTACACGCAAAATAATCCTACATTACATTCTTTGGGTGCGTCCCTCTCCCGGACCCTGCATTAACAAGAGATGCTTGTACACCGAACTGCCTTTATCCCAACATATTCTAGATTCCAAGACCATCTTAAGTTACTTTTCATTCAAGGGTTTTGCAAGAAGTTATTTTTTTACTAAATTTCTCATAATGCCTTAGTTAAGCAATAAACAAACAAATTAACAAAATGGTAAAGCAGTGAAAGTGATTAGCGATAGAAAAGGAGTGGCAAATTGAGAATTACACAAGCACGAAGCAAGTTGCATATTTGAGACTAAGAGAAGAGAAGAAAGGAGTAGTGAGTAATTACATTCAACAGTGGCACTGAGCAGTCGGTTGCCAACATAAGCCCAACCGAGATACATCCTCATCACGGCAAGCGTCACAACCAAGACGCCGCTGGAGGCGCCGCACAGCACCCTCTCCAGCGGCTCCGATTCCGCTCCCACCGTGCCGAACCACGCCACAGGGAGGCCCACAAGCACCGTGAACGACGCACCGAGAGCGAAGAGGCGGGACGTGTACTCGACGGGGTCGCCGGCGGCCCAGGAGAAGGGGAAGGAGGTGGAGAGAGAGTTGTACTCGTTGATTGGCTGCTGGTCACGAGGGACGGGGCACTGTGTTTCGGGAGCGGGCGCTGGCGGGTTGTTGCTGCTGCTGCTTCTTCTGAAGGAGGAGGAGACAGGCAATCGGTGGTGGCCGGAGAATGGTGAGAGAAACCGTGGTGTGGTGGTGAAGGGAATCAGTTTTGTTTGTTGAGGTGCTGCTATTGTGATGGTTATGGTGCTGAAGAGTGGTGTGGTGGACATGCTTCTTGTTGGAGCAACCAACACCAACAGTATGTCTTTTCCGGTGTTAGTAGTTTAATTATATGCAATTAATAGATAATAATAATTTTAGGTTTATATAAAATAAAAGATGGAATAAATCCTAAACTTCCACCCCACCCACTAGTATGCCTCAAAATGATCGCTTAATTTTTCATTCTTTGGTGATAAAAAACATATCATGACTATTTCGAAATAAAACATGAAACAACACTAATATGTCTTCTCAAGAGAGAAACGAGAATTTGGGAATTGCCACTCCTGATAACCATTAAATTAGAGCAACATGTATACACTTGCCCAGCCAAGAAAATCTAAAGCTGAGTTAAGATAGAAAGTAACTAAATGCTTTTTCCCTCGTCTTTTTCCTTTTGTTTCTTTTTTCTTCTTTTCTTTTTTTTTTTATACATTTTCCACAATAACCTGAAGAGATCAAATGTTTACAATTTCAAATTTACGACCTCTACGGACAAAGAATAATTTTGTACTCTTTTCTTTCTCTTTTGTTTACTTCTTTACTTCCCATTGGGGATTTCTTCAAATGTAACTACTGCAACTAAACCTCCACTGCACTTATGCAGTTTCACTTAGGAGGGTCTCTGCTCTTTTTATCTGAAGGGGTTGTGCCCAGTTCCCACTTTTGAATGAACTGGCACTTTCCTCTGTTCAGCAATCACTTAATATGCCAACAAGGGCAAAAAAAAAAAAAAAAAAAACGGCTGCTCCCCAGCTCTTCGAACCGAGGAACAACTTCAAGTATTATTACAAAAGCTGCTATGTTATGGACAACTTCATTTACTGTGGGGAGCTCGCTATTCCGGCAACCAGATGTTGAAGACGGGAGAGACGAGACATCAGCTGGGCAAATGATGGCCGCAAATGTGGCTCCCTGAATCAAATTCAACCCAAATTAATAACCAAAGAGATAGAGCAAACACCAGTATAGCAGATACATAAGTAAGGTTTAATCACTCTATATACTATGTTCTACTAAACTTTCAATCGGGTCCTTATAATTTAAACTTTCAAACGGGTCTAAGAAAGCCTTGTTTTTCAACTAGGTCTTAATTTAATTATGTATTCAATTCCTTACATTATAAAAAAATTCAAAAGAAAATCAGCAACTTATCACCCAGTATAAGGGGCTTGAATTGATCATTACATTTTCAAACTAGAGAAACCTAATTGAAAAAGGTTTGTAGATTATAGGTACCTTTGTTGAAGTATTTAAACTATAAAGACCTAACAGAAACTTTTTATATAGTGTAAAGACTCAATTATTAATTTTTAAACCAGAATAATCTAATTGAAAATTGAGAGAAACTAGATGGAGCCCTGCAGTGATTTAACCTGTAATTGAAAATCTATGGTCTATTGAGAAACACACTAACATACCATTAAATTTAGAAAATAAATAAATAAATTTAAAGAACAAGAACATAACAAAACTTGGATAATTGTCAGTTTGGATTGCCATTTGAAAAAATTACTTATTTTTTTCATCTTTTTAAAAAAGATCTTTTTTTAACAAACAAAAATTATTTCACATTTGGATAGGCTTTTTAAAAAGAGTTTTTAAGTATCAAAAACGTATTTTGCTTTTGCTTTTTTTAATAAAAGTACTTTTTTTAAAAGACATCCAAATAGGTTTTAAATTGAATAAAAGTACTTTATCTGAAAAAAAGGTACTTTTTTCACTAAAAAAGCCAATCCAAACTAGCACTTACACTAGAGGAAATCATCCCTCAAATTTTAGAACATCAATTTCTAATTATCATGAATCACCTGGGATACATTATACTGTCATGAAATTAACAGTGAAGATGGATCATGGATACTATGTGTATTTCAAAATTTCCTACAAGAATAGATGCTAAAGTAGCATTCAGAAAGCATAATTGAAGAATAGGACTTACATTTGCCAGCAATCACGTATTATTTGTGCAACTGCAGGATTCACATTGTCTGGAATTTCAAGCCGTTTATTTTGAAACCCAACAGCTCCAACAACCTGCATTGGGTTCAAACCTTTCCACGGAATCATCATGGTAGCCAACTCCCACAAGATTACGCCAAAACTATACACATCGCACCTGCAAACAAAATTCAACCATTACATTATTGATTTTCATTTATGCCCCTTCTCTAATGAAGCTGACTTAACTTACTTCTCATTGGCTGGTTCATTTCTCAAGACTTCTGGCGCCATCCACTCAGGCTGTAGGTAAAAAGATACATTAGATATTCAATCATTATTTTTGTTAAGGTTTAACAACACCAGTATAAGATCCCGTATCTCTGAAGCATTACCGTTCCTGCACAAGACTTTGATGACAAAAAGGTATGGTGCTTCATCCGTGACAGACCAAAATCACAAACCTGTAAAGAGAAAAAACACGAAAGAAAGGCAAAAAATAATAACTATCTTGATCTTAATATTATGCAAAGAGAGCAAAGGCATTTTAAGAACTTCTAAAATACTCAATACTAAAATGCGTGAAGATGCAAAGAGATAAGCATCAATTTTCCATCAACTCTTAATAGGGAAGAAAGCTAAAAATAATCAGTGTACAACAATTTTTCATCACTTGCATGTGCTTTATTTATTAATAATTCCACCTAGAATCCCACACCCAACTTGAGATTCGTTTTGTTGCAATGTAGAGAAATATGAGGGCCTTGAAACATGCTAATGGTATCAAGTCAAATTTCAGGTATCAATATCAAAATGGCGAACTTTATTTAATGTGGAACACCAATGAATCCAATGGCACTCATTTGAAATTCTTTAGACACCTGTCAAGCTTATCTTCTAGGCAACTGTCCTGGGAATACTTCATTACAAATCCACAAAGATTTGTTATTAGTTACATTTTATATGATATCCATCTTGATATGGGAGACCGACATTGGATAATTTTGCATTAACTCACTTTTATCCTTATCAATTACATGTGGAAATGATTTAACAAATAATATCATTATTAATATTTCTTTAAGAAACAACTTCTATTCATAAGTTGTCTGACTTTTCCTGCTACTGTTATTTTATACTACATTATATATATAAGTTGTCATACAATGTAAATATAAAGAATTTTACCCTTTCGTCCAATCATATGTTACTTTTTGAATGATTTCAAGTAACTACGGTGGTAGTTAAAAATCCTACAGTTGAGCCTAATTACAGAATGACCAACTTCTAAGTTCTAACAATCAAGCCTAGTTGCACAATTTCACTCTTCTAATTTTATTTCTCTCTTTGCCTCTCCTATAGTTTAAGCTGTCAAACAAATTCAAAACAAGGAATCAAGTATGAAACTATGAATACCTTAACAACCCAATGCTTGTCAACAAGAAGATTTGGAGACTTCAAATCTCGATGGACAATGGGAGGATTGCTTGTATGCAAGTAATTCATTCCTTTAGCCTGAAAAGTGCAACGTAAATTCACGTGAGAGAATTAAAACTGCAAATAAATTTTGGATGTTTGGTGAGAATTGATTGACCCCTTAACCTTACATCACTTTTTGATGGTTCATTATAAAGGGGTTTACAATAATAAAAAGGCTAATATGTTTTGGCAATGTGCTACTTTTATTGGTCGGAGTAAGAATGCTCAAATTAGAAGTTTCTATGCCCCTGAACATACTTCAGGGTAGGATTATACTTATGAACTCCTTTTGATGTTTTCAGCTAATGACTATTTTGAGGGAGATGCTCACATTGGCATATAGGTATTGGACAACCTTGTATTTTTATGAAATCTGTTTTTAATCTCTTCTTTATGATTAATTCCATTCTCTGCCCCATCTTAAGAAAAAAAGTAGGAAAAAACCATTTTCAACTCATACCACATCAAGAGCCATTCGCAACCGCCGCTTCTCATCAATTCGAACATTGGGCCGATGTAATAGCCTGTATAAGCTGCCTCTGTATGTAAACCAATAATTCTATAATGAGCAAAACAATAACATGGCAAAATTAATTAATCAACTGATTGAGTTATATGTTGGTTGGATAATGACATCAATGAACAAAATGGGGTACAGAATCAATAAAACACTTCAAATAAAAACTAACAATGAGTCTGTCCAAGAAACCAGGAAAACAAAACACTGTACTGTTCTCATCCTTCATGCAGTTTCTCAATCATATGTATAACTTAAAACATCTATCTAAAAGCAAACTGACCTAGGAAGAAACTCTGTTAAGATTGAGAAATGTGGAGAGCGAGTAATTGCTCCCATGAAAAGCACGACATTAGGATGCCGCAGCCTTAACATGATCTCAACCTGCAGAAAAGAAAAGTTATGTGGGGTGGGCATATTAATGCATTACAGATAAGCATGTAAAGACATTTGCTTACTTCAGATTTGAACTGAGCTAGCGCATCACCAGAGAAATCTTGGTCGAGAAACTTTTTCACTGCAACTTCCTGTCAGGCAAACACATTCATACAAAATTATGAAAATCAGACCAAAAAATATGACCAAGTATTTCCATAGGTAAAGCAGGTATTGATTAGAAGATCTTCACATGGAAGCAAATTTAGTTCAGACAAAAAAAAATTGTAAGATCATTTGTGTTTTTTTTTTGGGGGGGGGGGGGGGTGCGAGATCAGAATATAGATCAATAACAGAAGAGTTCATTCAACTTTATATAGTACTGTTGTATTTTCTTTACAACTTTTTATGCTCTTATTTTCCACAGAATGTGTACTTCAGTTATGTTCTGGATTTGTTTCTCAAAAGATACTCCGCCAAAAGACCAACTATGAGTGACCAAAAACAAAAAGGGCAGCCCGGTGCACAAGCCTCCCGCATTAACGCAGGGTCCGGGGAAGGGCCGCACCTAAAGGATGTAATGTACACAGTCTAACCTGATAATTACATCAGTGACTGTTTCCACAGCTTGAACCCGTGACCTTGAGGTCACACGGAGACAACTCAACCGTTGCTCCAAGGCTCCCATTCTATGAGTAACCAGAAACAATGCTAATTAAAATAGTGACTAATAATATTATATGCCAATGAAAGCATATATATGACATTAATAAAGTACTCCAGAAAATGACTAATATTTTATCTACAAATACTATCAAAGCTTAAAAAAAATCTTACAAAAATATATTCCACCTAGTAGTTATCTGAAAAACCTTGACATGTATAATTCCAATAATTTTCTTTAAGAGTGTAAAAGCAAAACATAAGAAATCCTTGACGTAACTTAAGACAAAACTTCAAGCAAGTATAAGAGCACTTACAGTTCCATTACAATCGGCACGGTAAACTTCACCATAAGAACCTGCAAGAAGTTTGTATGAGATAGATTAGCAAGATAGCATCATAAGCACAGGGAGAATATTTTCAACCTTTTTATACCAGATCTCCTTTAGTGAAATCCATTCATTCAGATAGCAAGAATTCTACTTAACAAAATATACAAGTAAACCTCACATTTAAGCAGGGGAATTCACTTACCAATACCAATGCGCTCACCAACAGAGAGATCTTCCCATTGAATTTCCCATTCTGTTCCTTCACCAAGTACTGGATTAACTTCCTTGCTTTTACCACCATGTCGTATACCACCTCCATTGACCATCTCATTTATTTGAGTGGATGAATCTGTCCCCCTTCCAGTGTTGCTACAAGTTGCTTCAACCTTATTTGGAAAACTATTTTCTTCGTCGTCACCAAAGAAGTCAAACCCATTAACAGCTGCTTTGGGCTCAGAAGATTCGATAAAATTTTCTTTACACATCTTATGGGGATTGACAGCAAGTGAATCAATTAATGAATTAGATAGCTCTAAACCATTAATCCTGTCAGAAGCAGCTACAAGCCCCTTCCTTGTATTATCACCCTGTAAAGAGTTACAAAATCTAATGGCATCTGTATGCAATTCTTTTTTCTGTCCAGCTAACCAGTCAGCTGATTTACATAACCTAGTATTATTGGCGCAGCCTAGCCCTTGAGAGGGTATGAGACAATTCCCATGGCTTAATAACAACCCATTTGGGTCTGCTTGAACAGCATCAACATTTTTTACATTTACTTTATGCTCACCCATATCCTGAAGATTCATATCAGAAAAAAGATCAGAAGGGGGTAATGCACCACTCTCTAATAGAACAGTGTGCAGCTTTTGAGCAAATTCCGGGTTCTTTGCTGCACTGAGGACATACTTGGAGACATTATTTACACGGATCTTTTCTGCAGGTGATGGTTCTGTAGGTGAAGAGCATTTGTATGCTTCTGTATCATTTTCTTCAACATGATGTATTTTATCTGGTTTTGTTTGACTGCCCATATTTAATAGTAGTTCTTCTGGCTGGACCCTCAGGGTTGAGATTTTGCCAAGTTCAGATGGGATTCCCCGCACTCCAGTTTCATCAGCAAGCAGCGGATGTGTTGTGTTAGGTAACCCTACAAGTTCTGCACAACCCCTGACAGCAAAGCTGTAGTTTTGGAGTTGATTACTAGGTACCTCGGCTGGAATAAGAGCCCCAGGAGCACCCATCATATCAATAATGTATTCACTGCATCAGTTGAACAAATCAGTAACAGCAATTGAAATTGTTCCAACATTATGCAAGACCAGCACTATTAATTTTATTTAAAGGCCATGGGCCAAATGCTAGGTCATTAAGGTAAACTGTTTGTGGTCTAATATCTTCCAAATAAGTTCAAATTGAGCAACATGAAATTATTTGAGAATCCAAATAAGCATAAATTGCAATCAATAACTAAATGTAATCCAATAATCTATCCACCAGTGCAATAAATTGAACAGTTTTTCCCTGTGAAACTAAATTACCTACACCAGAAGATGCAATATGCTCAACTAACTCATACAGGTGGACTAGTTCCTCCATCTCAAAGGTGAGGCAGAGTTTGGCAAAGTCGGGAATACAAAATGGAAAAATGTGAAATAAAATTGCTCTTGGGTGCGCTCTGCCTCTGGATGAACATGAAAATGAAATATATAATAATGCTTCTAACCCAATAGAACACATTCCATGTGGAACCAAACACATCAGAGGCTGATTTGAAATGTTTAGGGAATTAAATTTTCTTAGAAGCAATAATAAAAATGTAAAATAACTCATTAATCTGGGTAATAGCAATATTAAGATAAATACCTTCCATCATCTGCTTTAATTAAATTCACTGCTCCATCATCTGTTCCTGTGTAATAGCTCCCTTTGACAAGCATGCAGGGAATATTAATCCTATCAGCTAGTACCTAGGCACCAGAATAATTAAGAATAGCATTAGCTGAAATCAAAGACCTTGCATGAGTGTGACCAACTTTGAAGTCATGGTGACATAACAGTTACTTAAAAATGATTCTTTCTTTTTTGTATTTTTTGGTTAAAGAGAGGCAAAGGAAGTTCAATTTTATTGTTCTACATATGCCAGGTTAATAAAGATTCAAAAGTAAGAATTCTGCCGACCTGGAGGCCTTATGCTTTGTTATCAGATCATCGCAATGATACAATCAAAACATATGTGTGATCCACTTTAATGACAATATGTCAAATAGACACAGGTAGGTAAAATGGGACCACAAAATTTCACAATCAAAAAATTGTTTTCCGCATATAAGTTTGAAGATGATTAAAAAAATTGACCGCAATAAGTTGTCTAAAGTGTTTCAAGTTTTATATGCAAATCACGTTGCATAATAAATTGAGAGAATCTTACCTTGAAAAGTAGGGCTCGGTGACGTGAAAGTCCAACATCAAGACTGCCAAGGGGAAGAACAATAGATCTTAAAGAATCTCGAAGTTCACGACTCCTCACAGCCCAGCTTTTTGTAATTTTATCAGCACTACCAACAGGTCCACCCATTTTACTGACAACAATATCAGCAAGTTTCTGAAGTAAGCCGCTCAAGATTAGTCCTAGTTCAGAAACACCACACTCGTTAAGTAAAGCATAGGCTTTTTCTTCAAGCTGCTTCAGCTGAGTATCAACTGTGCGATTCACCACAATCACTTCACAATCAATATTTCTTGAGACTGGTGTAGTTTGCAGATCCACCAACAACGGCATCTTTCCCCGTTCAGTCAAATTTGATGTGATGCCATAAACATCATAAAATCCATCCATCACTTTCTCCTCATAACCAATGATATTATAGTTCTGCCAGAGATAAGACACAAACAGCATGGTTACAGCTTATGAACCTTACTATGAGAAAAGTTTCTTTCACCTAAAACAAATCATCGTCATTAACAACAAATCTCCACAAATAGTAAGATGGCAAAGTTAATGGAACATTGAAAATAGATAATAATTAAAAAATATATATTTAAATATCACTTTGCTCTTTTTGGACATTCATCTTATTTCATCTAATTGTACTGACATTCAGTTATCCCTAAGTATAATTTGTTAATTCCAACATTAAATTGCATCATCATAAACACAACCCAAGTTGAATTCATTAACTCCAATATTAAGTTGTGTTCTGCAAAGCAAATCAGCATTTTCAGCAGACTCTAGAACCACAACTACACCGACACAGCAGCCAAAAATTTTCCCATAACGACCACGAACGTATAAAACCATGAATGGAAATGCCCAACACTAATGGCAATAAACTTCACTCCAAATAAGAAACATCCATATAACAACAGATAAGTACAATCCATAACATTCTCCCTCATTGATTGAGCAGAGTAACTATAAGAATAACAATCATATCAACCAAGAAAAAAAGAGAACCATTTACCCACATTAATCCTAACCAAGACAATCAATAGTCATATTAATCCTTTCTAGCTATTGATGTATCGGTAATTAGGGACTACTAATGTATCTGCTACTCTGTGCGTGTGTGTGTGTGTGTGTGTGTGTGAGAGAGACAGAGAGAGAGAGAGTACCCAGTAACGAAGGGACTGAAACTGAACGAGTCCTTGAGTATCAGAAAGAGAAGCTTCATATCCGAGGCTGATCTGTTTAGCGGCATCGATCTGCGCAGATTCAGGGTCCTTATGGACATCGGGATCGGAGGCGCTGATCGCGAGAGCCAATTGCATCTGAAACTCCTCTTCCTCCAACAAACCGAAATCACTAACGACGCCGTTTTCGCTGTTGCTGATGCTGGTGGTGGTGGTGCTGCTAGGGTTTGGAATTGGATCCACGACGATTGGAGTGGGAGAGGGGAGAGCGGAAGAGGAAGCGGAAGAAGTAGAGGGGGCGATAATCGGCGGCGGCGGCGGCGGCACGTGGTGGATGGCGGTGGTGGGAGTGGCGGTGGTGGCGCCACCGATGTGAAGCTTTCGAAGGAGGTGCTTCATTTTGGGCATGGGTGTGGATCGGGATCAGGATGAGGATCATGAACCACGCAGGTGCGGAGTACGGTACACAATTAATTTAATTAGGTTGGTTGGTTTGGGCTTGTGTACAAGTTTTCAAGTTTGAGGAAGAAGAACAGAAATCACCACCACTTAAATTAACCGCTCACAGTTTCTCTCTCTCACACACAAACCCCATTCATTCATTCATTCATTCATTCATTCCCTCCAATGCCTACTCTTCTTCTCGTGTACTAGTTTCTTTCTTTCTAACCATTCCTATTTTCTTTTTTACTTAAATCATTTTTTTATTATAAAATTCAATAATCTTGAGTTTTATTCGGTCAAGTGTTTACGTGACAGATTAAATAAGATGTGACTCGTCTTCTCACATCCGTATTTAAGTTTTTTATCTCATCATTTAAACCATCACATTAATATTTAATGAAGTTAAATAACATCAAAAAGCTGAAACTAAAACTAAGAAAAAATTTATAGGGACGAAATCCAAACATATAGATATTTTATATAAATTAAAAATTTATTTAAGCCCCTTTTTATTTCGGTGTAATCCAATTTCAATTTAATTTTATACAAACACTTATTTATATATTATTGAATTAAGAAGAATAATTACTTTGTATACTAAAGTATGAATGTTGAATAATTATTAGAAAAAGAGTTAAGCATGATTTTGGTTTCTAAGGTATAGACTGAAAATTTTTTTTTATATAAAATCGTCCATAAGGTTTAACTTGATTTTAAAATTGTCCTTATTTTAAGGATAAAAATTGTGTAAATTAAATTAGAGTTTCATTCTTGTTTTAATTTCCATCTCCTATTTTGCACCAAACAGAATACTGATATTTATTTCAATCTATGTCTCTTAGTCTTTGTCTCTCAGATTCAGTCTTTCGGTCTCTATCTCTCCACCAAACACTACCTTAAGTACTAAAATCGTATTTAATCCTTAAGAAAATATACATGATTAAATAATGAATATAAAATATTTTATGAAATTAGTACTTTTGATTTATTAATTTGGGATAAATTAAGAATTTAATTTTGATACATTGTTAGTTTAAAACAGTTTTATATGTGCATTCAATTATATAATATTATATTAACAAAAATAACTATTTTTCACATTAATCATATGCATCAAAATTAAACTCATAACTTTTTTCTATTTGTTTTAATTTTATATTAAAACTAAAAGATTATAAGTTCAGTTATTTGAATTAATAAGTATTTTTTTATAAATTATATATAACAAAAATATTTTTTAAAAAATTATATATAATTCTATTTCATATTATATATATTCTATTATGATTATGTTAAAGTGACTATAGTAGTTATATAAATCTTGTTAAAATTAAAATTATACTTTTTATATTTTGATAATATTTTTATTTTTTAAATTAAAAATATTGTTAAATAATAACAAAATATTACTTTAAAAGTGTCTAATTAATTTTCATTAAAAGTGTGTGCTTAATTGTTATAAATCTAATTATTTTAAGTTTAAATTGCTATTGTTGGTCCAAAAGAAATAGTTCTGACTGTATACAATATATTTAATTGGTTTAAGTAATGTAAATATAAATTTTCAGATTTGAATCTTATAAAAAAATTTAATAATGATAATGAGTTAGTTTTGTTCTTATACTACCTCTTTCTTAAAATAATATAAATTTAATAAAATTGGTATATCTCAAAATTGTTTAATTTAAATACATTGAATATGCATGCAATGGGTTGAAGATATACAATTTTTTTAAAAAATTAATAGTTATTTGTTACCACAAGTATTATTGGATAATTGTAGTTTAGTTTATTCTAGTTCAACTAAAAATTTACAATATTCTGAAAAAAAAAAAAGAAACATGTGTCAATAAAAATATTTCTACAAATTTTAAAGTATATATGCCAGGTTTTTACTGTTATTTTTAAATCAAATAGATTTAGCAATAAAAACATTAAAAATTGTGAATAAACAATAATAAAATGATACAAATAATAAATATCTAATTATTTAAAACAATATGTTTCAATGCCTTATATTAAAAATAATTCCTAAGAAGTAATAGGAACAGTTGAGGCCTGTACCTGTTGAATGCATTTTATGAGCAAATACGCGTTACAGATAAATGGGGCTGATTCAATCTTCGCCATTGGATTCATTGACCAACAGCTTTCTAATCTGACGGCTGTTAGAGATGCCAAAGTCAAAGCTTGTATATCACACTTACACCCTGAAAAATCCACAACCACAAATGAGTATTTAGATTTGAGAAATGTTCACAAACACAAATTTTAATTTAACAGTGACTAATTGATTCTAGTCCCCCTTCGCATCTAACAATGAATTACGAAATGCTATGGTTATTAATTTTTTTAATTTATTAAAATTAGAATTTCTTTTAGAAGTAATTCGCGAAATTATGTATTTTTCTACATATATAATACAGATGATTTGATCCAATCTATTATTGAAATAAACAATTCGTATATATTATCTTTCTAAAAAAATTAATACACCAAACAAAATACTTAAATTTATTACTAATTATTTTTTATATAATAGATAAAATTGTATAATTTGTTGATATGAGTTGAAAATTTAAAATATATGTATTTTATAAGTGTAATGTATAATAGAAATTAATATTCACGATTTGTATAACAAAAACAATTGTTATTCACAATTTTATAAATCACAATTTTTTTAAATTAAAAAAATTAAAATCGTGACTCACGATTTTTTATTTTTGTTTGTTGTATCTAAAATCATGATTCATGATTTTTGTTTTTTTTTTTTTTTGTCTTATTTAAAATTATTATTCATAATATTTTTTATTTCATATAACTATATTACACCAAAATATCATAATATTAACAAAAAATACCAGTAACAATCCAATATATAAAAAAAATTAGGCCATCAATATTTTTTTATTAAAAAATTATTGTTTATTGAAGTGTGAGTTTAAATTGGTTTTCAAAAAGTAAAGAAAGAAGGATTAAACCTGAAATTCCTCTTTCGATCTTTTACTATTTTTATAAAATATAGTAGCTATTTTTACTTTCATAATATTTAATTTTATAAATCATACAAGAATTTTATAGAATTAAATTAAACAATACTTAAAGCGCCTTTTTTGTTCACCATAAAAAATTAAAAAATGTTAAAACATTTTTTTTTATCTTTGAGTATTTTACTTTTGATTTTTGAGTAATTAATAAGCAATCTCAAATGATATTTATTTTCCAAAAATGTTTTGTATATATAAAAAGTTCAATCATCATATATTTATATATATTATGTGTATTATTTTACATATTTTTAATATATATTACTTTAATTATCTTATATACAAATAACTAATTAGTAACTAATTTTCTTATACCCGTATTATAATTGACCTACCAATATCATCAACCCTTATTCATTTAGCAACTTTTAAAATTTCATCCAACCATGTTTCTAAATTCTAAGATGGATCCATGAATCAAGCAAAAAACTTCCATGTCAACGATATTTAATATTCTTTTGCCTTTAAGGTAGAGAAGTAATATTCACTCTTCAATATAAAAGTATATATCTCGTAATTATTTTTTAATAAAGATGTTTCATTATTATAATACTGTTTCAAACATAAATATAAGTATATAATTTTCGTTAACAATTCCAAAAATAAATTGGCTAGAAAAAATTATCTAGAGAAGCATTTTCCCTTTTTTCTTAGCTTATACGTTCAACGAATATTTCAATTAACAAAAAAGGTGTTATTGATGCTTTTTGTTCCTCTTCCTAAACATAGACTCAAGATTTTTGGATCTGTAAATACCTCTCCACTTGTTAATTTTGTTACTTGATTAGAGAGAATAAGTGGCATAAGCTTTTCAATTTGATTAGAATGAATTTTGCTAGAAATGCTTTTCCGGTATCACATGATTTGGACGAACAAAAATGTTAATATTAAACTTTCTATGTTATATATATATATATATATATATATATATATATATATATATATATATATGATCAAAGATATGCCATTATGATGTAAAAATATTATTCAGCCTATGTTACACTTGCGGTACATAGTCGATCCCAAACCCGGATAAAGGAGGAGGGTTGTGTTAGGTCTTTGACAACCAACATAAAAATATAGTCGAACCCCCATGACATGAATCAAAGACATTATTGTGCTAAAGCTAGGTCGTTGCCCGAAAGTAACGCGTCGTATAGCTCGAGTACGGTGTCAAATGAGCAAGAGCCGCTGCATTGGTGCCTGGACGTAGTGTTAAATGAGCAAGGGTTCTCGCGTTTTCGTGGACGGACGAGTGTAAATAAGTTAGTTCACAAAGTAAAAGGTAAAGGTCAGAGCGACAGAAGGTTGAAACTTGGGACATGAAACATAGGCACTCTAACAGAAAAGTCCATAGAGGTGGTGGACACCATGACAAGGAGGAAGATTAACATTATGTGCCTACAAGAAACAAAATGGGTTGGTGCGAAGGCGAGAGAGTTGGATACTTCTGGTTTCAAACTTTGGTATACAGGAAAGATGAAAAATAGGAATGGGGTTGGAATAATTGTGGATAAGCAGTGGAAGAAGGACGTAGTGAATGTCAAGAGGGTGGGAGATTGGATCATCTCTATCAAACTTGTGGTGGATGGAGGTGCTTTCCACGTGATTAGCGCCTATGCACCGCAAGTGGGTTCGGACGAACAACACAAGCTAAGGTTTTGGGATGATCTAGAGAGTTTGGTTCAAGACATATCCTTGGGAGATAAGATTTTCTTAGGAGGAGATTTAAATGGCCATGTTGGGGAGAAGTAACTGGATATGGAAGTATTCACGGAGGCCATGGTTTCGGGGTGATCAATGCCGAGGATAAAACTATTTTGGACTTTTCCTCAACCTTTGATCTTCTCATCGCAAATACATGTTTTAAAAAAGAGAGACGAACATTTTATAACCTATAAGAGTGGCATGACAAGCTCTCAAATCAACTTCTTCTTGTTGAGGAGAGTCGACCGGAAATTTTGCATTAATTGTAAAATTATCCCGAGAGAGAGTTTGACAACACAACATAGGGTGCTCGTCATGGATTTTCGCGTTGATCAAAAGTTGAGGAAAAGACATCATACGAAGAACCCAAGGACGAGGTGGTGGCGGATGAAAGGTGAGGAATAAAGAAGATTCCTAAGACAGGTAGAAGAAGAGGCAAAGTGGGATAGGAATGGAAGCGCGGAAGAGACGTGGAGGGAGATGGTAAAAGTTGTTATAAGAACAGCAAAAGAAAGTTTTGGTGAATTTAAAGGAATAGGACCAAGAGACAAAGAGTCCTGGTGGTGGAATGCAAGTGTACAAGAAAATATAAAGATAAAAAGGGAGTGTTTTAAAGAATAGTCTTTATGCCGCAATGCAGATAACTGGGAAAAATATAAGGCGGCTAAGAAAGAGACAAAAATGGCTGTAAGTGAAGCAAGAACAAGAGCATATGAGGGTCTATATCAGTCTTTGGGCATGAAAGAAGGAGAAAAGGGTATATATAGAATCTCAAAGAGCCGTGAAAGAAGAACGAGAGATTTGGATCAGGTTAAGTGCATAAAGGATAAGGATGGAGAGGTGTTGGCTCAAGAGGAGAAGATTAATGAAAGGTGAAAGAGCTACTTCTACGAGTTATTTGATGAGGGACAGAAGACTCTTCCGAGCCTTGGTCGGTTATGCACAAGAGAAGAAGACCAAAACTTTGACTACTATCGAATGATTCGAGACTTCGAGGTAAAAGAGGCTCTAAAGCAAATGAAAAATGGCAGGGCAGTAGGACTGGATAATATCTCGATTGAGGTTTGGAAGGACCTTGGAGAAAAAGGCATCAACTGGTTAACCAAGCTTTTTAATGAGATTTTAAGGTAAAAAAAGATGTCTGATGAGTGGAAAAAGAGCACCTTGGTACCTATCTACAAGAATAAGAGGGATATACAAAGTTGCAGAAACTATAGAGGAATCAAGCTTATGAGTAATACTATGAAATTATGGGAAAGGGTGATAGAACGGAGGTTGAGAAAAGAGACACAAGTAACAGATAACCAATTTGGATTTATGTCAGGCAGATCTACCATTGAAGCGATATACCTATTAAGAAGGATGATGGAGAGGTATCGTAGTAATAAAATGGATCTACATATGGTGTTTATTGATTTGGAAAAAGCGTATGATAGGGTACCAACGGATGTCTTATGGAAGGTTTTAGAAAAGAGGAGAGTAAGGATCGCATATATTCGTGCAATTAAAGACATGTACGATGGGGTCACAACTAGTGTGAAGACTCAAGGTGGTGTGACGGAGGAATTTCCTATTGGTATATGATTACACCAGGGATCATCCTTAAGTCCATACCTTTTCACATTAGTCTTGGAAGTACTCACATAGCACATCCAAGAGCCTGTGCCATGGTGCATGCTTTTTGCCGATGATATCGTCCTTATGGGAGAGTTAAGGGAAGACCTAAATAAGAAGTTGGAGTTATGGAGAGAAGCTCTAGAAGTGTATGGTCTGCGTATAAGTTGTAGCAAGACGGAATATATGGAATGTAAGTTCAGTCTGAGAAGGGAAAACTCTAATATAGAGGTGAAAATTGGAGAAAACATCCTACGAAAAGTTAAAAGTTTTAAGTATCTTGGGTGCATCATACAAGATAATGAAGAGATTGAACATGATGTAAATCATAGGATCCAAGCAGGTTGGTCAAAATGGCGGAGTGCATCTGGTTTTATATGCGACAAAAAAGTGCCTTTAAAACTTAAAGGTAAATTCTATCGCACCGCTATAAGACCGGCTATACTTTATGGTACGGAGTGTTGGGCGGCTAAAGGGGAGCATGAACATAAGCTGAGTGTGGCAGAGATGAAGATGTTGAGATAGATGAGTGGTCATACGCGATTGGATAAAATAAGGAACGAATATATAAGGGAGAGAGTTGGAGTAGCACCCATCGTGGAAAAGATGGTTGAATCGCGTCTTAGGTGGTTTGGACATATGAGAAGAAGACCGATAAAACATCCAGTCAGGAGGGTGAGTGAGATGGAAGATGGACAAGGGAAGAAAGGTAGAGGAAGACCTAAGAAGACCATCCATGAGGTAGTCCAACGAGATCTACATGTAAACGGTCTCTCTGTAGACATGACACATGACAGAGCACAATGGCATCGTTTGATTTATGTAGCCGACCCCACTTAATAGGATAAGGCTTTGTTGTTGTTGTATTGTCATCTAAGTTTAAAATATCAAATCCATATGAATATTTTATATTTTTTTAATATTTTCATAATCCAAACCCCCTCCTCCTCCTCCCACCACCACTATTTAAATGATGATATTACAAATGGAAACCTTTATATTGAATAACATAAATTGGAATTAAACTTCTACACTTACATATTTGATAAAATTTACGATTTTATTGATAAAAAATATAATCTTTTGATAAAATTTACGATTTTATTGATAAAAAAGGAGTTATTTTTCAATTCTTTATCTAAAAATTAATAGTGGGAAGTACACACAAAATGGTTCAAGTATTCAGTGTCACTTAATAATTTTTCAGTGGCTAGAGTTTGACATTTCAGCTCTTAGAAATAGCTTAAGAACTTATTTTGCCTCAGCTAATTTGGCATAGTTTGGTAGCTTTTACTTTGGAAAGGAACCTTCCTTTTTGCCTAGTATGCCATATAGGTCCAGCAATGTACCATATCTATTTAAAAGAATTAAAGAGAAGAGTTAAAAAAACAAAAGTGTATAGCAGTTAGGAAAACTGCAATAAAGTGCTATGAAAACCCTAAAATGCTACAAAAGGTTGCATTTATTAATTACCTATCCTTTTGGTGAGCTGTCTTGTTTCAAGATTTCTAATGAACTTAAATATAGAAAATCATCTACCATCACCCTTTCTATTTATTTATTTTTAATTTTAGGTAAAGGCCTAAAGGTTTAGTCTTTTGTATGGAAATGATGATCAATTTAGTTTTTGAAGTTGAATAGAAATTACATTTGATCCCTGAAAACTAACAAACCACTATTTGGTTCTTGATTCTAAATTTTTATAAAATTATAAATGATGTGAAACTTAACTAAAAAATAGTACGTGATTACTATTTTGTTGATGTTTCACATGAAATAAGCATTGTTTTAATAAATGTAAGACAATATCAATCACACCAGACCAAGCATTTGCCATCTTATGTATGGCTTGTTCTAAAATATGGAAAATATACCATAAATTAGAATAGGTTAGTATTTGTATAATTCTCCTATAGTGTATTCATTTCATTTGATATTGAGTCAATACACACTATTCTATTATTGAATGGGAGTGTCAAACCTAATGCCATACAACATTCAGTAGTGGAAAGGCGGGTCAATTATCTTGATTCGCTCTAAGAAATTATTGTAGCAATGACTCCAAAAAGAAACCTCAACTACACAAAATATAGATTAAAAACGAGAAAAAAATTCATCAAAATCAGAATACCTCTTTAGTATTTTGCACTATAATGACATTTTAGAACTGGAATGACTACTATTCATACAAAGGGTACATCAAAGGAGCTCTCAAACAATTCATAACACAAGCTCCAATCATTTTGGTAATAAACAATCTTTGAAGCCAAGTAGCCTGTTAGCATTCATCTATGGGGTTGTGATCTAGAACAAAAGTATTTCTTGGTCAAAATTGCATAGCTATGTTTATATGAATCCATCAAATTCTAACGAGGAGGATCACATAACTCAACCTCTGAACTCATATTTTCTGCTTCTTGCTTTTATGCTTCTCAGTGCGGTCAGAATTTCCTGAATGTTCCCTTAAAGAACCATTAAGTTCTAGATTGAGTTCAACAGCGGTTTGAGTCGATTTCTCATCATTCGCATCATCATTCTTTTCAAGACGCCTCTTGAACTTCTTAGACACTGCACTACCATCATGGGTCAGCTCGGCCTTCCCGACAGAATTTTCAACCACTCTCCCAACCACTCTCCCATTGTCAACATTATCCTCTTCAGTTCCAGGTCTCTTGTGCTTCTTCTTATGTGAGTGGGAAGATTTAACCTCCTTGTGGAGCTGCTTCAGCTCACCGAAAGCAGCAGAGGCCCTGTGGAGATATGCATTAATGGCATGTGAGGCACCGTTATCAGCAGAGACAAACTTCGATAGAATTTTTGCAGCTTTCGACAGTGAAATATCCTTCGACGAAACACAATATCCAGAAATTGTCTTCATCTTCCTCCCCTTTAGCCTTCACACATATAGCTACACTCATGAGGCATCAAAAACAAGGTTAGCAGTGAGCATTTTCTGGTTCCTGATAAGACAACATTGTTCTTTTTTTACAGTACCAATAATGATGATTTAAGTTCGCGAATTAAACAAGCTATACCCCGACCCATATAAGGATGGTTCATTGACCTAAATAGTTCACCGTTTTTTTCTTTCTGAAGTAAAAAATAAAAAGGAAGAGAAGTGGAGAATGAATTAAGTGGAAATAGTTAGCACTATCCTTCTTATTGTGCTAAGAACTAAGCATACAAACCATTTAAGTTAAGCATTATGATTAGTAAACACAAAGTTCATATGAAAATTCAATGATTTATATAACAATAAAATTCAGAATTTCACAATTCCACGTAATAACTGGTCTATATTTCATAATCAAAAGTTCATATTCAAGTTCAAATATCAAAGTTTATAACTAAAAAAAATCAAGATGCACAAAAATGATAAATCATAGCATAAATGCCTAATCCACATTCAAATCCATAATGTTCCACCACAAAGTCAGATTATCAATTTTATTTAGCAACAGCTAAGTGACTAAAATGATAAAATCAGCAACAACTAAGTAAGAAGAAAGTCAGGAACACAGTATAACAATCAGCCATCAACAATTAACAACACAAAATCAGATTATCAACCATCAACAACAATTATAAATTATATTAATTTAAGTTTATTTTAACTGTTTTAATATAAAAAATAAATCATAAAAATTAACTCAGAAAAAACTGAAGAAGCACTGCAGCAGTAAGTAGTGGGCTAGGAGCCGAGGAGTGCTTACCAGAGAGACGACGAGGGAGGAAGGTGAGGGACGGTGAGGTAAGCAGAGGCCGGAGACCGGAGAGGCGAACCGGCGAGGAGAGAAGTGGGAGCCACGTGAGCTCGGTGAGGGACAGCGGCGAGGTGAGCGACGGCAGCTGTGATGATGCCGGCCGGCCACAGCGACCTCTGGCCAACGGAGAGCACGGGGATGAAGGTGGCCGCTAGGGCTTGAGAGGATGGGAGTAATCCTGCTGTATCATCATGCATCAGTTTAGGGTTGGTTGAATTTCTTATTTGATTTTTTATTTGGGGAACTGTTTAAGGGAGACAAAAACTCACCAAACAATGGGCTTATTTGGTTGCCATTTTAAAATTTTTTTAAATGATATTTTTTTAAAATTTTTTTATAAAAATAAAAAATAATTTATATTCAAATATATCATATAAAAAAATCTTTTTATTTATCAATTATGTGTTTATTTAGGTGTCATTAAATCCATAAACCATATCTATTTTTTAATTTAATGTATTTAATAAATTTTTAATAATAAAAATAAAAATACTAAAAAAAATAAAAAAACATCTTTTTAAAAAGTTACAATTTACATCTTCTTTTTTAAGATTTTTTTTCTTTAAAAGAAAAAAAAATATTTTTTACGTAATAAATAAATAAAAAAGTATTTTTATCTTATTTTACCCAAACATAATTAATAAATAAAAAGATCTTTTTATATAAAATATCTACACATAAAATCTCTTTTACTTTTGTAAAAAATCTTTAACAAAAAATCTTTTCTAAAAATAGCGTTCAAACAAGTCCTATGTTTGAATAAAATAAGATAAATTACTTATTTATTTATTTATTATATGAAAAAAAATTTTAAAAAAAAGATTTTTTTAAAAAAATATAAATTATAATTTCTCAAAAAGAATATTTTTTATTTTTTTAATACTTTTATTTTTACTATTAAAAATTTACTAAACATATTAAAAAAAACTTTTTTTATTAAAAAAGATTTTTGTTATCAATTTAACCGCGTCAAAATAAACACTATTTTTCTAAATTCTTTTTAAAATTGCATTTCAATTAACCCCAAATATTATATTAACAGACATACTAAAAGTGGCCAAAATTGAATAGAATTCATTCATTTACGTATTTATTTATTTTAAAAATAAATCACACTTAACAGATTAGTAAGCTAACCATTAGATTAACCAACTTGATTAAAATAAATTCGTTTTTACAAAAATAATAGTGGATTATTGGTGAAGATGTGATTAGCAGCGGAAAATAGCCTGAAGAAAATGTTTAGGAATTGGTAACCCAACTTGGTCATACACGATTGTGTGTTTCATGTTTTGCTAGAATGGTTTCATATTTGAATTTGCCGGACATAGTTTGTAGTTAATATGAAAAGAGGCATAAGATTATGGCAAAAAGAGCATAAGATTCTGCGGTCCTATAGTGTTTGGATTATTAAATGATTTAATAATAAAATATATTTTTAAAATTTTTTTAATAATTATTAAATAGTTTTTATTTAATTTTAATTATAATTTAATTTTTTATATATTATTTAATTTTTAAATTTATTTTTTTTATTTTATAAATTATTATTTTATTATTTAGCTATCATATTTATTAACAATTAGAAACAAAAACAATAACAAAATAAATTTTTCATCAATTGTGACATTGGTAAATATTTTGACAATACAAATTAACATTTCTTTTATAAAAGTATTTTCTTATTCAATCTATTGACATGGTAAAATTGAATTGTGCGGTAGAATGAGTTTTCTCAAAATTCAATCGATTGATGTTACATTGGATTGAATTTTGTAGGTGATTAAGGATATTTTTGTATTCAATCAATTGGTACGATATATAAATTTATATCTTAGTTTAAAAAATACATATTTTTATGATGAAATAATGTCATTTTTATTTATTATTTCAACAACTATGTCATACAAATACGATGTCTTATCAATTTTATTTTATTTTATGCAATTAATTTGTTTATAAAAAATATTTTTTTATTTGTTTACATTCTATATATGTTTGTATATATATTAATACTATTTTCATTTTTTAGATGTTTGTGACATAAATTAATATTTTTTAATCTTTATCTAATTTTTTTCCTACCAATCTTTAGAATAATGTGTTTTGCATTGATTAATCCTTAAAATAAAATTTTCTATAGAATTGGAATTCTATTTCATATTTTGGTATAAAAAATAATACTGATTTCAATTCTAATGTAATTTCAATTTTCATATTAAAATTATATACAAATCAGACTAAAATAGATTTGATTTCTAATTCTATTTTATTTGTTTTTCTTAGTATCCCATTTTGTATAATTGCTCAAACATCCACACTTTAACAAAGTAAAAAAAGAAATTTCTTACAAAAATTGGAAAAGAAATAGAAATAGAGAACAAAAATGACAGAATATGAAACGTGAGACAAACCATTGAAAAAGAAAAACTAAGCAACCAGAAGAATTCACATTGGAGTGACGATGAACCAACAAAAAAGAAGAGCAAACACAGGCACTATTTGGATGTCTCTTGCCGTGGCTAACATAAAAAATTTTATTTTTATTTTGAAAATGTGTAACTTTTATTATTATTTAATCGTGTCTAATCGAATAATTTTAATATATTAAAAAATAACTTGTAAAATAATTGAAGAAGCACTACAGCAGTAAATAGTGAGCGAGGAGCTGCAAAGTGCTTACCCAGAGAGACGAAAAAAGGTGAGGGACGGCGAGGTAAGCAGAGGTCGGAGACCGGAGAGGTGAGCCGACGACGTGAGCGACGGCAAAAAAAAGTGGGAGCGACGTGAACTCGGTGAAGGACAGCAACGAGGTGAATGACAGTGACGCTTGGTGAGCGACAGCGACTGTGACGATGCTAGCCGGCTACAACAACTTCTGGTCAATGGAGAGGAATGGGATGAAGGTGGCTGCTAGGGTTTGAGAGGATGGGATAACACTGCTGTATCATCATGTATCAGTTAAGGGTTGGTTGAATTTCTTATTTGATTTTTTATCTTTTTTTAGGGTGAAAAAATTAAAACGACATGTTTAAGGGAGACAAAACAACCAAATAACGTTTTTTTTGAAGTTTTTTTTTTTAATTACATTTCAATTAAGTCCAAATATTCTATTAACAGACATACCAAAGCCAAAATTGAATAGGGTTCATTCATTTACATATTTATTTATTTTAAAAATAAATTAATTTTCATTCATTTACATATTTATTTATTTTAAAAATAAATTAATTTTTATAAAAATAATATTAAAATTATTGGTGAAGATTTGATTACCAGCGAGAATAACCTGAAGAAAATAAATTATGAGTTGGTAACCCAACTTCGTCATACACTATTGCGTGTTTCATGTTTTACTATAATGGTTTCATATTAGAATTTGCCTAACATGGTTTGTACTTAATATGGTAGAAAAATCTCTAAATAATCCTATAAGTAGGTTATTGGTTATATATATAGAGAGTATGAACAAGTCTTTAAAAAGATTTTGTGAGAAAAAGGTACTAAATCACCAAAATTTGTAATGATAAACTTATATGTTAATGGAGATGAAAAAGGATAAAGTATTTTTTTTTTTGAAGTTTGATAAAAATTTTAAAAGTACTCATAAGTTTTATTTTGTTTTAATTTTGTTCCAAAATTTGTTGATTTGCATCAAATATATCATTGATGGCTAATTTTTCAAAAAATTTAAGATCAATTTAACAACAATTTCATAAGAATAACCTTCAATATAAGCAAATTAAGTATAATTTTTATGCATTATTGTTAGATTGATTTTAAATTTTTTAAAAATTTAGCCGTTGAGAGTATATTTGATGCACATAAAAAATTTATGAGACAAAATTAAAACAAAATAAAACTTAAAGGTATTTTTAAAATTTTTATCAAATTTTAAAGATAAAAAATATACTTTACCCGATGAAAAATTAACAAAGATAAAGTGTTTAACATTCATATTTTTTCAAGAACCTGTAAATTCTATAATTCTTCAAGACTTACTTGATAATTTTTTCCCCTTCAAAAACCAATAAGACTTGCACAAAATCTTTTCGAAAATTTACTTAGTATTTATTTTTAATCTAAAGACCTATAAATTCATGACAAAACACTTCGCAGATTTATTTGTTCTATTACTCAAGATGTTTTATCAACTTGAAACAGTAAAATTTAGGATTATAATGTACAAATCAAATTACTAATTTGAACTTCAATTAGCAATTTAGCATGCTTTTAAATTCCATTATATTATCTCAACTTTTTCTTTTCTTTAGATAAAATTACGTGTTTTGAATAGTTGCTGAAAGTATTTATGTTTTTGTAATACAAAAGAAATATTGATAGGTAAAATTTCAAGGCTTATTTATCCTTCCATCTAATACTGATTTTCACCTTACAGTCAAAATGGATCTCCACCTTGCTTCATGTAGGTATTCTACACTCTACAGTATATAACGAAAAATTGGAAGGGATGATAAATAGTTAAACATAAAGCATAAAGTACTTGTCATCTTAACTAATCTCATATTTATTATTGTTATACATAGTTAATAAATAAAAAGCGGATTCATATGCACATTGATGCCTATTAATACACTAGCTGAGACTAATGAGTTTATTCAAACGTATGATTTACTGATTTTACATGCATACGAATATGTAACTTTAATAGCACTTAATTCTACTACCTGACCAATATTCTAAATTTTTTCCTTTTTTTTTTGGGTGAACTTTCCCTCTATTTTATTAAGATGGAGAGGGGAAAGAGCAGATATGTGTTGTGGTTGTATGAAACTTAAGAGCATTGGATTATCATCATTATCATATTCAGAAGCAAAAGTCAGCAGCTGCAATGACTGTATAAATAGGAGAAGGAGTTTATGTACAACTAGAAATGATGAAAATGCTTGATGAAAGGAATGAGGGACTATGCGGTTGCAGCAGCTTGTTCTTCGGCGACCTGTGCTGCCGGCAGAAGGGTGCAGATGAGGTTGCGGTCGCCATACACATTATCAACACGCCCTGATAACAACCAACCATAGTTTTGAATTCATTAGTCTATATCTATTGGAGAGAGAGAAAATTATGGAAATTAAAATGAGTGGTTATGGATATTTCTAGAGCATGCATTAAATGTTCTTAAGGAACACACAAGAGTTACCTGCAGTGAAGTTACAACTAAATTATTGCAGGGTAACACTCATGTTTGTTGATCCTTAGAAAAGTAATAGAACTGTCCTACCTTTTTTTTTCATTATTCTGACCAATTCTTTGATGATGTAGCATTGATGCTTAGTATATCTTACAATAGAGACAAGTGAACAATCGTATAGTTACCTGTTGTAGGCCAGAACTTTGCGACGCGGAGCCAGGGAGCTGGGAAGGCTGCATATTCCCTGGAGTATGGTTTGGTCCATGCATCTCCCATGAGCAATGATGGTGGATGAGGAGCTCCCTGCAAAATATTTAAGATAATCACTCAAAAGTGCACGAATTAGGTTGAAATTGTAAACATAATATCTAGACAAGTATAAATAATCACTCTTCATGGGTTTGGGAAGGGTGAAAATTTTCAATGGAGGAGTTTGATGTGTTTCACTTGAAAGTTGAAACTCATCCGTGAAAATTTCCACCCATGTTGGGTTTGTTTGCTATGTTGGTAAAAAATGAGGGATTCATTTTCATGAATAGGCTCCATATGTAAAATCAAACAGAGTTTATCAACGAAATTTTACCCCGATATTTGCCAATATGAGATGCAATCTAAAGAAGTATTTTTCTTCTCATTAATATTATCAGAGTCGAGAGAACAAAAGGTTTTTACCTTGAGCACATTGTTGTTAATGTCAGCTTTTCCTTTCTCTATCTCAGCAATTTCTTCTCTGATGGAAATAAGAGCATCACAGAACCTGTCTAACTCAGCCTGCAATGAATATAAGAAAAAGACATCACAACAAAGAAACTTCAAGGAAAAGTGGAGATAATTAAAAATAGAAGTTTTTTCAGAAAGGTCTACCTTGCTTTCACTTTCAGTGGGTTCAATCATGAGTGTGCCAGGTACAGGCCATGACATTGTTGGTCCATGGAAGCCATAGTCCATGAGGCGCTTTGCAACATCTTCAGGCTCTATTCCAGCAGTGTTCTAAAATTGAAATCGCATTACAGAGAATCAGACATGAAGAGTTCTGGCTAATTGAGAAAAGCAACTTCAAGTTATCAAGTGATCCTACCTTAAAGCCTCTTAAGTCAATGATGAATTCATGAGCAACAGTTCCATTGACTCCACGGAAAAGAACAGGGTAATGATTCTGTATACATCAAAGTATATGTGAAAACAAGTTTTAACAACTCATAAGAAGAATAAAAAGTTATAGGGAAAAGAAGCACAAATTATCTATAAGAAAGCACAAACCTCCAATCGTTTCGCCATGTAGTTCGCATTCAAAATGGCTATCTTTGATGCATCGGTGAGTCCTTTCGAACCCATCATGGCAATGTAAGTGTAGGAGATTGGCAATATGAGTGCTGAGCCCCAAGGTGCAGCAGAGATGGTACCAAGAGGTTGAGAGTTCTCCGGGGCGGGAATTCCACCAGTGGGTACCTTCATTATGATATCAGATAATTAAATACAAAGAAGACCAAAGATTTTATTAACATCAACTTAAAAAAATGGTTTATCATAAAATAAAAAAAAATAAAAGGATCTCAGTTCAATAATTCATAAAAACCATCTCTTCTAAAATCATGACCTGTTAGGAAGAGGTACATAAATAGTTTTAAGTAGCTGCTTAGATGCATATAAAGGGTTTTATATCTATTAGATCATATACAAGGAGTAACAATGTCATCCAGTTTGGTGGAAGAAAAACTAAGGACTCTATTAAAAGTTAAAATCATGTGCTTTTAGTGAAATAACTAAAATCATGCATGTATATTACACAAAATTTCATCATAACCAAATAAAAAGGGCTTACCACAGGGTGTGAAGGTAAAAATGGTGCCAAGTGTTTCTTTACACCAATTGGACCCATACCAGGGCCACCTCCTCCATGAGGGATGCAAAATGTCTTATGGAGATTGAGATGGCAAACATCTGCTCCAATCCAACCAGGGCTTGTAAGACCCACCTGCAAACACAAACATTACAAACATCATTCAAAGTTAGGCACGACTGCGCAAATTGTTTCCTTTTCGATCAACATGATATGTAGACGAGCCTTGTTATTTGAACCCATTTTTCAGACACTAGACACCACACTCACAAAAGTCATGCAGGACCCATCATTACAAGATTATCTATCTTCTTACACAATACATTCTTTTTCCCACTTGGTATCTGGTGTCAACCAAGACTTGGCGTTCAAGAAACAATTTGTATTCAGAACGGGGCTAAAATTACATAAGTTGTATACTGTCAAGTTTTAGAACACTATAGGGGTTAAGATTTTGAATTAACATAACTCACAATTTGGATAGACCAGAAAAAAAGGAGAGAAACTGGTTTCATGTTACACAAACGTACATTAAGGTAAAATATGCATATAAAAACAAACCTGTGCATTCATATTGGCACCATCCATGTATACTTGGCCTCCATTATCATGAATAATCTTGCAAATCTCATCTATACCCTCTTCATAAACACCATGGGTTGAGGGATATGTTACCTACAATCAAATCATAACCAAACTTAGTATAGAAAAGGCTCAAAGTTTGACAATAATGTCAATTTGCTGATATAACTAGAATATACAAGTATCAATCTATAGAAAGCAAATTTTACCATAAGAGCTGATAAGTTGTCCTTGTGAGTTTCAGCGGCCTTCCTCAACTCTGCAATGTTAATGTTACCCTTGGCATCGGTTCCCACAGATACAATTTTCATGCCACACATGGCAGCACTGGCAGGATTTGTACCATGTGCCGAGACAGGTATAATGCAAACATTGCGGTGGTGGTCTCCTCTTGCCTGCAGTTTCCAATTTCCAAAATAATTAAGAACCATTGCAGGAATTTATTTAAGCAACATTAAAAAACAAAAAATTGATCTCTTATAAATATATAGCAAGAGACAATAGGACAACTGAAGGTTATCAACTATCGGATGAAATGAACAAGTACAATGTTAAATAAAAATGTCAAATACTGCTTTGGAATGTAAGTAAATCAGAAGAGTCATAAATTAACTCATAAATTGATAAAAATCCTTTCCAATAGCAAATATTTTCCATAAAAGTTAAGCAGACATATTTAAAATGAGCCAAGTCATCATACCAAATGATATGCTCGAATAACCATCAGCCCAGCATACTCTCCTGCAGCTCCAGCATTTGGTTGCAAAGAGAAGGAGTCAAACCCGGTGATGGTACACAGCAAGTCACCCAAATTGTCAAACATTTCCTGACACCAAATTTTATTGTTTAGACACAAAATAAAATAAAAAAATCCCTTCTCTCCCATATTTTCAGGCCAAAGATCATTTATAAGAATCTAAAAGGAACCATTTGAACATCTAACTAGCTACCTGATAACCTTGAGCCTGTTCAGTTGGTGCAAAAGGGTGAATATCAGTGAAGCTGGGCCATGTTACTGGCATCATCTCAGTTGTTGCATTCAACTTCATAGTACAAGATCCAAGTGGAATCATGCTGTGGCATAATGAGAGATCCTTGGATTGTAACCTATGAATGTACCTGAGTAACTCATGCTCAGTGTGGTACCTATTAGAACAAAATAAAGTTGAGGTAAGTTTCTAAAAATGTAACCAGAGGAATTATATTCAGATTCCATATGAAGGGATTACGTGTTGAAGATAGGGTGTGTCAGATAAGGGCTGTCCCTAGTTAATCCAGAAGGAATCGCAGACTCGACTTCTGGCGCAAGAGAAGCAGCTGTGAAGGAAACCTGTGTATGAACAAACATTTTAGAGGGACTTAAATAATTCAAGATTAATGATACAATTGATAGTTATGAAAAGGATACATCATATTATATATTAATCATACTTACTGGCTTGCCACCAGCAAAGACTTTGAGAAGTGTATCAACATCCTCCAATGAGGTTGTTTCATCAAAAGCAACGGTTATCTGAAAAGCAACCAAGCTCAATAATCCAAAGACAAACAAATGATATTAATTGATTTGAGTTGCAACAAAAATAAACACTTACAGTTTTTCCATCTACAACTCGCAAGTTTATTTCACTTTCCACAGCAGCATCAGCGATTGCGTGGGCATTGGGAACCTTAACCTTCACAGTGTCAAAGAAGGGAAGATCCTGAACTTCTACTCCAAGTTTCTTCAATCCCAGGGCAAACACGCCAGCAAGACCATGAACGCGTTGAGCAATGGTCTTAAGGCCTTCAGGTCCATGATATACAGCAAACATAGCAGCCATATTTGCAAGCAGTGCCTATGATAGTTATAAGAACCATTCATATGCGCTCATTAAAATAATTTAAGCATTTTGAAGAGATTGTATACGATATGATATCAAAGAATATATATAACTGAATAATATACAGGTTGAATGGTAAATAAAAGTACGTACAATATCTGTGTGTCATGTTAGAAATATAATTAAATCATTTATGTGTAACACTATGGTGGTGGTTCATAACACAGAACTTCCAAACCAAACTTGAACTGGAACAGAAATAGACACTTTAGAATTTACAAATTAAAACTTCTAAATAAGTTCTGAAGTCTACACACAGGACAACTATATAGCTAAAATTGGTTGAACCAAATCAGCAAAGTTACCTGAGCAGTGCAAATGTTGCTAGTAGCCTTGTCCCTCCGAATATGCTGTTCCCTTGTTTGCATCGCCATTCTCAAAGCCGACTTTCCAGAAGAATCAACACTGACACCAATAATCCTCCCAGGCATCATCCTCTTGTACTCTTGTGATGTTGCCAAGAAAGCGGCATGAGGCCCTCCATAACCCATTGGAACACCAAACCTCTGAGCCGAGCCAACAACAATATCTGCCCCCAACTCACCAGGAGGCTTCAACACAGTCAGTGCCAAGAGATCACTGGCCATAACAACCTTAACCCCATGAGCATGTGCCTTCTTGATAAACTCCCCATAGTCCAGAATCTCACCCTCAGTCCCGGGGTACTGAACAAGCACACCACAAACATCACCTTTTGAGTAATCAATATCCTTAAGATCCACGGTGGCAACCTCAAGATCAAAACCAGCAGCCCTTGTCTTGCATATATCAATTGTTTGAGGATGACAGTTACTTGCAATAACAAAAGTCTTCTTCTTCCCTTTCTGGATGTTGTTACACATAGACATTGCTTCAGCAGCAGCAGTTCCTATTGAAAAATTAATTAATTAACAAAGAGTTATACATACATGATTACATGTTACATTCATAACCAACTAATAACACCCATCGACCGAGCATAGATATTCGCAGCCTTAGCTCAAAAGGCAAAGAGGCCGGAGAGGCTCTCACCCCTCACCTAATAAGTCAGCAAGATAAAGATGCCAGATTTGAATCTACCAATCAAATCCAAGACTCCCCTTCATAACTAACTACATAGCCTCACAAAGCAAGACTCACCCTTCATTTGTAAGTTGTAACTAGTATTAGCAGCCTTGAGTTGCAAGGCAAAGAGGCCGGATTCAAATCCACCAACAGAATCTGTGGCCTCATATACAGTACCATCGTGCCAGGACTCAGAAGCAAAAACAAACAAAATGAATGAACTAACTAACTAACTCCCTCCTAACTGTCGGTAACAGATCTAACAAACTTCAAAACAGTAAAATAACCGAATTGGCGGAGTTACCTTCATCAAGCAATGAAGCATTGGACATAGGCAAGCCAGTGAGATCAGTGATCATGGTCTGGAAATTAAGCAATGACTCGAGACGGCCCTGCGAAATCTCAGCCTGGTAAGGAGTGTACTGCGTATACCAAGCAGGGTTCTCCATGATGTTCCTCAAGATGACAGGTGGCACATGAGTGTTGTAATATCCCATTCCAATAAAAGACTTGAAAACTTTGTTCTTCGACGCCAAATCCTTCATGTGCTCAATCATCTGGCCCTCCGTCAATCCTGCATCGAACTTAGAGAAGGCGAAGTCGTTGAGGCGAATGGATTTGGGAACGGTGGCGTCGATGAGGGAATCAAGAGAGTCGAAGCCGCAAGACTGAGCCATCTTGCTCTGTTCTTCTTTGGTAGCGGAGTTGTGGCGGCGTGGGAAGGTGTCGCTGGGCTGGAGGGCAGTAACGGAAATTCGGCGAGTTTGTTGTTGAGAGAAATGATGGAACGATGCTCTGTTGCGGAGAACAGAGGGAGTTACGGTGGAGACGCATCTGGAGGGAGAGTAGAGAACGGGGGAGGAAGAGGAAGAGTTGGAGAGAGGCTCGTGGCGACGGTGCTGTTTTGTCTGAGAGAGGAGGCGCTTCAGAATGGCGCGGTTTGCGAGCCTCCTTGCACGTTCCATCAATGAATGCAGAGATTCAATCGATACAATGAAAGAAATGAGATTTGTCTTGAGCTTCTTCTTCTTCTTCTTCTTCTTCTTCTTCTTATGTTACGATTACGATTCCATTGGAGTGTGTGAAGTGAGTGGAGGATGGTGGATTGGACCTCCCGATAATATAGTGTGGTTCCTGGCTACAAATCTATCAAAATTTTTTAAATAAAATAAACGAATACTTACATTTTAGCTTTTATTTTTGCATGAAAACAGTCCGTATAAAAAAATAGTTGATAATAAATTAGATATTTATCATTTTTAATTTATTTTTTCTTATCTTCGTATGATTTTTTAAAAGTAAAAACTCACACAGTTTGTTTTCATGTAAAATTATTAGTTGAAAATTGATAGATAATAATTTAGAAGAGTGTTAAAAAGTTAGCAATTTTGCGAAAATATTTGGTAACCAAAGAAAATCAGCCAAAAACAGTCATGACTTGCCTTATTTAGCATTCATTAATTGTTGCGACAGTTAATAAATGTTAAATAAAGCAATTTCTGACTGTTTTTTTTTTTTGTCTCCCTAGCATTACCCGCAACTTTTGCAAAAATGTTTGGTAATTTCATCCAATTTTTGTAATTTATAACCATTAAATAGCCATTAATAATGATTTTAATGGTGTGAGATTGATGTAAAATTTCATCTAATATCTTACTTTTTTTTACTAGTTACATGTAGGCCAGAATTTAATAAAATTGCTGGCCCTTAGACTTTTTCAATAATTTAATCAAACATATCAAATTAGTTAACAATTCTCAACTAATAACTTTATATTAACAAGATGAGTTTTATGGGAGTGAATTCTCTATAATAGAGAAAAAACTGGATGATTTCAATTGTGTAATCTTATATTTTATTATTTTTTCTTATATTTATTTTTTATCCTATTTATAAAATTAATTATGAAAAATTACATTTTATTCTCTCATGTTAAAAAAAAAATTGAGAGGATGTATTTTCTGAATTTTACTAGTAAAGCGTTTAATATAAAGTAAGATGAAAGGATGGATTAATTAAGGAATTAAATTTAACGTAGAAAATAAAAAAAAAAAAAAACATGAGACCCTGAATATTTTGTGAGGATGATAAAGTGTAGATTCAAGATCTGGTGGAGATGGTAGGTGGTTGGTGACTGTGCGCCCACCAATGAAGGAAAAGGACACATTCCAAAGTTATCACTGTCTCATGTATTTACAAAACACCACCACAAACCGTGGAACTCAAATAAATGTATGGAAGGCATTCAATCTTTAAGGATTGAGTTTCAATGGAAGACATTAAAAGGGTGTTAGATTTTGGGGAATTAATACAACTTCAATTCTCTTTCCCCTTTTTTCTTTTTCTATTTTATTTTTTTATTTTTTGGGTTTTTATGTAGGATTGTAGCAAGTGAAGTTGCTGGCAGAATCTCTTTCACAATTGGCTTATCTTGAGTGTGTAATTTGGCAGAAAGAAACAAATGGGTACTTGGGGTTGGTGTTTTTAGGGCATGAAAAATAATGTGACTCACTTAGATCCAAGTGAATGGTGTATGTAATCACACGCTAGAAAATAACCAAGTAACCGTCACAATCAAAAACAACTTGAGATTTTGATTAGAGTATACTTAGGCTATTCTACTAATTTTAATTTTTTTGAAATTTTTGAGGTATTTGCGCAGCACACACTGGATTAGTAAATGAGATAATTGTGGTGGTTATTGTGTTTAATGCTGACTGACAAATGCAATCTAGATTCTGAAGTTGTAAGTCAAAGATTTTTGTTCCCCGTGGCTTCCTCTACCTTTGAATCCATATTAATAGTATAAGAGGATTTTTTTCAGGGAAAAAAAATCTGACTAAAAAAAAAATTTTTTTTTATGAGCCAAATTTATATATATCTTAAAAATACATGTTAAAATTTTGAATATTTTTTATTTTGATTTTATAACAATTACATTAACAAATTAAATTTTGTACATTTTTATAAAATAATTTTAATTAGTAATTTTAATATATGTTTTTATGGATGTAGTTTATCATTTGGATCTTTTTATATGTATGATTATTTAAGTTGTTTATTATTTTTATTGTGCTCCATCTAAGTGTGTAAACAGATGAATCATGAAATGTGATTTTTATTGCTATGACCTTTAGGAAATCGGAGACATTGATTTCCTTTTTTAAAAATATTATTTGTACATTAAAATTATTAGTTATTAAAATTAGTTATTAATATATTCATATATAAATATATGTGTAATTTAATTTATTTTTAATGTGTATTTATATTTTAACATATATTTTATACTGGTGATAAACTTTAATGACTGATTTTAGTATACAATATCATTACTCTTATTTCTTTATATGGTGATGTCCATAAATCATATTGTCCGATTTACATTGTCTAATTTAAAAAAAATAATCACAAATCAAATAGTTTAATTTGTGTTTTTCAAAAATAAAAGAAAATTACATTAAAATTAGATTTTTTTTATTTTTGTTTTCAAAAATAACAAAATTTAAAAGTATAAATCAGATCGAATATGATCTTATTTATAGTTTATTTTCCCTCTTCAAACAAATCAGATTGTCCCATTGATTAATATCAATAAAAAAATAATGTTATATAAAAAAATTCAAATTTTCAATAACCACATATTACACATATATTTAATCATCAATTTTTTTTGTTTGGTAATATCTCCTAATCTGATAGGTCAAGGCTTAATTCGCCGCAAATCAAAACTCTATTTAATGATTTGCCTATTTAAGTAGCAATAAAAGTGAGATATAAATAAGTTTATTTTTTAATAATAATATGCAATTAAATAATAATATAACATTTCTTTTAGCTCTCTTAGATCATTTATTTTTAGTTTTCTATAGGATGTAAGTCTATTTTCTTTTAAGAAAGTACCTACCTGTCATGAGATTCTCCTTACACCATTAATAAGGATTAAATGTTTAATGAATCTAATTAACTATCAACTAGGTTAAATCTCGGTCATTTATTTGTTTTGTACATGGATTCTCATTATATCAAAATGATTTTTACTCATAAACTTATTATTTATAATAAATAAATAAAATAATTATGTGACCGTGAGGGCCTGAGAGGGTTCATGCGTCTAAAGCAAAATGGAAATGGTAAGGTAGTAGGTGGACACTAGCAAAATAAATAAATAATATAATTAAAGAAATAAATAAGTACAAAGAAAGAAAAAATGGGAAAAATGAGTTGGTGAAAGGACACTATTTTGGGGCTAAAGAATCTCAATTGGTGTGGAAGAGAATAATATCAATTTCGCTTAAGGTGGTAGGTGAGGGAAAAGAGATGCACATTTAACACTATGCAAATTATTATGCTTAATAAAAGGAAAAATAATGGTAGGTATCTATGGTAATTGAATAAATAAGGGGTTTGGTATGTACAATAGTAATAGTATTTGCAATAAGGGTTGAAATGCTAGGAAAACAAAAAAAAAACAGCCAAAATTTGTTTTATTTAATATTTATTAATTGTTGTAATAATTAATAAATACTAAATAATGTAAGTTATAACTGATTTTGGCTAATTTTCTTTAGTTACTAAATATTTTTCTTGCAATAATATATTCAACCAAACCGATGACTAAGATCCAAAGATTAAGGAAACTTATTTGCATATTTATTGAGATTGCTTTTACTAATTCTAAAATGGATTTACTTTTTTTAGTATATACATTCAATACATTAATATTTTAATTTGGCTTCTTATGAAAGTTTAAAACTTTTGAAAATTTACCTAGTCACGTCAAAAATAGAATTATAAGACAAATACTCTCAAATACAAAGATAAAAATAAAAAATAATTTGATTAGGAAAATCTATTTGAGATTTTTATTTTTTAGGTTATGTTTGTTTTTTAGAACTGATACTCAGATTGTGACGAAATATTGTATTTAATAATTAGAGATTATAACCAAAATTTTAATTTAACTTTTTCAAACATAATCTTAGTTATCTTTTCTCTAGTTTTTTTTTAAATATATATAAATATTTGTCATTGATTAATTTAATGAGGTGAACTTGTTTGCTCATTACTTCACTTGCCTTATAAAAAAAGGAGTTTCATTGATTCTGAACCTTTTTTCCATCGATTTGGATGGTTAAACTAACGGAAGAGTTTTAAGTGTATTAAAAATATCGGTGTTATAATTTTTTTAATTATTAATTTAAATTATAAAAATATATATAATATATATTAATTAAAATTAATTATTAAAACAATTAGAACACTAATATTTTTGATACACTTAAAATTTTTCTTAAACTAAATATGGAAGAGAAGATGTTATAAAAGTGTCGGCATAATTGCACTTTCAACCTTGCTAGACCTTTGGTCCAAAAGGGGAGTCAGATTCTCATATAATATGCATTAATATGACGATGGTTTTAAAAATTGACAAAGAAAAAAAGTACTTGGATTTAATGTTCCATATCCTCTTTATCAAGTCTTTTTCAATTAAATATTATCAAAAACTTTTATAAGATATATACTACATCTTAATTAGTTTATAAAATTCCAATACTATAAGATTTCAATTTATTGCTGAGAGGAAAGTAGAGTTATAATGGCATGATTCATTGGTCCGGTGGAACAAATGGGTGATCTTTCCTTTTACCAGTAAATCCTTTCGTTCACCCTCCTTTTTTTTCTATGGTTGCACAATGTTTTTATAGATGATTTAATGGATATATTTCTCAGCGTTTTAAATTTTTATAAATAAAAATAATAGTTTATTTGAGATAAAATACCTTTTCTAATATATCTTTTATTTTTAAAAAAATATTATATCATTTAATTTGTTGTTATTAGGATTTAGGAAAATACACAATTATTTTCCCAAACTATGTTATATATGCATTTTAGCTACTACATTTTTCAAAATGTATAAATAATGAACAAATTGACCATTATTTTGTAATTCTTAACCAAAAAATGTAGACTTTAGTTAAAATGCAAGGAAAACCATTTATATTAACTAAAATTCATATTCAAAAAATATGAAAATAAATTATTGTACCGATTTATAAAATCTATAAATTAAAATGCGCACATTCACACCACACTAAAATAGTACAATACCAAATTACCAATAACAGATACTAACGCTACCTTTTTTTTTTTTTTTGTCTTGAACGCTAACTTACAGAAATTATTTTTAATATGGAAAGAGAATTGATGTTTTAGTTGAATATTGATATTTAAAGTGTATTACAATATTGTATAAATTATTTAACACACTTTTATGTATTGACTAAGATGTTACTACCTGTTCAACACGCCTCCACGTGTTGGCCAGAATTCTGCTATGTGTTGCACCACGTCCCCACATGTTGACTTCTCACAAAAAAATTCACCTATTAAAAATTAGTGAGTTTTACGGTGCCTTTGTTATGTTGTCTAAATTGCCTAATTTTTTTTTTAAAGTAAAAAATAAAATGTTTAAAATAAAAAATAAATCATATAAAATTTATTAAATATTATTTATTTACCCTTTTTAGTAACTTAGATAAAAAGTGATAAACACTATAATATTCACCTTAAAAATTATACCAAATATTCTCATTTTTAACAAAAATACCAATATTTTTTTCATACAAAAAAAATTAGCCGACTGACTTATCTTTAAAAGTAAAGATTAAAATTGAATTGAGAGAGAGGGGGGTCTTCCTTGTGGTAAAAATATGTCTTATTCAGGTTTGGGCCTTATATAGTTTTCTTGCTAGGAGGCTTATATAATTTGATTTGGTCCATTATGAGGTAAACTTTTTCGTTTGGGCCTTGATTGTTTGGATTTTGATCAGTTGGTCTCTTTTTAGATAGGAACATATTGGCTTGCATTGGATAGTCTCAGATCAATTGAGAATCTACCTAAACAAGTGTCAAGAATTTGAATTCCACTTTGTACAATAATCTACATAGAGTCCGAGGAATACCATGAAAAAAAAAAAAACATTCTCCCAAAATTCCAAATTCCATTTCATTGACTTAATGACTTATCCCCAGCTGCCTTAAGAAACATGTTTCAAACGATTGTAGAGGAGCTGCTTTAACCCTTTATATAACTATTTGATAAAAAATTTTAGGCGTCATGATGTTTTATCGCCTAAAAAGAAAATGTATGTAACTGACTGTAACTAGTTGTCTTGTCCATCCATAAGAATTACAAGATAAAAAAAAATAGAAAATTTAAAAACTAAATTAAAGATAGTTTTGGAATTCGGATCTAAAAATATTGGGTTAATAATTAATTTATCTCAAAAAAAATATTCATTTTTTAAATTAACTTTCAAAAGATTAAATTAATCATATTAGTTTGATAATTTTTGAAAAATAAAATGTAAATCAAATTAGTCATTTAATTAATTAAATAATAACGGATCACGTTAAATATTACATAATATGATAACGTAGTATATTAATGCCATGTATTACAAATAATTGTCTAACATATCATGTCAGTGACATGTAAAATGCCACATGTTATCTGACATGTTATAAATTTGTTTAGAGTTAAATTAGTTTTTAAAGACATGCACGCAAATTATTTTTATTTCTAAAATTTTAAAAATTAATTAAATTAATTTTTATATAAATATCTCTTATTTTTTTCATAATATTAAATTTTTAATATTTTAAATACTATTCATTAATTTTAATATTATTTTTTAGGTCATAATAAACAAATTTTTTTACATAAAATAATAGAAATAATTAACTTATTAAAAAATAATTTTATCATTTGTATTTTAAAATTTTTCATTTTAAAATTTTAATTTTTCTTAGTGAAATTTTTTATTTAGATCATTTTATCAAATTATTATTAATTATATATTTAAAATTTTAATTTTTTGAATCTTATTAAATAAATATAGTAATTATTTTAAAATTTAATTTGTTTAGATTTTTTAGTTTATAATTTTTGTTATTGTTTAACTTATGTGATAGAACTCAATAATTAAAAAATTGATTGATGGAATCTCTGTTGAATCTTAATATCTTAATGTAATGTTTTTAATATTATTACTACTTTAATCCCCATTTCTTTATGTCTTTCCAATTTTTTTATTTAATTTTTGGTTTTCCACGATATCTCTTAACTCGACATGTCAATGACTAATTTTTTGTGAACCTGAGCTCCATTTAAGGGGTCTGTCGCTGGCCAATTGGTTACTGCATGCACAATGCGAAATTTGAACCCCTCACACTTGTTTAAGCGGACGAGTGAACTGATTACTCGACCAACCAAAGTTGGTTAAAAAGAATTTTGAACTAAAACGAAAGATGATATGTCAGATAACACGTGACACACGCGACACATTAGTCAGACATATCAACCAATCATTTTGTGACATGTGCCATTAACCTATCACATCATTATGTGACATGATATTTAACGTGACACATTATCGTCTGATCAACGAAATAATCAATTTAATTTATATTTTATTTTTTAAGAACTAATATGATTAATTTAACTTTTTGAGAACTAATTTAAAAAAAATAACTTTTTAAAAACGAATTACTATTAACTTTAAAAATATTTGTAAGCTCTTATCTTATGGGAAAAAAGAAGAAAATATAGAAATTGAAAAACAAGGGAGGAGGAGTAGAGGAGAGGATCAAAGCGGGAAAAAAAGGGGTTGTGAGGAGAAGAGAAGCTTTTGTAAAGTGTTGGATTTGTATGTATTAGTCTTACTATGTGGTTTCTCTTTTTTTATTTAGAGTAAAGTATTGTTTTTATCTTTAGTGTTTAGGGTAAGTTTTAAAGTTGTTCCTAACATTTCAATCGTCCTATTTAAGTTTCTAACGTTTCAAAATTGACTCAATGTTGTCCTGCCGTTAGGGATCCATTAACAGAATTGACGGCGGGACAAAATTGAGACGATTTTAAAACGTTAGGAACTTAAATAGAACGAAAACGTTGGGGGACAAAAATTATACATAGAAATAAATTTTAATTTTATCCTTCAATAATATCAATTTTTTACTATACATAGTATTCAATTATTTTTTAATCATATATAAGTAAATTACACTTAATCATATTACTTTTATTTTAAATAAATTAAATTTTTTTTAATTTTACTCTTAAAAAATTTTTAGTTATTATGAAATGTTTATAAAATGACTAGTATATAAATTTGTAGAAAAGAAAAAAATAATATATATACAATAAAATATAAAGTATACCTTTTGTCTCTAATGTATCAAAATTCTTTAAAATTATAAAAAAATAAATTTATTTAAAATAAAAGTAATGTGATTAAGTGTAATTTATTTAGATGTAATTAAAAAATAATTGAATACTATGTACAGTAAAAAATTAATATTATTGAAAGATAAAATTAAATTAAAATTTATTTTTTATGTATTGTTTTTGTCCCTAATGTTTTCGTCCTATTTAAGTTCCTAACGTTTCAAAATCGTCTCAATTTTGTCATGCCGTCAATTCTGTTAACGGATCCTTAACGGCAGAATAACATTGAGTCAATTTTAAAACCTTAGGAACTTAAATAGAACGATTGAAACGTTAAGGACAATTTTTGAACTTACCCCAAACGTTAGGGACAAAAACGATACTTTATTCTTTTATTTATCTATAATTTCAGAGTTATGGATGAATTTTCTGTGGTTAAAGCCAAAAGTGTAAAACGCAACGCCTTCACAAATTGTTTGCCATGGATTTTCCATTAGTAATAAGTTCACTCAAAACATAGACTTTTTCGATGGATTACTGAATTTGTCGATAAAGTTTGTGAAATTTTATCTCTTCTATTATGCGACAAAAAACTTGTAGCAAATTCTATAAGTAATTTTGACAAATAATTCTGCAGCAAAAAAACTGTCAGTAGTTAATGATTGTCAATAGTGTATTTTTTAGAGAAAAAAAAGAAGCAGAAAATGTAAAAGTAAAATTCTATGAAGCCTAAACAATAAAGAACAAGCGGACACATAAATTTTAAAATTTTATATAATTAATATATATATAATATAAAATATTTTTAAATAAATTATAATAATATTTTAATATTTATCAATACTAAAATATAAATAAAGATTTTAACTATTTTTATTTTTTAATTATATAAATATTTAAAATATTTTTTTAATAGATAATAATATATAATATTTTTAAATTTATTTTAAGAATATGGATTAAAAATAAGAATGAACGATACATAATAATATTTAGGTATGCTCAAACATATTTAAAAAAGTATTTTTATATTTTATTAAAAATTTAAGATATCATTGGACACAAAAAATTACACGTATCGAACAAGTGTCAAATGAGTGTCGCATTCTAAATATATTCGACATGTAGACATGACAATTCAACAAAATATCCGTATTTAATAATGTAAAATAATTGAAGAACAATATACTATATGTTTTTTTTTCACATTTTTAATTGCTTATAACATTCATGACCTCTCTAACAATTTAGGTATTATTTCATAATATTAATTAATATTTAGTAACTTGTGGAAATAAAAGCTTTCACAACAGGTTGTTAATGACTTGACTTGGCACACTTTTGCAGGGCAGAGATTCTAAGGTGCCAATTAAGAATCCACCACCTTCACTTAATTATTCCAGGATTGATATAATCATAATTAAAGTTAATAAGCCGTCCTGGTTAACATTATATTGATGTCACAACTTTTGATCCTCATTGAAATATATATACATAAAAGATGAAAGACATTTTATAAATCGTTTCATATTTGTTTGACTCTCTCTCTCGTCAGTGTTCGATATTTTCAAGAAACTTTTGTATGCTCATAGTCGTAGCTCATAAAATATTAATTGAGTGCTTACAAGACATGCATTAAAAATGTATTAAACTCTAAAAATATGTAAAGGTTTCTTTCTGGCAACAACTTGTCAACATGCATTTAACATTCAAAGCCCTATATAAAAGAGTTAGCCCTAGCATCACTCTTAGGTTCAAATTATAAACAGTGTAATTTTATCCTTAATTCAACACTATATCCAATTTATAAAAAAATTGTGTAAATTTCACCTGAAAATAAAATACAAAGTAATTTTGCGACGATGATGGAACCAGTGGTGATGGTGTTAATGGTACTATTAGTCATCCTGGCGGTTACGGCCGCCATGGATGACAATCAAACCCAAGTCCTAGAAGGCTGCCAAAGTTCTTGTGGAGACATTCAAATTCCATATCCATTTGGAGTTGGAAAATCATCAAAAACCGGTAAGAATTGTTATTTATCGGAGCGATTTAACCTAGTTTGCACAAATTCAACCTTACATAGAGATAGAGATTCAATGCCAATCATAGCCATAAACATCACCAAAGGCCAAGTTGACATGATGATTTTGATCTCAAAAAGTTGTTATGACAAAGATTCTGGTCCCACCATAACCGCTGGGACCGAATCATGGCTAAGAACCACTTATTACACAATTTCTAGCATGGACAACAAGTTCATAAGTGTTGGTTGTGACACTTATGGCTACCTAAATAGTTTCTTCGATGGTGCAACATATTCAACCGGTTGTTTAACGAGATGCTATCGAGAATCGACGATTATCGTCGACGGAAAATGCGCCGGGATTGGGTGTTGTCAAGTGGATATTCCGGCCGGAATGAGGAACAACACGGTTCAAGCATTTAGCTTTGAGAATTTCAATAGATCCTTGGGGTTCAATAATTGTAGCTATGCTTTTGTTGCCAAAAATGGAAATTATACATTTTCTAAGGATCATTTGGAAAATTTACCTTATGAGAGGATGCCTGTGGTTTTTGATTGGAGCGTTGGAAATGAGACATGTGAAGAGTCTTTGAAAAGTGGTAGCAATGTTTGTAAGGGTAATTCCAATTGTGAGGAATCAGAGGCTGGAAATGGTTATCTATGCAAATGCAAGGAAGGTTTTCAAGGAAATCCATATCATCCCATTGGTTGCATAGGTAATAATATTTACTTCATTTTATATTATTTTCCTTTACTATATATATTTATTTTATGACGAAACATTAAATTGTTTTCATATTAAGTTGATAATTGAAAATCATTAAGTGTTTGTTTGAATGTTATTAAATCGATAAAAAAAATTAATAAAATTTTTTTTTATTTTTTAGTGTGTTTGACAAATTTCTAATATATAATAAAAATAAAAATACTAAAAAAATAAAAAAATCATCTTTTTCTAGAAGTTACAATTTACATCTTTTTTTAAAAGATTTTTTTCTTAAAAAAAAGATGTTCACATAATAAACTAACAAAAAGTACTTTTATCTTATTTTACCAAAACATAATTGATAGATAAAAAGATATTTTTACAGGAGATATCCAAACATAAAATAATTTTTACTTTTATAAAAGATCTTTTAAAAGAATATCATTTAATTTTTCTTTCAAAAATGACATCCAAACAAACTTTAAATATTTTAATATATTTGACTAAAATATTATCTAACAATTTTTAGTTATTAACTTCACATGAACACACCTGAGTTTTCACCATTTTTTATTATTTTTTAATTGTGACTTTCTATCGCATTTTAAAACCGAAAAATAATGCTAGGTTCTTTTTTTTTAATTTAAAATGATGATTGAATTGTGTTATTTACTTAATTATACTCATTTAATTTGAGATAATTAAACACATAAAGATATCTTTATGTAGACACGTATGTATTATATCAAATAATTAGGTTAAATTATCTAAAAAAATTTAATTGTTTATTTTTCTTAAAGTGAGTAATTATCTTAATTTTAATTACCAAATCAACTGTCAACATATATCCTTCTGCTAGTTTGAACTATGGAAAAGTATATGTTGACTTGGTGTATAATATAAGATGAATATACAAAATATTTTTCTTAATAGTTAATTGTGTTTTCATTTTATCGAATAATATTTTCACATTTTACGGTTGATATTCACAAATTTAGTTTAAAGAGAAATTTAAAGAAACTGGAGGCTAGGAGAAAGATTCTTAATATATAAGCTATAGAAAAATATATTAATTTTAAAAAATTAGAGTATTACTGTTATATTTTAAGGAAAGTACGTAGGGATGAATATTTTTTAATTTAAAAAATTAGAGGATTACTCTTATATTTTAAAGAAAGTAGCGAATATTTTTTAAATTACACAATATATTTTAATATTTCTGATGATGAGTTCGTGTCCCGTTCTGCTCATCTCATTGCAAGATATATATTATAGATTATAAATTCCTGCTACTACTTTATATATATTTGCTTCAATTACAAATTAAAAAAAAAAGTACATGAAAGCTTGTCAAATATATCCTGAGCTTTGCGTTTTGTTTGCACTTGTGCAAGTAGGATTTATTTAATTTTTGCTTAGTCATCATGGCAATATCCGACAATATATAATAAATCAGATTGTAAAAAAAACTTACTTTATTAACTTAATATTCTAATTATATATATAATTTATAATTATATATTTATTATATTTAATATTATTTATTTATTTCATTAATAATTAAAAAATATAAAATAAAATAATTTTGAGCTAATTTGTTATTGTACAAATTTTTTTATATTCTTTAATTATCACGAGAATAATTAAGTAATATTACATGTAATAAATATGTAATTATTATTAAATTACTCTTTTATTTTAGTCTATGACAACAATAAAAAAGTCTCGTGACTCACAAATTCAGTCCAACTATTATATTAAATAAAATAAATTTATATTATTATTTCTATATTATTACCGATATTTTTTTTTGACAATTGTGTGATTTCTCTTGTGATGCTTTGCAGACATTGACGAATGTAAGACAGGAAAGCACAAATGCATAAGTGAAAGTAATTGTCTAAATACAAATGGGTCTTACACATGTTTTTGTCCTAAGCGTCAAACTGGAAATGGCACAAAGGAAGAAGGGGGATGTCAACAGCAAAATTTACTTCCCAAGGTTCTCATCGGTAACAACCTGAACAAAAAATACTTTAAAATATCCATTATTTTAAAATTTTAATATATTCAGACCCAATTATCTCCAAATAAATGTATTAAATTTTTGATGTGAAAAACATTTTAGAATGAATAAAGTAAACTTTTAGTCTATCTATAATCTATCAATAACCTTTAATATAATTTTGTTTTCTGCATGCATGGTAATTAGGTAAAAATTTATGTGTAGTTATCTTTATGTGAAGCTGATAATTAAAAATCATTAGATAATCTGACAAGTTTGATTAAATTATTATTTAATAGATTTTAGTTATTAATTTCACACAAAACAACTATACGTGAATTTTCACTTGGTAATTATAGTGAAAAAATATTTCAACAGTTGAAATAGTCCAATTAAGACACTTTTAAATATAGGTGCAAGTGGAGGAACCATTGCTGTTGTTGTGGCAACTTCGTTGTTTATTTTGACACATCAAAAAAGAAAGCACATCAAACTCAAACAACAATACTTTAAGCAAAATGGTGGCTTAATGTTGTTACAACAACTCTCTACAAGAGAAGAATCCTCACAAATTACTCAGATTTTCACATCAGAGGAACTAAAGAAGGCTACCAACAATTATGATGAGAACTTAATACTTGGAAGAGGAGGTTACGGTACAGTTTTCAAAGGTTTTCTTGACGATAATAGAATTGTGGCAATCAAGAAGTCTAAAATAGTTGATCATAGCCAAACAGAGCAGTTCATCAATGAGGTGATTGTTCTATCTCAAATCAATCATAGAAACATAGTGAAACTGTTAGGTTGCTGCTTAGAAGAAGAGGTTCCTTTACTAGTTTATGAGTTTGTTAACAATGGTACCCTCTTTGATTTTATTCACAATCAAATTCAAAACAATGTGAATAATTTGTTAACTTGGAACACACGTCTAAGGATAGCAGCAGAGGCTGCTAGTGCTCTATCTTATCTACACTCAGCAGCATCTATACCTATTATCCATAGAGATGTCAAGAGTGCAAATATTCTCTTAGATGACAATTACACTGCAAAAGTTTCCGATTTCGGAGCTTCCAGATTGGTTCCACTAGATCAAGAAGCGTTGGCCACCATGGTGCAAGGAACTATTGGATACTTGGATCCAGAATACATGCAAACGAGTCAACTAACTGAGAAAAGTGATGTGTATAGTTTTGGAGTCGTACTTGTAGAACTTCTAACAAGCGAAAAGCCTCTTTCTTTTGATAGGACGGAAGAAAAGAGAAGCCTTGCTCTTTACTTTCTGTCCTGTCTAAAAGAGGATCGCTTGTTTGAAGTCATTCGAGTCGAACTTTTGAGTGAAGAAAACAAGCAAGAGATTGAAGAGGTTGCTTTTCTTGCGGCAAAATGTTTGAGACTTAATGGGGATGAGAGACCAAGTATGAAGGAAGTGGCAATGAAATTGGAGGGATTACAGTTAATGCAAAAACAGCCTTGGATCAATGGGAACAAAAATTTGGAAGAGACTTGTTACTTGGTTCCCGGTTCATCATCCAAAACATGTGAATTTGGTGATAGGAGTTGCCATAAAAATGCTGGGTATGATAGCATCAGAGATCAAGTACTAATTTCTTTTGATGATGGAAGATGATTATGGCATCATTTTATGTTCAAGTTTTGTATAGAACCTTTTGTAATCTTTATGAACAAATATAACATAAATGAGCACAGAATATTTAGAAGTTGGTATCAAATTTGCAAGAACAAAAGCTCAATTATATCAGTTGAGTAAATGTACATCAAAACCTTTAGTTCAAGGGAGAGTTTTTTATTTCTGCAAAGCTAGGTGCCTAAGCCTAAATTAAAGTGAAAAACAAGATATTGCTTGATACAAGATATTTCTTTTTGAGTTTTCGAAACTTGTTTCTTCTCCATTACTTGTTGAACACCTTCTTTTAAGAGCATCTCTGTATGCAGAAGCTCTAAAAAGTTGAACAAAATTTTCATTGGAATTCTTATATTTGAAATAAATTATCTACATAAATTGAATTCAATAAGAGTGTTTAGAATGCCTGTGAAAATGAATTGAATACTTCATTTGACAACTTTCTCTTCATTAACAATAACTATATGTTGCATGCATACATGTTGAAAAAACCTACAAAAACTTTTGACTGTTGTTGCATTGTTTTGGATTCAAATTGTCTCGAATTATAGTAAATTAATCATATATGAATTATTATACCTACTGTGTGTACCCATACGAATTTCTCTTGACACACACATGTGTATGAAATAGAAAAGTTAATTAGCAAGAAGGCCAAGAATCATTGCACACTTTTTAATGTTAGTTTTGGATGTTATTTTTTTTAATGTACAAATCTTTTGTTAGTTTATTCTTCTTGTTCCCATTAGTAAGAGCAATTGAGTTAACATTCTTGTTGTGATTAAGGATTGTTATGTTAGAAAAGAAAAAAAAAGGTGCAAAAAGACACGAAGGCGATTGATAATTATCTTCGAAAACACTTAAGTTTAATAAAATTCAGAATAACATGACAAATTAACTGAACTTAATGTACAGAGACTGATTTAACAAAACAAGTATTAGAATTATACTTTTAAAATAACTATTTATTCACATTTTTTTTAACAATTAGGATAATAATGCTACATAATTAAAACAAATTAAAGAACCCTACGGAACACAAGAAAAGAAAGGTTCCTTGAAGTTGTAGTGGTAAGCCTGGTAATTAAGTGGAATATAGCATGGTGAAGATGAACCTATTCATCATCTATCTCTCAAGTTTGAAATATGATGCTGCGGCACAATGGGCAAGAATATGGCGACTCACAGTTGGCACAGCGTCGGAGCCAGCGGAGCAAGCAGCCATCATGAAAAACATGCTTGCAGTTTGTACGAACAATTTCTACGCTTGAATCTTCATTACCATGGTCAAACTTCTCCAAACAAATGGCGCATTCAGCATCATCATCTTGCTCATCAGAATCTTGAACAACATTGTAGGAGGTAACATGAAGGTTGACAACAATCTCCCGCGTGTTGGAGTCACACCTTCTTGCAGTTTCGACTATGTTAGATAAAATTTGGTCTAATAGCTCAGGGGACACACTTAGTGAAGAACAGATTTCTTGTAACAAGATTGTGTCTTCTCTGCTGAGGTGTGTGAGTGGAGTACCACTACATAGGATCTCTGAAGGAACCAAAATTGCTTCCCTGGCTGTACTTGTAGTACAAGAAGACTGAACCTCAGCAGCTGGATTTGAGCTTTCAATAATTTGGATCAATTTTTTGGTGCAATTGAAGATGATCGAGAAGCAATCACCGAAATAAAACTCTTCTTCAATGGGATTGATTTGCAAAGAAGAAGAGAGGAATTCCATGGAAACGTATTATAAGAAGTTAATGGGAGATTAGGAAGATTAATAAATTTGAAGTATTAAAGTCCCAATAGAAAAGTTGGAAGAGAGTAAGAAAAAGAATGACACAATAAAATTATAGAAATGGTGTTTAAATAGTACTCTAACAAACTAACTAAAAGATAAGATAAAATAACTTAATTCAAATATTTTAAAGATAAGATAATTATCATAATTATATATTAAATATTAAAGATAAGATAATTAAATTAAAACTTGATTTAAATTTAATTTATTTTAGGATAAATTACATTTCTTTGATGACTCGATAAATTATATTTATTTATTATAAATTAAATTTAAATAATTTCACTTATATTGAGTTACAAATGAGACAATTATATAACACAATTTAATTTAAAACATCTACTTAATATTAATTCTCAATCAATTTATTCATATAATTTATCCAAAAATAAAAGTTGTTTTGTATGAATATGAATACATCGTGTTGATTAGTTAAAATAGGTGTCCACAATTAATTATATGTAAAAAATTAAAAATGAATAAAAATATTTTGATTTTAGATCAATGAAATTAAATGTACAAAATTATTTTTAACTAATGATTCGTTGAACCGGAATCCGCCCGGTTTACACAAAAACGGAAACTCTTTCCCCTTTCTTTCTTTCATTCAGAAAGAAATCAAATCACACAACCCCAGCCAACAAAACCTTTCACTGTAAGCCTACACCACCGCCGCAAGGAGTGGCATACTGCCGCGTCCGTCGCACTCAAAGTTCGCCATCCGTCCGTCTATCTAGCTTCCCTCGTGATCCAAGTCTTCAACCCCTGTTCGCTGTCACCGATCGCGGCTGCTTCCTCGAGCTCGGCGTCCGTCGTCTTTGTCTACTCAGCCGCGCTTCCGTCGCCGTTTGTCTGCCGTTCACGTTCGCGTCTTCGTTCGCGTTCTTCGCCATTCACGTTCGCTCGGTGTTCACTGTTCGCGTTCACTCGCCGTTCACTGTTCGAGTTCGCATTCGTGTTCGTCTGGAAGCCACGTTGCTCTGCTTCAAACACCGCGACCAACCCGCGCGCTCCTCCTAGCCGTCGAACTGCTCTCTTTTGTCGCCGTCGTGAGTTTCCTAAACCCGACACCAGACAATTCACTTACACAACACCAATACTCTGCTTCAAACTCTGCAACTTCTAATTTCTATTACAATAAGTAACTATTTGATTTGGTAGTGGTTCGGATTTTTCATAGACTGAATTAAAGTTACAATAGTTATGTTCTCTTCTCTATCACATTGATATTAAGCTTTGAATTCTCTTATTTTGTTTTAATTTTACCGCACTCAACATGTTTGATGAAATGCGTTAACCATATTTCTGGTTGGTTTTATAATTTCTAGCTTTTAGAAACTTAGTAAGTTGATTGCATGTGAAATTAGAATAATTGGATCTTAGTAATTAGGAAAGTTTAGCTGCACAAATAGCATCTTTGCAGAAAACATATTAGCATGATGATTCCACATGCATTAGTGTTCTTCTGGTAAATTTTAACTGTTATTGTGAATTTGTTAATTTGCTAGTTGTTCTTGTGTTGTTGTTCTGTTGTTCTTCTGTTACTTCTAATTAATTTTTTTTATTTTTGTTGTGATTTTCTGTTCTTGATTTAAGCTGTGATTGAAGGTTCTTTAGTTTTGGTATTCTTCACTTTCCTGTAAGCTTAGCTTTTAATTCTTTGAGCATACACGGATCAAATCATTGTTTTCAGCAATGGTGATTTTTAGATTTTTTTTGGGTTGCTTTGTTTTAAATGTTCCTATTGTTGTTGTGTTTTTGCTTGATTTAGATGTTCTTTTTATTCTTTTTATTTTTCCGAATGCCCAGTCAGTACTTGGTTGATTGGTTTTGCTCACTGAATGTATTTGATGATAAATTTTAAATTGATAACTCTATTACTGCTTTACTGTCTGTTTCTGTAGTTAAATTTTATTAAAGTTTCTTGAATTTGCACTGCCTATGTTATTGATTCACTATTCCTTCATTGCTTTTTTTTTTTGTTGTTGTTGTTAATCATTGTGATGAGCTTTGTTAAAATTGGGTTGAAAACTACTAATCTTTCTTCATTTTTCACTGTTCTACCTTCTGTTATTATTAAAAGATTTGCAGTTGGTGATCTTTTGATTTATTATATGCTTCATGTTTTCATTGTTCTGTTCTTATGAAGAAAAAATTTGCAATTAGTGATTTTATGATTCATGTTTTGGTTGTTTTGTTACATAAACAAAATTCTGTTTTCATTGTTTGGTTGCACTGTCCCTGTTATTGATCTCCGCCGACTTGCTACCCCTCCTCCGTGTTGGATTCTTTTTGTTTAAGGCTTTGTTGTGTTTTTGTTTCGGGCTCTGTTGTGTGTTTATTGTGCAACACTATCATTTTTTGTTTTACTTTTTGACTAAGCTACATTAAGGCAATATTCTCTATCTTTAACTTGTGCATTGTAATTCAATCCAGCTATTTTTAATGGAAGTATAATTATGTTAATTGTCAACAAATTTGCAGCAAGTTATTGCATATTTTGATGATTAATTACATTTCGTTGGTGATATTTTACGTAGGGTTTTAAATTTGAAAGATATTTAGGATGTTTATTTATAATTTATTTATTATTATATTATAAAACTTTTTTTTTTTGTTTAAATCACGGTTAGGCCGATTGGACCAATAAATCAATGAATCAATAACTAAAACGGTTTAATGACCGGTTTGGTTTTCGGAACTTTGAGAAAAACACATTATAGTGATAGTGGTATTAAAATTGCATAGACCCCCTTCCATTTTTTTTTATTTTTTATTTTAGGTGATGGGAAGAAGGGTCCCTGCAAAACATTTCATTGACAAAACCATTTGCATATTTTTCCTTTTACTTTTTAGGTTTGATTGCAACCATGGCTATAATCACAACTCTATGTAGTGTTAGATTTAGAAGAAAAAAAAGCATCCAAGGAATCTCAGAATCCAACTGGCCCAAGTCTTTTGATGAATGCAACTTCTCCGGATTGAACCTCAGAAGTTGTGTCGGGCATGGTGTCGCCGGATCGGCCTCAAATGTCAAACTTCATAGTAAAAACAAACAATAAGGATAATAATTTGTTGGAGAAGGAATTACCTCTTCCGCCCACAAAATTAAAAATTAAAAAGTCAAAATCTTTTCACAAGAAAAATGCCATTTCTAAAAAGCTATCTTTTAACGTGAGTTTGAAGTTACCGAAGAGTTTGTCAATCTATAGCAAAAAATCATGATGACAATGACAATGGAAAGAAAACAGATAATTTAAAGAAAGATGATGCGTCTTTTTGAGATAAACCTCAAAGTGGTCCCTGAAGTTACCCTCGAGCCTCATAGTGATCCTTGAAGTTAAAAATTACTCATATTCATCCCTGAAGTTGTACTCCGGGACTCAAACTCGTCCTTCCGGCCAATTTCGTCCAGCTGGCGCAATCGGAAAGTTGATTTGGACTCGTTGGTGACACGCTGTCAGCACAACGGCTAGCTGACGTGGCGACATAAGCTGTTTTGACTCAATTTGGTCCTCAAATTGAAGTTAAAAACCATAATCCCCAATTGATTCTCTTCTCCTCTCTTCTCTATCGCACCAGAGGTGACTCTTCTCTGTTGCTTCTCCTACAGTGTCTTCTCCATCTTCAAAAACCACACGTTATGGCTAGCGCGAGCAACGCAGTTGGGAGCTCCAACAACTCACGATCATTCTGAAGCATCATGAGGAGAATGAATAGAAACAGATATTCGCGTTTTAGAGCCGATAACAGGATATGAAAAATTACAAATTATCTTAATGGGATATGATCTTCTGTAAAATTTCTCGTGTATCATTTGTGAAAGTGTAAGTTACTATTAATTAGAATCATTATGAAAGTGTAAGTTGCTATTTCCCTTCTAACATTGGTTACATGCTTTATTCTAATGTATATGTAGCTTGAAAAAACTTGACCAGTAAGCATTCAAATTTTGATGATTTTGACAAAAGGACATGATTTCATCAAATAGAATTATGTTTATGAAATAGTTCTAATCCATTTTTATTTTCATATTAAATTTATTGTTAAACAGTTTCCTTTAGACGTTGATTGTGGTTGTGTTTTACACCTACATATGCATTTATGTTGAACTAGATTTTTCTATTCTAATGCAAGATCATTACATCTCTATGCCTTAAAAGATTAAAACAATTGGTGATGTCATATTTGTATGCGTTTCTGGTTAGTTTGTAGCTTTTATCAGTAGAAAAACTGTACCTGAAAAGCATTAGAGTTTTCTTACTGACGTGTTAATGATTTTATTTGTGATGTGAAATTATGCAGATTGAATGTGCTATTGCTATAAAACTTTTGTCCAAAGAGTCCAACGAATGCAGTCCTGATATTGCAAAGGTAATGGTTTCATCAAATTTCAAAGAGCCTGTTCTATGATATGATTATATTGTAAATATAACAGTGCACAGATGGTATTACAGAAGATTTTTAAGAGGATGTATTTCCCTGCTTATGCTTGTTGCAGCCATTTTTGTGACCTAACAGAGTCCTGTAGTTTTTAAGAGAGGTACAGAAAAGGTATCCAGTAGAAGAATCCAAGAAAGAAATGTGGTATACATTTAAAGACATAAGATAGAGGTTAAATGACAACTATGGCATAGTCAAATACTAAAAACTCAAAAGAAACACCAGAAAACAAAGGACATAGAAGAAGAGAGGTTCATAAATTGAGTCATAGAGAGGGAATGGAAGAGAGGAACAAAGAGAAAAAGAAAAAAAAAAAAATGTTTTGTAACAGAACAGTCTTGAAAAAAGAGGGAAAGTTGGAAAAGCAAAACCACTTGGAGCGGAGGAGGGTCAACTGCGGTGAAAGCAATGCTGTGGCGAAGCTGCCACGACAGCTTCTTGGCGGGTTCAAAATCTGCCACGCCATTTTGTTATGGCGCTGCCATGACTGCAATTTAGAAAAAAGCAGCCTTTTTGCATTAATATTTCTCCGAGCAGGCGAGCCCTCCTTGATGAGTGTTTTCCCCATTTATTTTCATTTTCTAGTTTAATGTCTATTTTGTTCATTAGTTGGCACTTGTTGGAGGAAATTTTCTCTGATAAAGACAACAAATTTAAAATGTTCTTATCCTGATGTATACTGTCTTCTGCTTGGAATTATACATCCAGAAACTTGCATATTGCCTTTCATATCTTCCGAAATCAAAAGAAGATGAAGAAAGCTGGTCTGTGATGCTGCAGAAGCTCTTGGTTTTGACAAATGATAAATTAAATTTTGGCTTTCAAGAGAAGAGAGTTAATTGGGGATTAGGGTTTTTAACCTCAATTTGGGGATCAAATTGAGTCAAAACAGTTTATGTCGCCATGTCAGCTAGCCATTGTGCGGACAGTGTGTCACCAACGAGTCCAAATCAGCTTTCCGGTTGCGCCAGCTGGACGAAATTGGTCGGAAGGATGAGTCTGAGTCCCGGAGTGCAACTTCAGGGATGAATATGAATAATTTTTAACTTCAGGGATCACTATGAGGTTCGAGGATAACTTCAGGGACCACTTTGAGACTTACTTCTGCTTTTTTTGGATGAAAACAATTATATTGCTTTTTTTTTGGTTAGTAACAATTATATTGCTTTCAATTATAAAAGTGAACCCCAGGAGTTGGGTTTGAGCATTCGATAATTTGGATCAATTTTTTTGGTGCAATTGAAGATGATGGAGAAGCAATCACCAAAATAAAACTCTTGTGGTATGGCTGGGTCTTTAATGGGAGTGATTTGCAAAGAAGAAGAGGTGAATTCCATGAAAAGGTAACAAAAGTAATTCGTTCGGTTTATTCTATTGTTATGTAGTTTTTACAGAGTGCTGATATTTTTTAATAGTTTAAGAAAAAACAATCTTTTATTAGTGAATCAAATTTTTTATCTCAATTATAACTGATTTCAAATTTAGTTCTGATTTGATACATAGATTTTGTATATTTTTCATATATCTTAAATTGTTAAAAAGATTTGATCGATCATTTATATTGATAATATATTACGAGAACAATGTGTTATTACTGTTTTTTTTGTTAGTAAATATTATTGATTTTTGCATTGATATTACACTTGTTACATCTTCTTTGGTTGGACGTGCATAATCATTTAAAAAGTGACCATAGCTTTGATGCATTAGCTCAGATTAGGGGTGCACAGACCCGGCCCGGCCCGAAGGCCCGGCCCGGTCCTGAACACTTTAGGAACTAATTTGGAGTGATTTCATCGGGTTTAGGGTCGGGTACGGGTCTCAAAAATAGACCCGGTCATTATTTCGGGTCGGGTCTGGGCTATAGCTCGGGTCACCCGAAGTCGGCCCGGTGGCCCGGTCATCATATACAATTAATATTTTGTGTTATTAGTCATGGATCATGACTATTCTTACGTGGAATTTAAGTATTGTAAACCTTAATATTTTATGTTATTAGTCATTATAAGACTATAAGTTAATGTTTTATGTTTAGAATGCATAAGATTTTAGACTAATACATAAGATTGTGTTATTTGTATTGATTTAAATATTTGGTATTATTAGACAATATTAGTATTTATTGTGGTTATGCTTTAATTTTGAAGAATGGTTGGTTCTTGTTATATTTTTCTAAGTGAATTTTACCATGTTAACTAATGGTTGGAGCCTTGGAAATTTGGATATTTTTACATGCTAGTTTACAAGAAGGTATCAACGTAATGTAATGTTAACGGCCCGGTTTTCACCCGGTTTTCACCCGGTATAATTGTGGCCTGAAAGTGTATTGGTTTCATCGGGTCTAGGGTCGGGTTCGAGTCTAATAAATAGACCCGGTGTATATTTCGGGCCGGGTCTGGGTCACATCAAACCCGGCTTCACCCGGCCCATGTGCACCCCTAGCTCAGATATTAAAGATGTACTAAAATAAATTGATTAGTAACTTTCGAGTGGAAAAAAAAAAAGGCAAAGTAAATAAACTGTTTTTCAAATTACAATAATCAAAATTTTTTTTGGTATATGACCAATAATTAATTAATTAATAAAGATTAAAAGCACAAAAGTACGGCCGATTAAGTTATCAAGATATCTAGTAGCCCAGCCCAAAGTTGATCGGCCTATTCATGCCGGATGATTAGTAATCGAGTATATTAAAAAAAAACGAAAAGAGCTAATAAGTTTTTGATTTTTTAGGGCAAACATTTAAATTCTTGAGAATTTAAAAATACATTTAAATTTTTAATTTTTTTTAAAATCTGGATATATTTATTTCTCATGTTCACTTGAGTTTGTCAGACCCAACAGAAAAATTAAGCGTGATTCTCATTGTACTGACCTGGTTGATACGGATGCATATATGAGATATTTTTTAAAATGGAAATAATTAGACACACTGATTAATATGTCCAAATTTTGAAGAGATCAATAACTTAAATGTATTTTTAAATTTTTAGATACTTAAATGTCTGCGGAGCAAAAAGTCAGAGATCGATTTGTCCTTACTAATTGACAAACATTATTTTTTTAGGATAAAGTGACAATTAGATCATCGAAGATTTCGACCTTAGACTAATTAGTCCTTAGAAAAAAATGTATCAATTAGGTCCTCCACAATAACAAACATTAGACATGTATGTCCTTCTGTCAATAAATAGTATAAAATGAAATGGAGTTGTTCATGTATTTTATTATCTACAATGGTGCATATTGATCCGTTGTTGCCACATGAGTATAGAAACGATATCTATTTATTACAAATCCTATCAAAATAGGTGAAGTTTTATTCCAAAAGTTGTTATCTACATGACGATCTTTCATGAATAAACACATCACAATAGATACGTAACGATACATATAAGCATCACCATTCAGTTTTACGTGATGCATTGATAGATGAACATCATGTGTCTACTGCTTACTATTGTTGAGGAACAAATTGGTATTTTTTTTTTCTTCAGAGATTAATTAATTCGAAGTCAAAATCTTTAGGAACCTAATTGTTATTTATTTTTTTTTCTATTATTTTAGGGTATATATTCAAATAGTCTTCTAAAAAATTTTGCATTGGATATATATTCAAATATATATATATTCTTTTCTATTATTTTTGTATATTTACATAAATAATGAATCATTATTTATACTATAATTTAACTATTCAATTATTCATAGTTCATTTCATATGTATTCCTAACAGAGTTGTAACTTAAAAAACATTAGAATAGATTTAGTATTGATATATATATTAGTTGACATTTATTTTTTAATTTTGTTGAGACCGGTCTGATTAGTCATAATTTTTTATTAATTTTATTACCAAAAAGATTTCTTTTCTTTTTTCTTTTTTCTTTTTTCTTCCCCGCCAATATAATTTGTATATATTTTTATTTTTGAGTGATTTGTGTATGGTTATGAAGTGTAAAGATTCGTTTGGAATAAGAGCAAGCGAACGTGGAGTTTGAGTTTGTGATTGATCAGAGAATGTTTCTTTATGGTTGTGCGGTGCCCTTAATTATATAAATTGGTATAACAATCTAATCCATGATCTTTTACTCAGAAACTCTATCATTCATATCTCAAATTTGTTGCAACATTTCCAAACACAAGGATTTATTGGTAATGTATATATATATAGCTGTGGACGGTTACGTGTACTACTTTTTTTTAGGGAAAAGTCTAACGAATTAGCAATTTTTGTGTTTTCTGGCCAGCACTTAACCATTAAAATAAAAGTGAGTGATCTCTTATCATTAGATATAATCTCATACTATTAAAAATATTATTAATAACTAATTAATAATTACAAAACACCAAAATTACTATCCTTAACATTCATTTTTTTTAGATTATATAGAAAACAGAACTTTGTATTCATGTTAGTGCTCCTTTACTATCCCTTGTTTATCATACCCACTATACTGTTATATATATATATATATATATATATATATATATATATTTAAAAATACTATTTGTACAACTAATAAATTATTTATTATATATTTATTTATAAGTATATATATTATTTAATTTATATTTTATATTTTATATTTTATATTTTAATATGTATTTTATATTAATAATTTATTTGATGACTAATTTTTTGTATACAAATAATATAATTATTTATAAATTTTAAATAATTGTTTATCTCTTGAATTATTTTTTAAAATTAAATTTAGTCTATTTAATCATGATGGTATATTATAAGACGACATACATATTTCTCAAGAATATGAACTACTCTAGATAATTTATAAGTTCAAAACATTCTTCATTCCTTAAATTAGTTTTTGGAATTAATATTGAAGTCTTGAACTAATATTCGAAAAAATTATATAATTTATTAGACATAGTTAACACATGACATAAGAATATAAGTTAAAATTATATCATTAGTAGAAGATTTTAAATTTTTATTTTAATAAATATATAAAAATTAGGGTAAAAAACCATAATAAGCCAAGTGGCTCAGAAAATTACGTAAATACGCCAAAGCAAAAATCGTTACAGCAATAAGCCAGATCGTATTTTTATATAATTCGAACCAGGTTGGTTCGAACTCCATTTATTAGTAAATCGAACCAGGTTGGTTCGAATTATGGTTTTTTTTTGTTAGTAATTCGAACCAGCCTGGTTCGAATTAGTAATGAAGGTAATTCGAACCAAGGTGGTTCGAATTATAGAGAGAGAATGTCTGCATGTAATTCGAACCAGGCTGGTTCGAATTACACCAATCATAGTTCGAACCAGGCCGGTTCGAACTATGTGTGAGACTGACTGTATATATATGGTTCCAAACGTGAGTTACTCTCATTAGAGGGAGAAGGATGGCTAGTGAGGAGAGTTTTGTTGTTTTGGTGCACCACAGAGGATCTGTTAATAGAAAAACTCGTTCCGGAGTAAAGTTCACAGATAAGAATCCTCTATGTATTGTCATAACATCTACGACGAGTTACGATGACCTTGTTAGCGCTGTACTAATGAAGCTTGGTCTGGAGGGTGCGAAGCGGGTAAAGAAGTTTTTCTATCGCATTCCAGTCACGGTGCTACAGAATACGGTGAAGTATGATTGCTTCACGATTAATAATGATGCGGACTTGCAAGTAATGTTTCTCTGTCGGCGGCAGTTTCCGGAGGTGAGGACACCGGAGTTGTTGGCCCGGCTGGTTGATGTTGTATCCAGCTCCGGCGGTTCGAACAGGAATACGAACACTATAGCGAATGCAGCAGGTTCTAGTTCCCGGCCTGCCGTTGCTTCCTCGTCCGTCCCTGTGTACGAACCAGTGGTCCAACATGTCGCCTCCCCATCTTTCGCTGTTGACCTCAATGCCACCGAAAGCGACGAGGTAGTGGAAAGGGAAAATTTGCCGAACGCTTTAGTGGGAGTTGCACCTGTTGGCGTAGGAGACGGTTTTTTGGACGATGAAGACGAGGATGACGTCGAGCCGGATATGATTGACGATGATAGCGCTGATGATATTGGAGCGACTGGGCCTGCATTGGAGGTAGGTGGTTCTAGCTCTGGCACACAACAGTATCCACCACATTTTTCCTCATTGGACTTGGACGCCATGAGACATGAGGGGGTTTTAGGGCACGCTGTTGGATTCGGAGCTAGAGATGCGGAAGGGAGTACTGGTCTGACAGAGTTCCAGGTTGGTCAGCAATTCCAGGATAAAGATGAGGCCCTTTTAAGTGTGAAGACTTACAGCATCCGGCGAGGGGTACAGTACAAGGTGGTGGAGTCCGATCACCGCCGGTATGTGGGCAAGTGTTTCGAGTTTGGGAATGGGTGCACATGGTTGATTCGACTGAGTCTCCGGAAGCGCAAGGGCATCTGGGAGGTCAAACGGTACAATGGACCTCACACTTGCCTGGCCACATCCATCTCTAGTAACCACAGGAGTTTGGATTATCATGTGATTTCGGCTTTCATTATGCCAATGGTTAGGGCCGATGCATCCGTGAGCATCAAGGTGCTCCTGAACGCCACGGCAGCGCACTTTGGTTTTAGGCCGACTTACCGGAGGGTTTGGATGGCGAAGCAGAAATCTATTGCCCTCATATACGGTGACTGGGATGAGTCCTACAACGACCTGCCTAGGTGGGTCTTGGGTGTCCAGCTGACGATGCCTGGGAGTGTTGTGGTCCTGAAGACGAGCCCGGTTCGAGTTGGAGGACAGGTGGACGAATCTCAAGCGTACTTCCACAGACTTTTCTGGACTTTCCCGCCCTGCATCGAGGCATTCCGTCATTGCAAGCCGCTAATCAGCATTGACGGCACACATTTGTATGGGAAGTATGGGGGAACGTTGCTCATCGCGATTGCACAGGATGGGAACTCCAACATTCTACCTGTGGCATTCGCACTAGTAGAGGGTGAGAACGCGGAATCCTGGACATTCTTTCTCTCACACCTTCGACAGCACGTGACCCCGCAGCCCGGTCTGCTGGTTATATCGGACAGGCACAACGGCATCAAGGCTGCGCTTGAGGCCCCTAACGGCGGTTGGCTACCGCCATCTGCGTACCGTGCATTCTGCATACGACACGTTGCGGCTAATTTTGCCCTAACCTTCAAGGGCAAAGACGCTAGGAGGCTACTAGTGAACGCGGCGTATGCGAAGACCGAGGTTGAATTTGATTACTGGTTTGATATCCTGCGATCTGAAGATCCGGCGATGTGTGAGTGGGCGAACCGGATTGATTACTCGTTGTGGACTCAGCATCGTGATGAGGGGCGGAGATTCGGTCACATGACGACGAACATCTCCGAGTGTGTGAACTCTATCCTGAAGGGGGTCAGAAATCTCCCTGTAGCATCCCTGGTGAAGGCAACATATTGTAGGCTTGCGGAACTGTTTGTTCGCAAGGGGAGAGAGGCTGAGGCCCAGATGGGAACAGGACAACAATTCAGTCAGCATTTGGTGAAGTGTATTGAGGCCAACATGAAGACGGCCAGGTGCTTCACGGTGACGCTGTATGACCGGGATAACTCCGAGTTCACTGTAGCAGAGACTACTCCGACTGGTTCTTTCTCCTTGGGTACTTACAGAGTATCACTTGCCTCTCGGACATGTGACTGCGGGTACTTCCAGGCTCTTCATTTTCCGTGTCAGCACGCACTTGCGTGCTGTGCATACTCACGGGTCACCTGGACCTCTTACGTTCACAGCGTCTATCAGATTAGCTCGGTCTTCAATGTGTATCGGATGGGATTCACACCTCCCATCCCAGAGGGCTTCTGGCCACCTTACGACGGGCCCACAGTGATTCCAGACCCTGCCATGAGGCGTGCCAGAGAGGGTCGTCCTAGATCCACTAGGATACGGACGAACATGGACGAGGCGGATCCGAATCGGCCAAAGAGGTGCGGCCTATGTCGCCAACCTGGACACACGCGACGTAGTTGCCCACAGGTTGCAGGCTCGTCTCAGACAGGACACCATTAGTATGCATGTTGTTAGTGTTAGCATTATCTACATTAGTGCGCATCTTGCTAGTCTTAGAGTTATTTAGATTATATCCCATGTTGTTAGTGTCAGTATTATTTACATTAGTGCACATGACTTTTAGTTTGATTGTTGCGAGTAGTAATGAATATGGCTTTTTTAATTATGTATTTTTTTTCTTTAAAGTTCAATCATGTATGATCCTGGTTTGTACTTTTTTTGTTATGTTATAGTCTGTTTATCTATGTTTTTTTTTAATTTGTGTTCTGGGACATTCATTTTGTATGATCAATGAATCTTGAAACAGTTTAGCGCTTATTTTCTCTTATTGAACTGTGTCCGGGTTGGCGACATAGGCCGTATCTCTTTGGCTGATTCGGATATGCCTCGTCCATAGATACACAGCTTAGTCAGTCTCACACATAGTTCGAACCGGCCTGGTTCGAACTATGATTGGTGTAATTCGAACCAGCCTGGTTCGAATTACATGCAGACATTCTCTCTCTATAATTCGAACCACCTTGGTTCGAATTACCTTCATTACTAATTCGAACCAGGCTGGTTCGAATTACTAACAAAAAAAAAACCATAATTCGAACCAACCTGGTTCGATTTACTAATAAATAGAATTCGAACCAACCTGGTTCGAATTATATAAAAATACGATCTGGCTTATTGCTGTAACGATTTTTGCTTTGGCGTATTTACGTAATTTTCTGAGCCAGTTGGCTTATTATGGTTTTTTACCCTAAAAATTATATTAAAAATTAAACTTTACACGTTTTTATAATAAAGTTTTTTATTAATAATTTTAATGTACCTTAAAAACACATATTAATTAAATCTTAATTAATTTATCGAATGGATCGGATCATTATTATGTGAATAAAAATTATTTTGTAAATAAAAATTCAAGTACAATTAATTTTATATAAAATTAATAATTAAAAATTATTAAATGATAATTTAATTAAATCAAACAAATTATTTGAGGATTTTCAGCTATTAACAATCCAAACTAATGTGACCGTATAACTTCAATAGTTGAGGAAGTAGATTAAAAAAGAAGTTAATATTATTATTTCAAAACTTCCTTAACAAAGTAAGTATATAGCATCATGTGATTATGCCTATAATTTGTACTTCAATTCAGCTGGAGTAACATAAGCGTGAATTGTACGGAAAGACTCTACAATAATTTCAAAAACTCTACTATACATTAATTATTGGAGAGAGTCATTTTAGATAAGGTTCAGTGTGGGAAATTAAGTCGACATTTAGCAAGGACAACGTTGCAATTTTCATGAATAAAATAATAGGTTAGAGAGTAGAGACTCAAAGGTAGTGCTGCTGCACTTAAACAAAAGTGAATAATAATAGGGTTCATTATACGATACCTATGCTATTGTAATTATATTATTGTAGTTATAATATTTTTTATCATTTAATCGTATTTTTAATTTAAACAATACAAAAATTTTTTTACAAAAATATTAAAAAATATAATTATAATAATATTTGTATAATCTCTGTAATGACTAAAATATCTTAATACTAAAATGTACCTAATAATAATATATATGACGAAAGAGAAAAAATAATTATCTCTCTATTGTGCTCCTTTTTCTTTGGTACTATATCATGACTTCGAAAAAACTTCAGCCTAAATTACCAATTTTCAATTAATAAGAAAGAAGTTGTGTTTGAATTTTTACATAGATTTTTTTTTTGTCCCAACTCTAGATTAGTTAGTTATAAAAATTTTAATATTATATTATGAGACCATTTTTTTTAAATCTTAAATTAATAAAAAAGTACATGAATAATTATATCTTTAACAAAAAAATCTTAAAATAAAGACAATTAACTTTTAGTTAGTAAATGCAAAAAATATTTTTATTAACAAAAACAATAATACATATAAATAAATTAGATATGATAACACATTTTTTATAAACTCTGATCCAAACAATAGACTAGATTGTGATAGATTAATTTAAAAAATAATGTGTTTATTACTGTCTATATATTTTTTTGTGCATTTTTTTATTTTTTATTAAAAATAATTAAACGAAAATATTCAATTTAATCGCTAAAGATACATTCGAACCTTAATTTAGTCCTTAAAATTTCAATTGTCTCAATTTAGTCCCTAAACTTTTTAAATTTTAATCACGTTAGTTTCTGCGGTGATTTTTGTCACAGAATGAATTGAAAAGTTTAAGAACTAAATTGAGATAATTGATACTTTAAAGACTAAATTAAAATTCGAATGTAATTTTAAGAATTAAATTGAATATTTTTTCAGAAAATAATTAATCGAAAAATATACACAAAATAGAGTTATAGTAATCCAATGGATATGGTTTCGCTGCTCTATACCATAGGAGACAAGTGAGCATGGTCCACAGCCATGTCCCCAACATGCTCATTCAATTGTAGGTTATTATTATTATTATTATTATTATTATTATTATTATTATTATTTAGAGATATAATTTAAGAACATAATATTATATTTTTTATAGAGAAAATCTAAAAGATTAGTACTTTTATTAAAATTTTACTAACATTTAATTAATAAAAGAAAAGTGAATAATCTTATATTATTAGATAAAATTTTATACTATTAAAAATATTAATAATGACTAATTAATAGTTACAAATTACAAAATTTATTGACTTTCTAGTACTCATCTTTTTTATTATTTTATGTATTTATTATATTAAAAATATAAAATATTGTTTTTAAAACATAAATTAATAAAATTGTTATTATTAAGTCAAGCCTAAAAGTCTCCAAAAGCCAACAACTAGCCGTCACGTTACATAAATCAAAGTATCTAACCTCATTTTTTGTCGCACTGTAACGGACCCATCATATGACTCCACGTGTTTCTCGAGATGTGGATATTTCCAAATAAAAATTCTAACATCGATGATCGACATCCTTTGAGGCTCCACCTACATCAAATACTACTCCTTATTTGGAATATTTTAATAAAAAAATGAACAAAATCCACAAATAAACTTATAACCAACACCATGCTATATTTATACAATGAAATCTAACTATCTAAGATAACTACGCCTGTGATTTGTATATCTTTTTTAGTGGAAAGAAAATAAAATAAAAAATAGTTAAAATTTATTTTATTTAATATTTATTAATTATTATATTTGAATTTAAAAATTCTTTGATTATATTAAAAGTATTTTATTGATGTTTCAGTCGGTTATCTTTTTTTTTTTTGGCATCTTCATTTTTTTTATTTTTCAGGTATTTTTAAATTTTATTTTACTTTTCAAGTTTTTTTTATTAATCCAAAAACAGTATCTTTTGGAGTTCAACTCAAAATTGGTACTCATAAAAAAAAAAGTTAATTTTGTTCTCAAAATCTAAATATCAAACCAATTTAGATATTTTATTTTAGTCAAAAAACTTAATTTCTTTTAACACTTTCGACCTGCAAAAAGTTTATATGACAGAATGTTAAATAAAATAAATTTTAGTTATTTTTTTGTTATTAAATATTTTTTATATCTTATATGAATCCCAAGGATAAAAATGTCTAAAGAAATATATACTTTTTAATTCTTGAAAATAAAAAACAAAAGAGTTTTGTGAATTCATAATGATCAAATTATATATGGCTCATTCTTAAACGCTCCTTACTAAGTATGGAGTGCTGTACACCTTGTGAATTCATTAAATCTAAACTCTTCATTTATTATATTTTATTTGAATGGTCTGGATTTAAAAAGGTAACCTGTTAATTAGGTTAATCATTTTTTACAAGTTTTAGAATTTTTTTATAAGTCTCAGATATTGGGTTGAAATTCAAAATAAAAAAATAGTATATAAATATTAAAAATAACATGTCTGTAAAAAAAATTATTGGACTTTAGAATTAAAATAAATAATACATAAAAAATAAGTTAAAAATTCATGTATTAAATCTAGAAAAAAATTTAAATAATATTAAAATTTAAATAAATTTTGTTTTGTGTGAAATAAAATTATAATATTGAATATAAACACAATGATAAAAAATTGTGTTATATATGTATTTTATGTATATAATATTAAAATTTAAATAAATTTTGTTTTATGTGAAATAAAATTATAATATTAAATATAAACACAATGATAAAAAATTTTGTGTTATATATATATATATATATATATATATATATATATATATATATAAAATTTTATTTTGTGAAAAACAAAATTAAAATATTAAATATGAATAGAATAATAAAATATTTTGTAATATATTAATTTAATTAAAAAAACCATATATATAACATAAAAAGCAAACAAATATATAATAATTTTATTTTGTGCGAAACAAAAATTCATATAATTTTTTGGGTAAAAAACCATAATAAGCAAACTGGCTCAAAAAATTACGCAAATACGCCAAAGCAAAAATCGTTTCAGCAATAAGCCAGACCGTATCTTTATATAATTCGAACCAGGTTGGTTCGAATTCTATTTGTTAGTAAATCGAACCAGGTGAGTTCGAATTAGGGTTTTTTGTTGGTAATAAATCGAACCAGCCTGGTTCGAATTAAGAATGAAGGTAATTCGAACCATGGTGGTTCGAATTATAGAGAGAGAAGGTTTCCATGTAATTCGAACCGGGCTGGTTCGAATTACACCAATCATAGTTCGAACCAGGCCGGTTCGAATTAGTGTGAGACTGAGCTGTGTATCTATGGACGAGGCAGATCCGAATCGGCCAAAGAGATGCGGGCTATGTCGCCAACCCGGACACAATTTAATAAGAAAAAATAAACACTAAACTGTTTCAAGATTCATTGATCATACAAAATGAATGTCCCAGAACACAAATAAAAAAAAACATAGGTAAACAGACTATAACATAACAAAAAAAGTACAAACCACTATGATACATGATTGAACTTTAAAGAAAAAAATACATAATTAAAGAAGCCATATTCATTACTACTCGCAACAATCAAACTAAAAGTCATATGCTCTAATGTAAATAATGCTGACACTAACAACATGGGAAATAATCTAAATAACTCTAAGACTAGCAAGAAGCGCACTAATGTAGATAATGCTAACACTAACAACATGCATACTAATGGTGTCCTGTCTGAGATGAGCCTCCAACCTGTGGGCAACTACGTCGTGTGTGTCCGGGTTGGCGATATAGGCCGCACCTCTTTGGCCGATTCGGATCCGCCTCGTCCATATTCGTCCGTATCCTAGTGGATCTAGGACGACCCTCTCTGGCACGCCTCTTGTCAGGGTCTGGAATCACCGTGGGCCCGTCGTAAGGTGGCCAGAAGCCCTCCGGGATCGGAGGTGTGAATCCCATCCGATACACGTTGAACACCGAGCTAATCTGATAGACGCTGTGAACGTAAGAGGTCCAGGTGACCCGTGAGTATGCACAGCATGCAAGTGCGTGCTGACACGGGAAATGAAGAGCCTGGAAGTACCCGCAGTCACATGTCCGAGAGGCAAGTGATACTTTGTAAGTACCCAAGGAGAAAGAACCAGTCGGAGTGGTCTCTGCTACAGTGAACTCGGAGTTATCCCGGTCATACAGCGTCACCGTGAAGCACCTGGCCGTCCTCATGTTGGCCTCAATACACTTCACCAAATGCTGACTGAATTGTTGTCCTGTTCCCATCTGGGCCTCAGCCTCTCTCCCCTTGCGAACAAACAGTTCCGCAATCCTACAATATGTTGCCTTCACCAGGGATGCTACAGGGAGATTTCTGACCCCCTTCAGGATAGAGTTCACACACTCGGAGATGTTCGTCGTCATGTGACCGAATCTCCGCCCCTCATCACGATGCTGAGTCCACAACGAGTAATTAATCCGGTTCGCCCACTCACACATCGCCGGATCTTCAGATCGCAGGATATCAAACCAGTAATCAAATTCAACCTCGGTCTTCGCATATGCCGCGTTCACTAGTAGCCTCCTAGCGTCTTTGCCCTTGAAGGTTAGGGCAAAATTAGCCGCTACGTGTCGTATGCAGAATGCACGGTACGCAGATGGCGGTAGCCAACCGCCGTCAGGGGCCTCAAGCGCAGCCTTGATGCCGTTGTGCCTGTCCGATATAACCAGCAGACCGGGCTGCGGGGTCACGTGCTGTCGAAGGTGCAACAAGAAGAATGTCCAGGATTCCGCATTCTCACCCTCTACTAGTGCGAATGCGACAGGTAGAATGTTTGAGTTCCCGTCCTGTGCAATCGCGATGAGCAACGTCCCCCCATACTTCCCATACAGATGTGTGCCGTCAATGCTTACTAGCGGCTTGCAATGACGGAATGCCTCGATGCACGGCGGGAAAGTCCAGAAAAGCCTGTGAAAGTACGCTTGAGACTCGTCCACTTGTCCTCCAATTCGAACCGGGGTCGTCTTAAGGACGACAACACTACCAGGCATCGTCAGCTGCACACCCAACACCCACCTAGGATGGTCGTTGTAGGACTCATCCCAGTCACCGTAAATGATGGCAATAGATTTCTGCTTCTCCATCCAAACCCTCCGGTAAGTCGGCCTAAAACCGAAGTGCGCTGCCGTGGCGTTCAGGAGCACCTTGATGCTCATGGATGCATCGGCCCTAACCATTGGCATGATGAACGCCGAAATCACATGATAATCCAAACTCCTGTGGTCACTCGAGATGGATGTGGCCAGGCAAGTGTGAGGTCCATTGTACCGTTTGACCTCCCAAATTCCCTTGCGCTTCCGGAGACTCAGTCGAATCAACCATGTGCACCCATTCCCAAACTCGGAACACTTGCCCACATACCGGCGGTGATCGGACTCCACCACCTTGTACTGTACCCCTCGCCGGATGCTGTAAGTCTTCACACTTAAAAGGGCCTCATCTTTATCCTGGAATTGCTGACCAACCTGAAACTCTGTCAGACCAGTTGTCCCTTCCGCATCTCTAGCTCCGAATCCAACAGCATGCCCTAAAACCCCCTCATGTCTCATGGCGTCCAAGTCCAACGAGGAAAAATGTGGTGGATACTGCTGTGTGCCAGAGCTAGAACCACCTACCTCCAATGCAGGCCCGGTCGCTCCAATATCCTCAGCGCTATCATCGTCAATCATATCCGGCTCGACGTCATCCTCCTCTTCATCGTCCAAAAAACCGTCTCCTACGCCAACAGGTGCAACTCCCAATAAAGCGTTCGGCAAATTTTCCCTTTCCACTACCTCGTCGCCATCGGTGCCATTGAGGTCAACAACGAAAGATGGGGAGGCGACATGTTGGACCACTGGTTCGTACACAGGGACGGACGAGGAAGCAACGGCAGGCCGGGAACTAGAACCTGCTGGATTCGCTATAGTGTTCGTATTCCTGTTCGAACCGCCGGAGATGGATACAACATCAACCAGCCGTGCCAACAACTCCGGTGTCCTCACCTCCGGAAACTGCCGCCGACAAAGAAACATTACTTGCAAGTCCACATCATTATTAATCGTGAAGCAATCATACTTCACCGTATTCTGTAGCACCGTGACTGGAATGCGATAGAAAAACTTCTTTACCCGCTTCGCACCCTCCAGCCCGAGCTTCATTAGTACAGCGCTAACAAGGTCATCATAACTCGTCGTAGATGTTATGACAATACATAGAGGATTCTTATCTGTGAACTTTACTCCGGAACGAGTTTTTCTATTAACAGATCCTTTGTGGTGCACCAAAACCACAAAACTCTCCTCACTAGCCATCCTATTCCCTATAATGAGACTAATTCACGTTTGGAACCATATATATACAGCTCAGTCTCACACTAATTCGAACCGGCCTGGTTCGAACTATGATTGGTGTAATTCGAACCAGCCCGGTTCGAATTACATGGAAACCTTCTCTCTGTATAATTCGAACCACCATGGTTCGAATTACCTTCATTCTTAATTCGAACCAGGCTGGTTCGATTTATTACCAACAAAAAACCCTAATTCGAACTCACCTGGTTCGATTTACTAACAAATAGAATTCGAACCAACCTGGTTCGAATTATATAAAGATACGGTCTGGCTTATTGCTGAAACGATTTTTGCTTTGGCGTATTTACGTAATTTTCTGAGCCAGTTGGCTTATTATGGTTTTTTACCCTAATTTTTTATTAACAATTTTTTTATTGAAATATGTCATTTTATTATATTTATAATATATTATTTGGGATAATTATATTATTTTAGTTAATATATATTATTTAAAAAAATATTTAAAATTTATTATTTTGTATTAAGAATATTATTAAAAATATATTGTTAGTTTTTCTTAAAATAATACTTTCTTTTCTTTGGTTCAAATACTATGACAATAAAATTTTTTTACGTAACTGTGTCTACTCAATAAATATTATATTCATTTATTTCTATATAGTATGTAAAATAAATAATTAATGTTTAAAAAAGCTAATAAAAAAAAGAAGTATTCTTTTTTTTTATCAACTTTTAGGTGAATATAGAGACTATGTCATTTGAATTATAACTCATTAACAAAGAAAGAAATACTCTTAATTATATTTAAATAGAATAATTATTTATTAGGCTCATTTTTATACAAATAAAAATTTTTCTTAGTTTTATATCTGTAATATTTTATACCAATTAGCTTTAAAATTTAATTATTTTTTGAATAAATTAATAAAAATAATACAAATAATTGTTTAAATAAAATTATATTTTAATTTTTCATTCTATTACGTACAAGTTGAGGATAATTTGAAATAAAAGATAATGAACTTGTTATAACTGTCATGTATTTTGTGTGCTTTGACTGCGTCATCATCTTAGAGTCATGGCGCTTTCATGGAAACCGGTTCTTCTACAGCATCAGTTTGGAGTTAGCCAACTAGCAGCAGCGATAGACAGCGTCTTCCTTTTCTATGGCGACAATTTTTTCGGCTTTGAAGGTCCATTTATGATAGAGGTGGAATAGAGTGGGTTCAAGAGCTCAAAATCTATGGCTAGACAGAACAATAGTAAAAACACCTGCTAGTAAACAAAACAGTGAAAATACTTGAAGACATCACATCAACAATAACAGAGTAATGGAGAAATTCGATTAAATTTTTCTGAGTATTTTTTTGGTGTAAAGATAGTCCTCTCTTAAACGAGCGAATTAGTTTTTTTTGTTAGTGTCGGTTTGTTTGTTCACCCCATAACAAAATAATAATAATAATAATAATAATAAATAAATTTAATTTACCTGATCACTTTTGATAGTAGGTTAACTTTTAAAGAGTGCTGCACTCCCTACTTTACCTGGAGTGCACTAACTTTCGCCATTATATATTTATATTTAATTAATATTACATAATTGAATAATTGTTTATCTTACTAATTCTTTACGAAACTTACAATTGGATTAGTAATTTGATTAGCGAAGTACTTATAAAATGTATATTGGTTAATTGATATAATCTTTTATGGATATATAAAAGTTTAAAACGTAGATAAGTATATGAGGTATTAAATAATAGTTTTTATAACTTTCACAAAATTTGATGTAAATAATTTTATAGTCTATTGCATTTCAAATACCGATCGATAGAACTAATTTCGTAGAAAAATGAGTGTTTATAACTTTATTTAGCTGAGATCGATATTATATTATCAAAGCATTTTTTCTTCAAAATATTTGTTTTGAAATTTTTTACTAAACGTTAATTTTGACAATGAAATTACGTGTTAATAACATTTTCCATTTTGGATTACACGCATGTTTAAGTTAAGATATTTTAAGAAAAAGAATTGCTTCTTTTTGAAAAAAAAAGTTTATTTGTTTTAAAAATCTTGTGTTATTCTTAAAATTTAACTAAAATTATATAATTTTTTTTAAAAAAAACAGAATAATGTTGTTTGATTTTTTTTAACAAATCAACTTCTCGTTAGTAATTAAGATTATTAACGAATGCTAATGTACAATATATATTTCTTAAAAATTAGCTTGTTACTAAAAGTAAAAAAAAAAGTTAAAGCACTCTAGATTTTAAATAATAAATCATAAATTTTAAACTATAAATATTAAATTTAAATTAATAATATAAAATATAATAAATAAAAATAGTTAGAATTTATCTAATTAACAAAGAAGGTAGTTTTAAAGAATAGTAAAAATTATAGTGCATTAGTATAAAAGTTTTATCATAACATTCATTATCTATTAAATACAAAACTAAAGCAGTCTCAATTAACAAGCTATGAAGTGCAGATATTTTGTTGAGTTGTCGTGTTTGTGTATCAGATATATTTTAGACACGATATTTATTAACACTCATTTGATACGTGTGTTTACTGTGTCCAACTGTGACTTAATAAAAAATAAAAATTTTTTTTTTCGAATATGTCTAGACACACCTAAATATCATCATGTATTAGCATATCTAATCTTATTCTTAACATATATTTTTAAAATAAATTTAGATGTAGTATATATTATTATTTATTAAAATAAAAAATATTTTAAATAATTGACATAATTAAAATAAAGCATAAAAAATAATTAAAAAAATTAATTTATATTTTAATAACAATAAAATATCAAAATATCATTACAATTAATTTAAAAAATATTTTATATTTTATATACATGCGTGTTTCCGTGTCATGTAAGTTTTTAAAATTCGCATGTCGGTATGTCCCGTGTCGTGTCTTATCTCTCGTATTCGTGTCAGTGTCGATGCATCATAGATTAACATTGAATAAATAAAAAACCAATGAAGTATAACTCAGATGATATAATATTTTCATACTCATTTAAATATTACAATTTGAGTCTTTCTATCTTTAAAAAAAAAATAAACAGTGAGGAAGAATCCAATACATGATGATTTGTTTATTCCTAACCTCTTTTTATTTATTAATCTCCCCTTGCAATCACAAAAAGACTAAGGCAAGGAGTGTAGTGTAATGTAAAATAGCAATATATATGTATATCACTATATCATAGGAATTAGCTATCACAAAAAAAAAAAGCACACAAAAGAAACCAAAGCAAAGCTCGTTCCACCACCACCACCACCATGTTTGAGGAATCATTGTCATCATCAACATCCTCCCTCACCAGTTGGTTCACCCCAACCATGTTCTTCCTCCTTCTCCAACTTGTTATTGCCACCATTTACATCATCTCCTCTCTCTCCAACAACAATGCCAAGCATCATGAACATCATGAACCACAACAACCACTTGCAAGATCCCCTTCTCTCTTGCATAGACTCAAATCCCTAAACTTTTATAACTACCACGAACAACAACCACAACAACTTCCACATGAAATCAATAACTACTTATTCCAACAACAACAACCGCTTCCTAGATCTCCTTCTCTATTGCAAAGGCTTAAATCCATCAATTTTTACTCTAACCACCCTCATCACACTTCCCAAGAACCTCAACAAACTCAACAACTTCCCAGATCTCCCTCCTCAGTCATCCAACGCCTCAAATCCATTAACCTTCAAACTTATTTCCCAACTGAAACTTTATCTTCCTATTTTACCCCTGAACAACCAAAGAAAAAAACGAACGTGCCGAAAATACCAAAAGTGAAGAAACAAGAAGAACAACAAGAAGAAGAAGAATACGACGATGGAGATGTAGTTGGAGAAATAATGTTCCGCAATAACAACAACCATGACGTGGATGAGGATTCTTGCGCTTCCATGGACGAGATTTTCAGCAAGCTGCAGCAAGGGCAAACCGGTAATTTCACAAGAACGCATTCCGACACTAAACCGGCCTCCGGCGAGGTTCCGGTTAAGCTTCCGAGGAAGATGAAGAAGTCGGCGAGCACCAAATCGGCCTTCTCGCACTTCGAGGAGGTCGACATTGTGGAAACCCGCCGTCCGGCCACCGCGAGGGAGAGTGGCGCCGCCGCAGAAGAAGGCGGAGGTGACGGCGGCGTTGACGCAAAGGCGGACGACTTCATTAACCGGTTCAAGCAGCAGCTGAAGCTTCAGAGGCTGGATTCAATAATGAGGTATAAGGAGATGATTGGCAGAGGGACTGCCAAGTAATTAAGAAAACTTATAGGGGGCTAATTGCAATAAGTAATTAGTAATTAATTTTCACTATCTTTTTACTAGTGTAATTTTCATGTTTGTTTAGTGTTACTGCTGTTGGCTATAATTATATATATGTTTTTGTAAAATTGTGTTGTTTAAGTATTGGTTTTCCTTATTTTCTTTTTTTGGCTAATATTTTTGTAGCTATATATTCAACACATTATTATACTTTTGATTTAGTTCTCAAGTTCTTCTAATATAATGAAATTTAATTTAATTATAATTTTCTTTTTATAAGTACTCATTGAGTTTAAAAACATTTTAATTATATGTTTTGAGCACTTCTTTTTATAAATTTATGATATTTTAGTAACATATTCATGCATTAATAATACAAATTCTAAGTATAGTTTTGATTTGTGAATTGAATCTTGTAGAGTTGAGTGTCTCTTCATGTGGATGTTGAAATGAAGTACATGACATTATAGGTTGTTGCTTTGTTGGCCCCCCATTATTGGCTTATTGCCATATTGGTTTTAATTCTCCATAACATTAGATAGATATTTTGGTTTGTGGTTGTTTATGTATCATAATCATCAATAATCATTGTAGACCAAAGAAAATTGAAAGAGGCTTGTGTTGAATGCTGATTGGTCATTGATCAATTCCACTTCTAACTTAGTAACTTTAATTAATTTTCCACCTAATTAATAATAGTGCAACATTTTCTGATGAATGGAGTTAGTTTGTTTATGTGCAAACCGCAGAGTGAAAGTATTGTAAAGCATCATTATTCTCATTCCCCCTTCTCATTAATTTGGTTCCCATGGATATCACTTCTATGGAATATTCTAATGGTTTGGTTTGGAAAATGGTCATGAGTCATCACATTATGTAATGAATATATGAATAGTTAGAAAAATATTAGGGGGTTTTAACTCATTTTTCTATTATCTTCTTAATTTACAAATAAAAAAGTTTTATATTTGTATTTTTTTAATAATTTAAGAAAATAACAAAGATATTTAAATGTCTACTCATTTAACTAATAAGAAAGAAAATAAATAAAAGAATAAATTAGAATATTCAAGCATTAATCATTACTCTAATATTAATCTATTAATTTTGGTAATAATGATCTTTTACCTCATAGCTAATTTTAAGTATTTCAAAAGTTTCCCATAGTTACGCTTTTTTGTTAACAAAATAGTAGTAATCACTTAAAGGATCAATAATTGACTTATTTTATTAGCAAAAGTAATAAAAAAATCAATAGAAAAAAATAAATAAGCAATGTTATATTTTGAATACAAAAAATAAAGTATAACAAATTAACATATTGTTTGTATTTTCTAAGTTCAAATGTTGAAGTCAAAATTATATAAAATAAAAAAACAATAAGAATCAATTCAAAATATAATAATCAACGTTCAAAAAATATTTTATTTCCATGTTAAAAGAAGAGAAAAAAATATAATATTAAGTAAACATTTTTTGAATTATTAGAGTAAAAAAAAAGGTTAGGGGGTCGGTGAAGAAGATGGGCAAGGTTGAAAGCCAGTTGTGAGTGCAGAGTGCCAGCAATGAAATATTAAATTCACATTCACTGCATTAATTGCAACGTGCTTATCCCCTATTATTTGGGCTTTTCCCCATTTTCTTTTGTTTTTGACCATATGTGAAGATACCTTTTTTTTATCTTATTTTTTAATTATGATTCCAATTGGACAAAACTAAACTAATATAGTGTTATCTCTATGTAGGTTCCAACAACAACATTTTCAGACACGATTGTCAAATTCTCCTTTTATTTTGTTTTGATTTATTTTTGGTTTGAAGCAAGGTATAGAATCTCGATTCAGTTATGAAATTATTTTGAATTGAAAGTTCATATAAATAAATCAAGCAAATAAATAAAATGACATATTTTTATTGATTTTGATAACTGATTTTGATGTATAAGTAGTATTACTTTATTTTATATTATCATTCATCACATAAAGAATGGTGTCAAATAAAATAGAAATAAATAAATTAAATATATATTAAATATTAAGTTGGAATAATTATATAAATATAAAGAAATAATTTAAATATTGGATGAATATAGTTTATTAATATATAAAAAGTATAATCGCAATAGTTGATTTTTTTTATATAACAACAAATTTAGTTATTTATTTTATTTTTTTATTAGTTAAAATGTGTTTTTAAATATTTATTTTTTATAATAGAATTAAATATTAATATAATAAAAGGAGATTAATTTCTCATTTCATATAATATGTATAAAATTTTTTATTTATAAATTAAAAAATTTAACGATGAACAGCTCCGCCTTCACGCAAAAAATACACTGTAATTTTAAAGGATACGATTTTTGTATGTGTTCCAAAATACTATAGCACAAGTATTGTTATAATTTTACAAAGGATACGATTCAAAATATTGTTATAACAACCTTTATTCCCACTTTGTTGGACGACCAGTCCTCTTCACTTCTCTCTCATTGCTCTTCCTTCACATTTTTTATCTTAGTTTTTTTTTTCCTTTATTATTCTCACTAGTCGAGAGCATTGATAGCGTGAAATTCCACTAACTTAAAACCCTAAATCCTAAAACCCTAAAACTCTGAAACCCTAAAATCCTGAAACCCTAAACCCCTCAACTCTGAATCCTGAACCTAAACCCTAAACCCTTAAACACTAACCCATAAACCCTAAAATCCTAGACTCTAGACTCCTATACCCTAAACCCTTAGACCCTAAATCCTAAATCCCAAACCCCAGATCCCAGACCCTAGACCTAAACCCCAAACTCCAAACTCCATACCCTAGACCCCAAACTCCAGATTCTAGACCCTAAACCCTAGACCCTAGACCCTAGACCCCACACCCCACACCCCAAATCCCCAACCCCAAACTCCAAACCATAAACCTTAAACTTCTAAACCCTAAACCTCTTAAACCCTAAATCCTAAACCCTAAACCCCTAAAACCCCAAAATCCTTAAACCCTAAATCCCTAAAACCTTTAAACCCTAAAATCCTAAAATCCTAAATTCCTAAAACCCTAAAGCCCTAACCCCTAATCCATAAACACCTTAAATCCTAAAATCCTTAAACCATAAAATCCTAAAACCATAAAACCCTAACTCCTAAAATCCTAAAACCCTAAACTCTAAAATCATAAAATCCTAATCTCTAAATCCTAAAACACCTAAATCCCAACCCCTAAACCCTAAAACACTAAACCATAAACCCTAAACTCCAAAACCCAAACCCCAAACCCCAAGAAAATTCTAGAAAACTCTCGAAAATCTTAAAAAATTATAGAATTTCCTAAAAAACCCTAAAAAATCTGAAAAACTCCTAAAAAAACCTTAGAAAATCTGAGAAAAATCCTAGAAAATCCTAGAAAAATCTTGAAAAATCCTAGAAAATACTAAAAAAATTTGAAAAATTCCTAGAAAATCTTAGAAATCCCTAGAAAATGCTAGAAAATCCTAAAAATCCAGAAAATCCTAAAAAACCTAGAAATCCTAGAAAAACCCTCAAAAACTCTAGAAAAATCCTAAAAAATCTTAGAAAAATCTTAAAAAATTCTAGAAAATCTTAGAAAAATCCTAGAAAAATTCTTAAAACCCTAAAGAACACTAGGAAACTCTAGAAAACGTTAGAAAAACCTTAGAAAATCCTATAAAACCCTAGAAATCTCTAAGAAAAACCTAGAAAATTCTATAAAACCCTAGAAAATCCTAAAAAATCTTAGAAAAATCTTTAAAATCCTATAAAACACTAAAAAATCTTAGACAACCCTAGAAATCCTAGAAAAACCCTAAAAAACTCTAGAAAATCCTACAAAAACCATAGAAACCCCAAGAAAAACTCTAGAAAACCCTAGAAAATCCTAGGAAACGCTAGAAAATCCTAAGAAAATCCTCAAAAATCCTAAAAAACCTAGAAAAATTCTAGAAAATCCTAGAAAAATCCTTGAAAACCTTAGAAAATTCTAGAAAAACCCTAGAAAACTATAAAACAAACTCTAGAAAATCTTAGAAAAATGCTAGAAAACCCTAGAAAAACCCTAAAAAATCCAAGAAAAACCCTAAAAGCCATATAAAAACCCTAGAAAACCTTAGAAAACCCTAAGAAAACCCTATTAAAGCCTAGAAAATCCTTGAAAAACCTATTAAACCCTCAAATACCCTAGAGAAACTATCGAGCATTGACAACGTAGAATTTCACTAACTTAAAACCCTCTATTAGAATGGAGTGAGAATAACAAAGGAAAAAGAAAACTAAGATTAGAAATGTGAAGGAGGAGCAGTGAGATAGAGAAGTGGAGAGAACTAGTCGTCCAACGATGTGGGAATGAAGGTTGTTATAACAATATTTTGGATCGTGTCCTTTGTAAAATTATAACAACACTTGTGCTATAGTATTTTGGAACACATGCAAGGATCGTGTCCTTTAAAATTACAATATATTTTTTGTGTGAAGTCGGGACTGTTCATCGTTTAATTTTTTAATTTATGAATAAAAAATTGTATACATGTTATATGGAATGAGAAATTAATCTTCTTTTATTATATTGATATTTAATTATATTACAAAAAATATATATTTAAAAATATATTTTAACTAATAAAAAAATAAAATAAGTAACTAAATTTGTTGTTATATATAAAAAAAATCAACTATTAAGATTATACCTTCTATATATTAATAAATTATATTCATCCAATATTTAAATTATCTCTTTATATTTATATAATTATTTTAACTTAATATTTAATACATATTTAATTCATTTGTTTCTATTTCATTTGTCATCTTTTTTTATGTGATGAATGATAATATAGAATAGAGTAATGCTATTTATACAACAATTACTTGCATTCTTAGTTATTACTCTTGCATTCTTTTAATAAGTAAAATGACATATCTTTATTGTTTGGATCCAATTTAATATAAAAGGTTTATATATGTTAGGTACTTAATCTAATAATATTTTAATATTAAATATTTTTCATCAAACTTATCATATCTGTACATCACACGGGACACTTCACTAATAATATTAAATTTAACATGTTTAGTTTGTTCTCTTGATTTTATGTGTATAGGGAGTTAGTTATCTCTGAAATTCAAGGATTGTTAAGTGTTTTAATTAAAAAAAGATACATACATAAAATTATATTTAATAAATAAAATATAGATATAGATATTGTATTTAAAAATATTATATTAATATATTTTATATCTTTTTTAATAGAAATGATACAAAAATAATAATAAATAATATAATTTATTTTTTATTATTTCTATTAATATTTTTTTATAATTATCTTTTTTTTCTAAAGTTATTTTATATAAAAAAATATAGTAAATTAGATATTCGTAATCAAACGGAGCCTGGATATTCACACTTTACCCTCGAAATAGATGGATTTAGATTCTCTAAAGTTTGAATTTTATTTTAGAGTGTAAAGTGTGATCTCTCACCATTAATTTTATAGGTGGGGCCAAAAATAAATATAAAAGAAAAACTATTCAAGAGTAGAAGATTATACTTTACTCTCTAAAATGAAATTCAAACTTTAGATGATCCAAATCCAAAAAAAATCTGTTTCAGTATTTATTGAATCATTATATGTATTAAAATTTATTTATCATATGTCATAAAGACACATTAAGTCTATAAATTAATAAAAAAGTTTATTAAAAATATAAAAATTTAAAATTTTAATATATTTATTTTATATTTATTAAATAAATATTTAAAATTTTTTACTAATAATAATTTTATTATGTGTGCCAAAAAAAAATATATGGTAACTAAATCCTATTTATTAAGGAGTTAACCTAAACAGAGTTAGTTTATTTATTTAGTATTTATTTTGGGGCTAGAAAGAGAGTTAGGTGATCAGGATGACTTCGTACCATTTATCATTTTCGGTTTTGGAACTTATGTTTTTTATATATTTTTTTTGAAAATAAATCTAACTTGGTTAAAAGATTTATTTAAAAAAAATAGTATAAGTACTAGACAAAAGAATTTCTTTTTATTTTGATTAAATTGCCCACCTCCATTCTGCCAATATCTACGAATTAAACGAAATGAGTTAGATTTTTTTTTAACGAATTCAATTTTCTATGTCAACTTATTTTTTAGCAGGTTAAACGGATTTAAGTGTGTAAATAAACAGGTTTTATTCTATTTCATTTTATTTTTTATACTTTTGATAAGATATTGAATTAAATTTATATTAAAATTTTAGTTTAGAGAACAGATACAATTTTTTAAAAAAAGAGTGAGTTTGACTTAAAATTTATTTAGTGTTAGTATCGAAATAAATTACGTCAAACTACTAATAACAAATAAAACGAAAATAAATAAAAATTTTAAATAAACGAAAGCATAAAATTGAAATGGAAATCGAAAGAAAGCAAAATAATAATTAAATATTTAAACAAAGTAATTAAAGAAAAAGACAATAAAATAAAATGGACTCCTAAATTTTAACACTTACATGTACTTATTGCACTTTATATTTTTCACTGCATCGTTGAGACTCAATTTTTGTAGAGTTTGTATAATGATCTAGTGTTTTTTATTGAAGTCTCATTTTTATTCTAATTTTTTCAATTTATAGACCCTAGGATAGATTTATTCTTGAAAAATCTTGACCACGATCTAGTTCCTCATTTTTCTCAGGCCACGACCTTGTCTTGACTCTGAAAGATCTTCATAGTAACCTCTTTACATTCTGTCTTGTTTTGGTTTCCAAACTCCACATTTTTGTATTGTGTTCACATTTAACCACGTGATGTATTTGGTTTCGACCTCGATTCTCGACTCATCTCGAATCACCCAGCTCTCAACTTCGACTACCATTTCTATCGTAGTCAAAGATGAGTTTCCTACACTGAATATCTGAGCCGTTGATCCCATTCTAATCTCCTATGAATCATAGTCTAATTTTTTCATAAGTCGACTAATATATCCTATTACTTATGGGTATTCAAATCCAAATTGAGCCAAATTAAACCGCTCATCTAATATAATCTAAATTGAAAATCGATTAAAATCGCACTAATTTGTATTTGATTGGATTCTATTTTGCAAACCACATAGATCGGATCGGATTTCAGATCTATTTCGCAAAACTGATACAATCCAATCCAAACCATATAATGTACTATAATATTATTATTTTATTATTATATTTATAATTTTACTTATAATATATTCAATTTGTTATATATTTTTATATTATTCATGTATTATTATTATTTAATAAATATTTTATGTTTAAAATGAGATTTATTTATTTATTTTAACTAACCTATAATTTTATTTCTATTGTTATGCTATTATTAATTTTTCAAGATATTGTTGAGACTTATTATGTTATTATTGGTTATTTAAAATTTTATGATGGAACTTGTTATGTATATTTAATTTTTTTAATTTATAAAATCGCAATTCTAATACAATTGAAACTGCTTTAAATTAGATCAGATTTTTTTAAAAAAATATCCAATCCAAATCGTACCGCAGTTAAAATTAGTGTTCAAATCAAATAAATTTTTTACTTAAAATCGATCCAAACTGCACCGCAAATATCCCTATAAGAAACTCAAACTCTAAGGTAAACAATAAGGATTTAATATGGAAAAAAATTTAGGTTAGCTAGTCACTACTTTGAATACCTTTGTGATGAAGGATTTGAATATCTTTAATTTAATGCCACCACGTTTATTGATATTATTTTAAAGAATAATTATAATTGATTAATAAAGGTTAAATAAATAAGTAAAAACGAATCTAGATTTGTAAGTTGTTATCAATCAATCTTTGAAATGAAGAAACATGTGTTCGTTATAAGTTTAATTTGCCGGCTGACCCACATGGAATTAACAGATCTAATTTTGATAGGAAAGGGAGGAAAAAAAAAAAAGTAGAGCCACATTCAAGTTTTCGCAATAATTGTTTTTAACCACAAGGATAAATACTTTGGATTTTGGATTGGATTTTAGAATGAAAGTTTTTCAGTATGAAGTGAAGTCTATTTAGTGAATTTAGTACACCTCTCTTTATTTCATTTGAATCCGTCTACTTCTGTAAATTCCAATTGAATTATAAATACTTAACTGATAGTATTTCTATTTTTATAAAATATATATTTTTAGAAGTATTTGTATAATGTTAAAATATAGGTGAAAACTTAGGTGCAGTCGATTTCACGTGAAATTAATACTTGAGAGCTATTAGATAATTTGATTGATTTGACTAAATTTTTATCGAACAACTCTCAGATATCAACTTCATGTGAAATTGATTTCACCTGAATTTTCACCTAAAATATATTTAATATGTGTTTTAAAGTGCCAACAAATTTAGTACACCTCTCTTTATTTAATATGTGTTTTAAAGACTTATTTGGATAGCAATTATTAAAAAAAACGGATATCTCCTCTTTTTATTTTATTTTATTTTATTAATATAGTAAAAGTGGGTTTTTAATTAAGCTTATTGGAGTGAGTCAGTGAGGTAGCATGTGTTTCTTTACTCATTTTCTCTTCAAAATAAAATACCTTAATTAAAGAAATAATAAAAGAAGTAATTACAAATTATTATCATTAATAATTTTTAATTCGTGGAGTTTAATTTGTAAACCCAATACTATGTGAAATGATATCAGTTGCCTATGCTCAGAATTTCTCTAATTTTATAAAATATTTAGAAATAACTAATTTTTTATTTAAATAAAAAATCCTGAGGGCATGGAATGTTTCTTCACAATGTGGTTTATTGATTCTTTTCTTTTATATTTATTTAAAGGGAAAAAAATAAATGAGTTTTTGTTGAATGTTACTATAACTAAATCCAACATTCAGAGCAGTAGAGCAGAGTGTATTATTGTGTTTGGTCTCTGTCAACGCTTACCAAATAAACTGGGTCAGATAGATGAAATCACTAATCATAATTATTTGTTTTAATTACTTTATTTATTTATAAAAGAGAACATCACTATTCACTAATAAGTACACGTATGTATAATTGTATACTAACGAGTCTAATTAAGCATTGGATCCAAATTAGCGAAGTTTAAGGTCATGGTCTGTGTATCCACACATATACCTAGGAAAAATGTGTTTTCATCACATGCTGATGTTGTTTTGTCCTAATCAAGGTAAAATCTTATCTACTTATTTAAAAGTAAGATAAAATATGTTTTATATATGTATCTCACGTTTTGAGAATAAAAAAATAATATTTAATTTTATTTTTAATATTTTTTATTTCTGTTAAAATTAATTTTAAACATTAACTCGATTTAACTTATTAGAGACAAAATCGAAAATATGCAGAGGTAGTTTTGATATAGATAAAAAAAATCAAAGATAAAACTAAATGAATCGAAAATATTAAAAATAAAATTGAATAAAATTAAATGTTAAGAATATTTTTAAACAAATTTTAAATTTTAGAGATAAAAAGTAACGATATCTAATTTGGTTTATAAAATTTTTAGTGTTAATTTAAAATAGTCTTTAATTTTTTGAATTTATAAATTATAATTTTTTGTTCGTCTTTAATTTAACTATAATTAATACAATATTAACATGAAGTTAGAAAATAGATCTTCTCTAATTTCTTTTAATACTTAACGAAATATAATATAATCTCTTATTTTTAATTTTATAAATGAAACTAAAAATAAATAAAAATATAATAAATAATTAAATTAAATATTGGATATCATCTCATTTTTTTTACCGAAAAAAATCCACTCCCCCATAAAGTAATATAGCAAAAGTGTAGCATCCTCACAATAAAGTAATGTAATTAAATTTTAGTATAAGCATATAAGTGTGAGAAATTAATTAATTAGACTTTGTGAAGTTGTGAATTCCCAAGCAACAAATTATTATGGTGTTAAGTAAGTAAGTAACAAACTCCTTGAAGATTATTAAAGCGGAAAAAGAAAAGAATGGTCTTTTGATAATAATAATAATAATAATAATAATAATAATAATAATAATAATAATAATAATAATAATAATAATAATAATAAATGGATAGATAGACAAAAAAGAAAGGATAGATGCAGCCATGATCGAATTTCGATCTTTACAATATATAGTTGATCCAGTGAACATATTTCTTTGTTGAGAGACATTCTGGAGTTAAAATCAAGATCTAGGGAGAAAACGTCTTGCATAACTCCATCCTCAATATTTTTATAACTCCATCCTCAATATTTTTATTTTATAGCAATACAACTTTTCTATAAAAAATTCTTTAAACAGTAATAAAAATTAATTTGGTGAAGATTTTATTTATAATTTATGAAAATTTTAAATTTCACAAAATTCTTTTTAATAATATAACTAATTATGACTACTATTATTACTACTATCTTTTTAATCGTTATTATTATTATTTCTATCTCTACTATTTTTATTGTATAATAATACTTTATCATTATTATTATTTCTTCTACTGTCATTATCACTAATACAAATATCATCAATATTAATGTTATTTTATTTCATTTCTTGTTCGAGGTTATTTTTTTCTTTTAAAAGATCTTCGTATTGTAATTATTTTTTTTCTGTGACATTATTTTCAGCAATGGTCTTTTTCTACTTAACCACCACCGATAAAAGAATTTTTTAAAAATAAACTTATTAATAATTTGTGAGAGTTTAAAACATCACACATTACAAATAAAACTCTCCACAAAATTAATTTTTGTTACTATTTAACAAATTTTTTAACAAATGAATCGTATTATTTTAAAATAAAAAATAAAAGTCAAAATATCTCTTTTTTACAAAGAATATCTTATTTTTCATAAAAATGAACAAGAATTGAATTGGCTCTTTACTCCCAATTTTAATTCAAGATTGTAGAGTCTTAGAATTCCTTACCTACTTTTGGATTTTTTTTTGGGCCTAAACCCTGTTAGTTTAAAAAAAATCGAAGAATTGGAAAGGAAAAAGATATTCATTGGAAGAATTGAAACACAACAACAAAGAGCAAGATGGAAGGAAAATTGGGTTTCAAGGACTTAGGAATGCAGAATATTGCTCATCTGGCAAAACAAGCATGGAGAGTTTTGAAGAATCCAAATACAATTTAGATAAAAATCTTACAATCTATCTATTATTCAAATGGCAATTTTTGGGAGGCACAAGTTGAGAAGAATTCTTCGTGGTTATAGAAAAACATTCTACTTGGGCGAGAATTGTTAAGGAGAAAAGAAAAGTGGAGTGTTGAAAAGGGTTCAAAGATTAATATATAGAGAGATAATTGGATAGCTGAAGTAGATAGGGTGCTAGAGAATGGTAGACAAGATCTTCAGAAAGTTGAAGAACTCATTGAAGTGAAAAGAGATTGGAATGAAAGCAAAATCAGAAGCATGTTTTCGCCAGAAATTTGTGATGCTATTATTAGAATCCAATTAATTTTGTAAATAGGGAGGATAATTTATATTGGCCTGCAAGATAAGATGGTATATATATTATAAAGATAGGTTTGTGATGCTATTATTAGAACCCAATTAATTTGTGAATAGGGAGGATAATTTATATTGGCCTGCAAGATAAGATGGTATATATATTATAAAGATAGGTTATTTCGCTGCAAAAGGAGAATTTCATTATCGAGGTCATGGAACCTATCCACAAGTGATGCTAAAAGGGAGTAATGGAAAGAAATTTGAAAAATTAAAGTTTCCTCTAAAATCAGATCATTCTTATGGAAGGCATCCCATGATATTGTGTCAGTAAATTTAAATTTGTACAAAAAGAGAATTATTGAGAGTTCTATATGTCAAATTTGTACTAAAAAAGTAGAGACAACAAAGCATACATTATTGCTGTGTGAGTAGACAAGAACTGCATAGTTTGGAGCTGATTGTCAATGTATTTCAACAAAAGAAATGGTTACTGAATTTAAAAACTGGTTGATGACTATCTTACAAAAAATCAAATCAGTAGAGGGGAGGAGAAAAATAGAAGGATTAGTAAAATAGGATTTCTAGTATGGAAAATATGGAAGCCTAGAAATAAAAAGTATACTAGCAGCAAGAAATTGATCCTAACTGGACAATAAAAAAAGGATAAACTAATGAAAAATCTGTTTTGGAGAATAACAAAAAAGCAGATAAATATAAAAGAAAAAATAGGTTCAAAGAAAAACGAGAGAGGTTCGTTGGAGGCTACCCTCTATGGATTGGATCAAGGCAAATGTGAATGCTTCTTTTAAAAAGGATACAGGTAAAGGAGCTATAGCAATGGTGTACAGAGACAACAACATAAGGATTTTATTTGGTTGCACAGCATTAATTCAAACAAACTCAGTCACAGTAGCGAAAGCTTTAACAATCACACGAGCTCTAATCATTGCAAATAATTTGTTCATGAAAAAAGTTCTTATTGACTCAGATAATTTAAAAATCATACAAGCAATTAAATCTAAAAGTCCAATTGGTGAAGTATAGACAATTATTTAGAACATTCAATTATTATTGGAAGAATTACTTAGTAGGGACATAACTTGGACTCCTAGAAAAGAAATCTCCTTGCACATAAGGTGGCCAGAGAAGCAGAATTAGGGAACCTTCATTTAAATTGGAGCATGCAACCACCATTAGAAATTCTGCGTATTATCCACAATGAAAATAAGAATCAATATATTGAGCAAGATATGTGAAGAGACGAGTTATAAAGAAAACATCATCGACTTATTCTCATACTTCATTGATAATACAAAGAAAGCGTTTCTTATCCAGATCAATTATGATTTGAGGCAGAAGCTCTAAGTATAACCCAAAATAACTCAGTCCCAAAAGAGGATGGCCAGGTTTTGGCGTCAACCAGACTCATAAGTTTGGGTTGAAAATGAAATCGGGGAATGAGCAATCATGGCGATGGGTGAATGACGATCTCAAGGCAATTAGGGAGAGTTTCAAAGAAGCAAACGATTCAAAACTTCAAGGATCACCAAAGTTCTAGTGAGGATGAATACGATGAGGATGTCGATGGAGATGAAGATGCTGCCGATGAAGATGAAGATACAGCCGACGGTTCGATAACTGTGTCCATTGATTTTGGAGCTTTGAGCGTCAAAGATAATTTTGTCGATTTGAAGCTCTTTCGCGTCGAGATACTTCCCTTCATCTGCTTGGCTTGCTAAGGAAAACTTGTATTGGAAGACAAAGAGTTATAAGTTGTTATAATATAACTAAGACTGTTATAAATGTAATACCCTAATATTTTTAAATTAGTCTTAAGTTTTATTTGGATTATATTAGTGGTTGATGCTCAAATTTTATAAAATTTAAAAAAAAGTATATAAAATATTTTATATAAGAACAGTGGATGACTAGTTTTTATCTTTAAAAGCTATTTGAAAATAGTGAGAATCTTGATCACAAAAATCGTTACTAGTTGAAAAATATAAATGGATCTAGTGATACTAATACAGAAAATGGGTGTACTAAATTATAAAAGCAAAAATAATGACAAACTTTACTCATATCAAATAATCATATAATAAATAAAAACAAATATTATAACCACAATCATAGTCATCACTTAATAAACATTAAATAAGACACATAGAGAATCCTAATTCTCTCACTTTGCATAACTATAGCTGAAACAATCACCTATTATCCATCCTTAATATGAATTTAGTTAAGTGCTTAACGTTCCGTATCTATGTCCTTGATATCCCACTCGTAACCATCTTATAATGTACTGGTCTTTTTAGTTCAATCAAGTAGCATATTATTTTATACTGTATTGTTCCTAAAGATAGTATATAGAAAGGGGATGAGAAACAAAAAATTCTCAATAGTTTATCTATATGATGTCATCATATCTATCTCGAGCCACTTTGAATTTTAAAATAAAAGCAATGATAATGTAATGTTGTTTAATTATTATTAGGGGTGGCAAAACGGGTCGAACCCGCCGGGTTGATCCGCTAAACCCGCTAAAAAAGGCGGGTCGGGTTAGGATTTGGAGTCCGCCAAATTAAAAAAATTTGCTAAACCCGCACTGCCAAATTGGTAGGTTTTGGCGGACGGGGCGGGCCGGTCCTCCGGGCCGAAACTTTTTATTTTTCTTTTTTTTATTAAATAAAAGAGTAGTTACTATTATAAAATTAATAATTATAGAATTTTTAAACACTTTTTTTCATTTTTTGTTTTTATTCTTCTTTTAGTTATTAACTTTATTTATTTTATTTTACAATTTCGTATATATGCTCAAATTATTTGACTTATTTTTTAAAATAAAGGTGATTTTATTGACAAATATTATTTTGAACAATTTTATTGAAGTTAAAAATTAAAAAAATTAGTAAAAAAATTATATTATAATTTGAAAATTTTTTATTTGTATTTTATTTTTTAATTATTATTTTTTGGTTAATTTTAATGAATTTTATTTTCAAAAAAAAAAAGAATCAAGCGGGTTAGCCCGCCAACCCGCCAATCCGCCATAAAGTGGGGCGGGCAAGCATTTTGAACCCATTTTAGTTGGCGGGGCGGGTCGGTCCGTCCCGTTTATGAGGCGGGCCTAGGCGGGGGCGGACCGGCCCGCTTTGCCACTCCTAATTATTATTTTCAAAAGGCTTTGTTAGTCGGAGTGGTGTGACTTTTAGATGCTTCTCATTTACTTACGTCATGATACATGTGACTCATAACAAAATGCCTATAATATTAAAATATATAGAATACAAACTCATAAACATTGATTTGATGTGCTCATAAACCATAAAGCAAGACAAAATAAATAAGAGAAAAATAATTATATTGGCATAGATAAATCAAACAAAAAAAGATCTCTGAATAAAATAAGGATTATAGACATAATCATAAATTAGATAGAAAGGATCTTTGGATAAAAGAAAGATATCTGGATGAAATAAGAATAATAAACATAATCATAAATCAAACAGAAAGGATAAAAGAAGAACAATCATAATCACACTTTTTTTTGTATTTTTTGTTATTGTTTTTCGTAACTTTTAAGGAAGGTATTGAGTTTAAATTGGTATAAAAAGGTGGGAGTCCCCTTCCCTTACCGAGCGATCATCTCGATCGATCATCTTCCCTTATCGAAGGATCATCTCGATCGATTATCTTTCCTTACCGAAAGATCACATCAATATTTTGTCTTTTGGAGTCACCTTCCTTTACCGAAAGATCATTCCCTCAATTCAATTTACAATCAAGGTTATTTAGACATACACAAGAAGGAAATTTATATTAAAAAAAGGATAAAAGTTTGTCGATCACCTTCCCTTTTCAAAGGATCATCTCGATTCGATCACCTTCTCTTACCGAATGATCATTTTGAGATTTTGTCTTTCGGAGTCTCCTTTCCTTATCCAAGGTTCTTATCCCAAAAGTTTGCCAATCACCTTCTCCTACTGAAGGATAACTCGATTCAATAACCTTCTCTTACCGAATGATCATTTCGATTATCTTATCTTTGGGAGGTTTTTTTCTTATCGAAAGATCACTCCCTCAATTCTTGAATACCGATAAGATGGTTATTATAATGCGTAATGTGTGTGAAATGAAAAGACATTATATCATGACATGCAATGCTAACATCTATATTAAAAAATATTTAAGATATGACATACAAAAAAAGAAGTATTATACCTCTACTTCTAGTAAAGTTTCTATATATATATATATATTCCAATTGCAAATAGACATGATTTGTTAGTTAAGAGAGACTTTCTTTATTGCTAGACTTTGTATATGTTTTGACTGATTCGAAAGAAAGTCTCCATATTTCGTAGTATGCATAATTTAGAGAGGATCTCTTCTAGAATAATATATGAGTGAAATTTGTAAATAGTTTGACAGAGGATTTAGAGTGAGAGTAAGGAAGTGAGAAAAGATAAAAATTTTTTTATAATAGAATGAAGAAAGTATATGAATAGCAATAATAGAAGATAGAGGAATAGGTTATCGAAAATTTTTGTATATATATAAAAAGGAGAATAGAATGAGAAAGAAATGGCTTCAATGGCTCTTAGGTATGTGCACATTGTGTTAGGAAAATCTAACTCGCGTTTAGGTGAAATCTTCAATCTAAATTGTCCCTTTATAAGCCTTATAATGTTTTGTACGTTTGGAATTTGAAAATAGCTATTAAAGACAAATTTATAGAGAATTAAGTTTGCTTTAAACTGAGTCTTAAACAAAGTCAATCGAATAACCACAAATTAAAATATTTATGAAATACTGTTAATATATCAGGCTGATTAATTAGAGCGCGATGTTCTACTATAAATTTGTAACAGATTTATCTATCTAATTTAATTTTAATTTAAATATGATTGTGTACTGAATTTAATGAATGAACCTTGTTTTTTTAAATCTTTTTATATAACTAAAGATGATTTAAATTTAATAAATATAGAATTAATTATGACTATATCTTAAAAAATTATTTATTATTGATTATAAATTTACTAAAATTAGTATTTTTATATTTTTAAATTTAAATTAAATATATTAGTTTTTCAGATGTATTATTTTCTCATTTTTTATTATAAATTTAAAATTTAGATTATTACAATTTTTATTAATTAAATATTCTATAATAAATATAATTCAAAAAGTTGGATGTTACAAGGAAATCCGAATATTTGAACAACTATTCCCTAAACAACTATTACTTGTCCTGAGAATCTAAATGTTTGAAACTAGTTATGGTCATCAAGGCAGTTATCACATCCCAAATTGGTTGGATATTTCAATAATATTTATTTGTTAGTGTAGAAAATAGAAATAACCATTTTTTTTAATGAATACAAAAAGTCAAAAAGTAAACAAGTTGCATGTGATTGAATATTACAAAATAAATAAAAGGTGTAAAAAAGTTGCATGTGCTTGGTCCGGTGGCCCTCGATATTTAACCACAGGACAAGACACTCAAAACAAACTGACTCCAAATATTTTCGGTTGGATTATCATCTCTTCTTGATTAGTTGATTACAGCTCCGCCGTTCTCTCTTATTTATTTATTAATTATTATTTTATTTTATTTTAGTGTATTTGTGAGTGATTTTTTTAATGTGTTAAAAAGAAATGATCTTTAAAAAATTAAGTATATATTAATGAATTTATCTATTTTGTATTTTAAAATATATGTTAAGATTATAAATTAAAAAAATATTAAAAATATAAAAAAATTTAAATTTTTAATATATTTATTTTGTATCTATTAAATAAAAAATTTAAAAAAATTTCACTAATGATAAACTTATGTAACTTTAAAATACATATTAGATAAATCCTATATTAATTTAACCTTTTGGACGATTAAAATGCGACTCAAGTCAATTTAATCTATTCGTAAAAATTAGCGAATCAAACAAGTAAAAATATGATTTTTTAATAAATTGTTTATTTTGATTTGGCTCGGATAATTTGCGAATTAAGCATATTCGAATCGAACGACACAATTGACTTGTTTGACACCTTTTTATTATTGTAATATTAATTTTTTACCTAGATTTTTAGACTAAATTTATAAATACATGATAAAATTTTCTTATGGATATTAAATAGAAATTTTTATAATTATCATGTATTTTTTATTTTTATTTCAGCTTTTTAGAAAAATAAAAAAATAAACTAAGTGGATCAATTCATTTAACTTATCAATTCGTATGAATAGAGTCAAGTTAAGATGGTATTTTCCCGTTTGTTTTTCAGTGCCCAAACGGGCCAGGATAAAGCCCACTGCCCATAAACCTGATCTCCCCAGTATTTGGATCCCGGGGCATGGGTCTCTATTCTGGACCTGGGTCGGAGTGTTGGCCCGGGTCCCTGACAAAAAAAAAAAAAAGATAGGCAGAGGTAGCATAGTGGACTAGTAGTATCTGCCACCACCACATCTGGACGGAGCAGCTGGTCGGATACCAACACTCCTCAGCAGAATCGTTAAGATAAAAACCAGCCAGTCATTTTCTGATTCGAACTTGTCGGCCCACTCGTTTGATTAGCTCTATCAAAATCGTTTTTTGAACAATCAATGACTTGCCTTATAATGTTAGGATATCCAAAAATATAAATTGTACATAATGTTAGTGTTCATTGTTCAATATTTTACAGTTTGTGACTCGAGAGAATAGGAAAACAGAACTGAACAATCACCGATAAACAAAAATTGTCATTTTCCATTTTCCATCTTGACACAATCAACTCAAGCCATACATTGGTTGATTGGTTGAGAGATGAGGGTGCCATCATAAAATTATAGATTATAGATACGTGACGAAATATGCGTAAGCAAGAAAGAGACTTGGTCCAACTTCACATGCTTTGCGCCAAAATTCTTTACACAACTCGCTCTGTGTTTGTCTCGTCCTTGTATGGAAAAACGAATTCACCTTTTCCAATATACAAGTTTGCAAAAACTTGAATACAATTAAGAGATTGATAAAAGATCAAAGTATGTCCACAATGATAAAACTAAAATGATGATGTTCTTTCATAAATAACAAAATCTCACAATACAATGAACAGAGTTGCATAACCAAACTGATAGGAGCAACTAGTCGATCAATAAGAAGGAAAGGAGACAAATTTCGAATGAATTCCCTTCCCATGCATAATAATGTGCTACAATACACATTGAATTCAAACTATTATGAAGCTTTTAAAGAATAATAATAATAGCATTACTTACATTCCACTCTCTGTAGCATGAATGAAGTGCAGAGCAGAATCAAGATAGAGAACAATATATTAAACCATACATTCCAGGTATCAATTTTGATAGTAAATTAGTCGAATCTGCTGCAACCACACCGGATTGACGCCTCTCTAACCAATTTGCAACCAATTATTCCCAATTTCTTCAAAGCCAAGCAACACACCAGGAACCTTGCCAGTTGCCACTCATCCATGAGTGTTAACAGCTTCCCAAACAAGATTCTTTGGAACAGGACTAGAAACGTCGCGAGCCTGCAGCGCAGCGTCCCTCAGCGTCCGAATCGTGAGAGCATTTGCCTTCCAGAACGACACACAATTGTAAGGAAGATTATGCTTCTTGCAAAGATCCTTAACAAAGGGAGAAATCTTCCGAAGATGGCACCGCGGCAGCCTTGGAAACAAGTGATGCTCAACCTGAAACTGCAAACCTCCATGGAACCAATCCATCCAAGAAGAACAACTCACATCAAGAGTACCATTACACTGCTTCTCACACCAATCCGTTGCGGTTGGAGGACCAACATAAACTTTGGCAGAGAAATGGTTCAAACAGAATTGAATATGCTGAATTCCAGTAACAGAAAAGCTTGCTAACACAAACAAAATCCTTTCCCCCCAATTAGGCAAACAAGAAACCAAGCAAGGGTACCAAATCCAGAAAGCAATTAGCCCTAAAATCTCAGTTCCTCTATCAGGAACCTTCCGATTCGAAAACAACAGCATGAAAGATTGCGCAAACAAATTGAGCCTAGCGAAGCACATAACAGGGTAAAATGTCCAATGCTGATAACTAACCAATAACCTAGAAAACGAATCGAATTTCATGATCCTCTCGTAGAAGCAAGAAAAGAGTGAATTGAAGAACCTCGAAGAGACGACGAAGAACGGAAGGTGTTGAAGATCGGGATCGAAATCGAGGCTGTTAACAGCAATGTGATGCGCATTGTGGTTCCATTTCCACCAACCAATGCTAATTCCGGCCAGAACATTACCGGAAAGAATTTGAAGAACCCGGTTCAGTTTCTTGGAACTAACAATCTTGTAATGACCGGAGTCATGACCAATCCAACCGCTCTGAATCCATAAAAATCCCATCAAAGCGCCCGAGGCAACGCGAACCAGGCCGGTCTGGGCGAAGAGAACCGCGTAAACGCATAAACAGAACATAATGAAAATGAAGAGGAGAGAAGCGAGAACGCCGCGGTTATGGTCGAAGAGGCCCATTCTTGTGAAGGTGGAGAGGAGGTTTCGGTAGTCTCTGGAAGCTTCGGAGACGTTGTGGTTGGCGAGGTAGGAGCCGGTGAAGAAAGGTTGGAGGCGGTTGAAGGCATGGTTGGGGTGGAAAGCGAGGAAGGCGTCGGTTACGTCTTGACCGGCAAGGTTGAGCAATGGGGAGGCGCCACCTGGATGGTATTGGAGCCAGTTGGTGACGTTGTAGACTTTGCCGTGAATGGAGATCCATAGATCTTGGGGTTTGTTGTGCTTGCTGAGTTCTTCTGGTGAAATGTAGTTTGTTGATTGTGGTTCCGCCATTGATGAATGTAACTCCAGTGAAAGAAAGAGTGTGTGTCTGCTGCTGCTGTTGTACTTGTAGTTGTAGTAGTAGGCGCAACTCGTGAGTATATGTTCTATTATTATTATTATTATTATTATTATTATTATTATTATTATTCTTTTAATTTTTTAAATAATATTTTACTTGTAGCCACTAGCCAGTTCAATCCTGCACCCATTTCGCCCATTTCGGGATGTGAAATGTTATGCCATCAAAATTCCCCTACATCAAGAAGGAGTAATGTTACATTTTTTCTTTTTATAAATTAAGTTTAATTAAATTAAATAATAAAATTTAAAATAATATTACTCATAGTTATTTTTGTTAAAAATTATTAAGTGAACTGCCGTTATTTATATATAAAGTTGGAGTAATGTTATATATTTAAGTTTTTTTATAAATTAAGTTTAATTAAATTAAATAATAAAATTTGAAATAATATTAGTTATAATTAATTTTTATTATATTAAACTAATTTGATTAGACTTGATTAATAAAAAAAATTTAAATATGTAATATTATTTATAAAAAATTATTAAATAATAATTCAGTCAAATATATAAATAATTTTTAACTAATAATTTCATATAAAAATAATTATATGTGAATTTTTATCAAATTATTATATAATAACTCTTAATTATTAAGCTTTTTATAAAAACAATTGTATATAAATTTTTATCATATTATTATTATTAAAAAAATAATATCTTTTTAAGAAAAAATAACATCTTTTTATACTTTTATTAGCAATTTTAATGAGTCAATAGTTGGAAAACAAAAATTAATGAGTCAAAATATTTTTTATAAATAATAAAATGGTGGAGTGCAGTCGACAATAGTTATCAATATAATCACTACAATAATTATATAACTTTGACAATATTAAAACATATTGTTAAAATTAAAATTATATTTTTTATATTTTTATAATATATATTATTATTTTAAATTTATTAATATTTAATCCTAATTATATAACTACTGTAACTCTCGTAATGATAACTATTATAATATGCGCCTAATAAAAAATAGGCATTAAACTATATGTATATTTTAATTTTTTTTAGGCATAAATATTAATGAGATTTAAATCTACAATTGGATATATTATACTATACAATTTCATGGGGACTAAATTAATTATTAGTTTTGCTGGACAGTTAATTTTTTAACTAATAATTAACAAATAAACAAAAGTTAAGAAATGAAAAGAAAAAAATATTGATTGATTATTGCTCAAAAGAATTAATTTAATTACCAATAGAGATAATATTCTTCTCAACTTGTATGTGAATTTTAATTTAGTCTCTAAAATTTCAATTGTCTTTATTTAATTTTTAAATTTTGTGAATATAACTCGTGTTAGTTCTTAAAACAATTTTTAACATACAAACGTTAACGGAATGCTGTTGACCTGTTGTGGACGGCCGGATGCCACGCTAGATTTTGTAAACTAATATCGTTTCGATTTTGATACTCAAATAATTTAAAAATATTGTAAGTGGTGTTTATTGAAACTTTACCTAATAAAACAAGTGATACAACATTATTTTTGAACTATTTAAATACCAAAATCAAAATTATATCATTTTACTAGTTTCACTTTTTATATATCAGTGCTTCACTAATATTTTTGTAGTGAAAATCATTTTAAAGACTAATATGAGATATAATTACAAAATTTAAAAATTAAATAAAAATAATTAAAACTTTAAACACTAAAATAAAATTTATATACAAAGTTAGGAACTAAATTAAATATTAACTCTTACTTATAACTATAATTATAATTCAATATATATTACTAAAATAATGTATTCCCAGTGCAAGTACTATATCATATTTTTTTATGAGTATTAAAAAAATTCTAATTATTTTGTTAATCTTTATAGTTTTATTAAATTTTTAATTAGATTTTTATATTTTTTTTTAATTGGATCTTTACACTATTTTTAATTTTGTAATTACATTATTTTCATGTTAAAAATATTAAAATTAACATAATATTTTTATCAAAATATATACGGTTAAAAATTTAATTAAATTTTTAATTATAAATATTTTCAATTTGTGAAGAAATATTTAATTAATTCTAATATTTTTTATATTATAAAAGACTTAATTATAAAATTAAAATAATATAAATATTTAATTAAAAAATATAAAAATCCAATTAAATCTTTGATAAAATTATAGAAATTAATAGAATATTTTAACCTAAAAAAAAGTATACTTAGAGTCAAAGAATTCCAACCATCCTATATAAAATTGAATGATGATGTAAATGCGGTAAAATGTATACTAGAAATGCATTAAAGTTCAATTGTGTGTATTCGACGCATTTAATTTATGGAAAAAAAGGACAATTATATCAGTATAAAATTGATAGTAAAAAATGTTAAATAATTTGATATATTTAATTAAAAAATTTAATTAATATATTTTTTGGGGTATATAATAAATTTATTATTAATAAAAAATTTTAAATATTTTTATTTAATAAATATAAAATTTTATATTTTAATAAAAATTTTATTTTATAATTTTAATATATATTCTTAAGATACATGATAAATAAATTTTTTATTTATATATTATTTAATAATTTTTAACTATCAATTTAATATAAAAATTATTGTATGAGTCTATACCTTAATTTAATGTGTGTGATCTTTTTATTATTGATTGCTAAATTTATATTATTTTTATGTACTATTATAGAATTAAATATTTTTTAATACGATATGATAACCACGTATAGAATAAAATACAATAGTATGTCAAGAGTAATACTAAAACTATAAGTTACATTATTTTTCCATAAAACATGCTTCCTTCCAAAAGAATATATTATTAAGAATTTGATTAATTTGTACTATCAATGTAATACTAAATTATTTAGCAGTAAAATTTAATAATTTTTATATGTATGACTTAAAAATTTGAGTAATTTTTCTAAATGAATGAATTAGACTAGAGAAAATTATATCACTACTCTAACACTAACTATAGTCTCTATATATAGGAGCATCAAAATTAGAGCAGTATTATATGTCTGTGACAGTGAGAACTTAGGAAAATATGTTTAACACCATTTTTATAAAGAAAATGGCAAAGAAGGTAACAATAAAATGAGCAGAAGTAAAAAAAGGGGGGGGGGGGGGGGGGAGAAAAGAGAAAAAGGATAGAGAAAATAGTGAAAAATCCATTTTGATGAACATCATTGCTTTCAAAATTAACTCTATTACCAATGTATTAAAAACTCAATTCTTTTTTAGAATAAAGTGTAGTGATTAATTATGGAGAGTTGAGACAATGATCACATGTGCCCACAGGATTGCTTTGAAAACGAGACGTTTGGCAGATTGAGTCTACTTGATGTGAGTAAAAGATTCCCATTTTTACAATAATAGTAATTGAAATCGTACATAAATGTAGATTAAAATAGTATAATACTAATATACGGACAGCGACATTTCCATGGAAGCACAAGACACATTTCGATAGGAGCTAAAATGGATCGTAACTTGATCTCTTTTTTTTTTTTTTTTATAAAATCGTTATTTTTAAAATAGTACAACTAGGTATTTTTTAAAATATTATTTTTTATTTAATTTTTAAAAGAAAAAATAAAAATAAATAATTTCTTTTATTTTTTAAACAACTAATACATAAAAATAGAGATTTAAATTAATTAAATAATAATAAATTTTTAAAAAGATTGACCAAAAATTAAATTAAAAAAAATATTTTTCTTTTAAAAAATGTTCAAATTCATTAAAATACATACTCTTATAATTTACAGGATTTTTTCTGTCTTAGTAAAAATACTTTTCTTCTCACTAAGAATGGATTCAGAAATATTATCATGGGCCAATAATATATATAATATTAAAAAATTATGCCAAAAATTATATAATATAAAATGCATTACAAAAATATATCGAGAATATATTTTAAAATACAAAAAATATGTATGTACTTTTTATTAACGAAGTAGTCGATTCTTCGTATTATAAAATTCATCGATAATAGAATCTGTGTCAAATTTTTTAGCAATTTTTTTTTTAATATAATTAAAAGACAATTAGTAAAAAATTCATCTTTCATTTTATTTCTGAGTTATTCTTTACAACATTCATAACTGAAAAAAATTTCTCAATTGTAATAGTTGAAACATAGAAAATTAATATCAAATAAATAAAAAAAAGACACTCACAACAAAAAAAATTTACTTTATAAGATTTAAAAAATTTTATTTAATTTAAAAATATTAATAAAATATCTTTTTAAATTTTTTTAATATTTTTACTTACTTTTTAAATATTAAAAATTATTAATATTTAAGTTAAATTAAATTTTTGTTTATATTAAATTAAATATTAAATAAATTTTTTAAAAAATTAAATCATATTTAATAATTTATTATTATTAATTTTTTTTTATAAATTGGGGCGAGGCCTCCACCCCTCCCGTATGTCCGTCCCTGCGCCCCCACTAAATTACACAATCTTATATAGGCAAAAATCACATGACTATTAACTATTTCGTGACATATATACTCATGGCTTTTCCATATTTAAATTTTTAACTTGAAATTATATCTATATTTTAAATTTATTCTATGTTTTTTCCACCAACATATTCTCTTGGTATTTTGGCTCTTGACTTATTTCATCCAACAATGCAAGAACTCTAAAACAAAATTTTTTTAACATAGAAATATATAGAGATTATTAAAATATATTTAAGTTTTTGATTTTTTTTTAAATTTGGATATATCAATCTTTTATGTTCACTTAGATCTATCATATTCAATAAAAAAAATCAAGTGTAACTCCTATTATACTGATCTAATTGATACGAATGCACACTTGAAAATATTTTTAAAATGAGATAAATTAGACACAGAAATTAATATGTCCAAATTTTAAAAAAATAAAAAATTTAAATATATTTTTAAATTTGTAAAGACTTAAATATCTATAAATAAAAAAATTGGAGATTGATTTGTCATTTTCCTAAATTGTAATCTTTTCTTGATATTAAGTAGACACCATCTTAATCTTTTATTTATTTTTGATGATGACATCCTGTTAATTTTGTTCAACAACTAATGATATGTCTCACCTTAAGAAACATTAATGATAAATTAATAATTGGTATTCCCAAAATCAATATAATCCTATATTACTAACCAAGAAGAAGGTTTACATGAAAAAAGTAATAATGTAAAGGTATTTAATTTACGTTTTTATTTTTAGTATTTTTTTTTTATTTTATGAAAAAAATGAAAATAAAAAAAATTATTTTCTATTTTCACTTTTTTTTTCACTTTTTTTTTCACAAAATCTAAAAAATAAAAAATACTAAAAATAAAAATATAAATCAAACACACCCTGACTTTTTAAAACCAAAATTATTGCACCCAATAATATATATATAATTTCGACCTAAGATGAAGATTAAATATTAATTATTAATCATTAATTTTAGCTGTAAATGCCATTTGTATGTATAAACTTTTTGTATAATATAAGGAAAATTAAATAGATAGGAGATTGATTGATTGAATGGTTGTTAGCATTTTGCAACATAGGAATGTTAGATGCTCTGATTGTGATACAAATTAGATAAGGACAAGCCATTCATTGGGGTGCACTGCAGAAGCAGAAAATTAGTGTTTTTTAAGGCATAAAAACATACTAATAAGTTAAATTAGAATATTAATAATCATGCATATGGAATAAAGCATATAATATAATAATAGTGACAACCCCACCAATTGGGATGAAGCATTGTAGCTAAATAAAAATGAACCGTACAATATAGTATCTAATTCATAGCTTTTAGAATATGCCATGAGCCACATGGAGATGCTTCATCAATCACACTTTCTTAGCAAAATATCTTCAGTCTTAGACTTAAGTTAGAGTTGGCTTGCAACTGAAAAGGGAAAAAATGGCAAAAAATAAAAATAAAAGCATACTTCAGCATTTCTTATTTGCTGCGTGGTGTAATGTAAGAATAAATGGACAATAAATTTTGAAGCAAAATTTTGTGTTGTGATATAAAATTATAATCTGTGTAGAATAAATGATTTGTTTTATACTTTTATTATAAAAATTAATTATATAATTAATAGAAGAGTAATAATTGAGAATATATCATATTATGAAACGGTTCATTCTAAAAGCTTAAGTTTTTAGAAGAAAATAATATTAATTGTTATATCTCTAATATATCAAAAATTTTTTTTGTCTTTTATTATAAAAAACCTTAGTTTTTCTTTCTTTGTGATTAAGAAAAAATATAACATAGGACAATTGTTTTTCTTTTGGAAACAATTGATTTATAAATTATAATTATGTTACATGACTTAAATATATCAATTGACAAAATGAATATAATATATTCAGTTAAAAAATTTATATGATTAAATAAATTATCAATTAATATATTATTAATTTAATATTATGAAAAAATAGATGAATGAAAATATTTAATTTTTATTTGCAATCGTGACACCGATCATATTTTTTTTTGTAATTGAATCTTTACTTTTTACACAAATTTTCAGTTTAAGTCCCTACAAAATATACCTAGGAGTATTATTTTTTTTTTAATAATAAAGACCTAATTAACAAATTTTAAAAAGAATAAGGACTTGGTTACAAATTTATAAAGTATAAAGACCTATTTACAAATTTAATAATTTATAGGAATTTCCGATTAATTAAACCAAAAATAGACTCGAAAGTAAAATTAAAAATCATTGAGAAACATGTAAAAACTATATACAGCAATAATGTCCGAAGAAATTGGATCATAAACAAGAAAAATACAAGACAGCTCATGAGATGAACTGATTCATGGAAGATCACATGCAATCTTGCAGTCGAAGGTATTATTTTGACAATTTGTTGTCTATATGGACCAACCTTTGTCTGCAGTAACTGTTTATGGCTATCCCCAATAATACAATATGCTACCTATATATATATATATATCTTCATTCGGATCATAAATAATATGGATTAGTCAAGTGGTTAATATTTTATTATTAAAGTCCAAAATTTGAGATTTTATAAATGTAATTATTTTCGTTGAGAGACTCACTCATTATAGTCAAATGTGTTTGATTCAAATCAGGCACATATTAGATACAGATAATCAAATGAAAAGAGTCAAAAGGTCTTAAATACGAAAAACAATGTTTTTTTCTATTTCTGAAATTAATTCAAAATGTCACATTATCTCAATCTTTTTTTTTTAATTTTATAAAAGAAATAATTAAGTATAATTTGTTAATTTTTTTCAATACAATCCTATAAAAGAAAAAACCAAACCGGCAATTTCTAATAAATTTTATAAACAAAATGCTTTTTTAGACCAAATAAGCTGTGGAGCTTGAGGGAAAAGAGTTAAGGTGAGTTTTATGGTGCCTTTAGTATGGTGCCTAAATTGTCTAACTTACCTTTTAAAGTAAAAAATAAAATGTTTAAAGTAAAAAATAAATTATGTAAAATTTATTAAATATTATTTGTTTACTCTTTTTAGTAACTTAGGTACAATGTGATAGGCACTATAGCATTCACCAAGAGTTAAAAGGAAAAGACAAATGAAAGACAATTAGACAAGAATAATTTGAAGTGAAAAATCAACTACCAGCCATAAGATTGAAGCTGTAACATAAGTCACTTTCATTAGTCTATTCTGCACTCATTTCTGAACTATAATATCTGATTGAATTTATGTTTGTCCAAAAGGAACTTATGGCAATAAAAGGAAAAGAATCATGGTCAAAACAGAACAAATTTACATAGAATTATGGACACAAATAAATTTATACATACTAGTAGGTAGTCTATACCTAATAGCTAGAAACTTATGGTGAGTTTGCGAGTGGCTTTGAAAAGGAATCGATGGAAAGGAATTGCTCGATGAGTAGAGTGAAATTCGCTTTACTCATCGAACCATTCCCTTCCTTCGCTTTCTCTCCAAAATATCAACCTCCAAGATCAAATTTTTAGGTAATTGACCTTTAACAACCTGTGATGATGAAATTTCTTTTAGATGCAATTCACATGTAGTGCATGAACTTCAGTTCAGCAGCTATACCAAAAAGGCAATCATGATCCCCCAATTCTTGTAAGGTGTGCAATTATTGGGGTCCAATAATGCAAAACCTTGGTTGCATTTGTGATTTGTCAATTTTCTTTGACTAGCCAAAAAATTAGTGGGGACCGGAAGGACGACGTCTCTTCTCCTTGCTTGTCAATCTACTTATTAAGACTGCGACAATGAAAACAGGTACAGATCAGTATTCTGCAAGAACTAGATTCGCGACCGAATAGGTTTATCGACTCCTCTATGTTGTGTGTGCTTAGATTTATTTGTGTCTTTATCATTATGAAACTTGATAAACTCCAAGACTATGCTGGTTAACTCATCTTGATGATGTGTAAATTCGTGATTGGCTCCTTCTACAATGTGCAGTTCATGGTTAGATATGAACTTATCGAAATCTAGAGCATCTTCGGAGGGTACAGTTTCATCCTTGGATCCATGAACTGTTAGCACTCTGTACATCAACATTGAAGTGTGACTACCATGATAAAACTAGAACATGAAGGATTTGACTTTGTCAATGAATATTTCTTTTACATGTTATAACAATTAAGAAACAATACCTGCAATCTTGAGGAATTAATAGGCAAGCAAGATGAGTAATAGTGGATAGGCGATCCATCAAACTTTCTTCAGTAACACGATATATAATGTTCCCTATCACAAAACAGAACATGTTGATCAGGGTAGTTGAAATAAATTGACAAGACGAAAGATGCAAGCACCGTCCAAAGAAGCTGATTTTAGATGCTTTTTGATAGCGACTATGCTATAACATCACAAGGAAGCTTGAAAGTTTGATGATAAGGAGACATGCTGATGAAGAAATGTCACAATTCGCTACCATGACTGGAAATTATTAAAACAGAAATGGCAGACAGCCAGTCGCATCTGACTCGAAATAATTGTGCCGTCCAATGGCAAAGAAGCAAGAGGAAAATTGACCATGACTTTCTGATTTAAAAATGACAAATAAATAGATGAATATCACTTGAACATTATTACCTTTCATTACTCACCTCTTCTATTTTTAACATCAATAAATCCATCTTGTTTGATTCGTTTAACAAAATTTTCGCCCAAACGACCTTCCATGCCCTTCAATAGATTAAACCGGCCAGAAATGTTGACAATAGTATGAACATCCTTATATTTTGAGGCGTATAACAGTGCCACGTTACCCCCTGCAGAAACCTTTACTATGAACATCTTTATAGATTGTCTGTTCAGTCCCTAACAACTACTTACAGTTTCATATGTTTCATATAGTATGCATAATTGTAATGTAACCTTTACTATGACCAACAATTGCGGTAATTACAAATTTCTGCTCACGAAAGTGTTGAATGACAGCACGCAGGTCTTCAACTTCTCTGTAGTAGTTACCATACTGAAATGAACCTTCACTTTCCCTAGAAGACAATAAAATGAATTATCAACAAACAAATCAATGTTGTAAGTTATATATATATATTCAACTTTAAAATAGATTGACCCCTTTCTTTTTAGTGTCTCTTCATTAACTTCAGTCCCAGTTTCTTTCAGAAAAGAGAGAGCCATGATTGGACAAAAATATATTATCAGCATATAAGAGGGCATATAAACAAAATATCATGGTAATGAGCAATCTATGATGCTCTCTGAGTTACTCATTATTCTTGGAGCATAAGCCATCATGCTGATGTAATAATAAACAAAAGAATATGATACACAACTAAGTCAAACTATATATTTATCTTTATTCACTAAACAAATTATTAATATACATCATATAATTAAACATTTTATATTCTTCACACAGATGCTTAATACGTACCCATTCCCAGAAAAATCAAAGCGGAAGGCACTAATTCCATCATTTTCAATAGCAGCAGCAAGATTCACCATTGGAATCCTTTCCTGATAAAAGTGCATTATGATATTCAGAAACCTTAAAATTTCAGCAGCATATTAACAGAGAGTAATGCCATGCTATTAGATAGTTTAATCACTCCCCTGTAGCAGAGCTCAAATTAGCTTCATACAATGAATTGTTAAAAATAAGGAAACACCTTGGAAGATTGGAAGCCATGGCAGATAATAACAAGTTGTGTGGATTCAGCATCGTGTAAGATCCCCACAAGATTTTCGCCATGGTAGTTTCGTATAATTATTCTCCGCTTCTCAATTACTGCAAAAGAATTAATTGGATCGTCCAATTTCAACATTTCATTGCATAATCATTAGATATGAGATCATATTATTAAGAAGGAAACTAATTCGTACCTTTTCGCATGATAGCTTTCGATTTCGTATGTTCCTGGAAAGGTTTAGGGTTCCTCCGCAATAATAATGGAGGTTGTACTTGTACTTTAATCAACCATTTATTGTATTTAGTATTATTAGAAAGTTCAAAATGTTCTTTTTATTTTGATATTTTTAATAAGTGGATACTTGCTTGTTTAAATCCTAATTATTAAGTTACTATTTTTTAAAATGTTTTCCATGACTTAGCTTACTTAGATCTGGAAAATCCAGTTTTATAATTGGCTCTAGTAACTCCTAAATGTAATTATTATTATGGAAATCCTCTCAATTTCTTTGTAGATTAAATACTAGTATAAAATCTACCACGGTTGTCAACGATATAACTCAAATGACATAATCTTTCTATATTCATCTAGAGATCGTGAGTTAGAGTTTCACTTTGCAAAGCACACGAGAAAAGTTGTCAATTCAATTGTGCTTTTATGAAAGTAAAGGTTGATGATGGAGAGGAAAATTTCAATCTTTTTGAATCTTCTAAGACAACCTACTTTATAGAAAGAACATTATCAAATTATTGAGTACAACAAATCAACAGTTCTATTTTGCAGAGTAACATTTGATTGCTTTTGTTTCTTTTGCTTTTCTCTTCCTCTTAAAAAAAAAGAAAAAAAAAATATCAACGGTTCTATTCTAGAAGAGCTTCTACACAAGTTTACATGAACTTTGCTCCTAGGTGCATAAAATCCCAGAAACACCAAATAAATGCTATCTATACATTTCATCTGGTAACTGCCACTGTATTCGTCCTGCTAAGATCCAACTGGAACACCTTGAGACTTGGCGGCGGCAGTGGCAGCAGCAGCCGCAGCAGCTGCGGCTGCAGCAGCAGAAGCTGCTGTGCTGGACGGCGAACTGCTCTGCACTTCGACCATGTGCGGCTGCTGCTGCTGCTGCTGTTTCTGGGATCTAACTTGAGCAAGAAGTGTTCTTATCTGAGTTCCTGAAAGGGTCTCATGTTCAAGAAGAGCATTTGCAAGAGCATGGAGTTCCTTGTTGTGAGTGGTTAGAATTGTTTTTGCATTGTTGTAAGCTCTCTCCAAGAAATGCTTCACCTCTTTCTCAATAAGAAGCTTTGTCTCTGAGCTCATGCTTCTCCCATCATCATTGTAATTGTGAGTGGCAAGTCCAGTCTCCTTTCCCATACCATATTTAGTAATCATTTCCCTTGCTAGCTTAGTCGCCTGCTTGAGGTCGGACGACGCGCCAGCAGTAACTTCGTTTGCCCCGAAAATGAGCTCTTCTGCTACCCGGCCTCCCATGCAAACATCAAGCCGGGCAAGCATCTGTTTACGGGATATGCTGGTCTCATCCTTCTCGGGTAATTGAGTAACCATGCCGAGGGCCATCCCTCGGGGAACTATTGTCGCCTTGTGAACGGGAAGGGCCCCATCGGTGTGAATGGCGACAAGGGCATGGCCACCCTCATGGTAAGCAGTCAACTTTCGCGATTCCTCAGATATGATGGCTGTCTTGCGTTCACTTCCCATCATGATCTTGTCCTTTGCATACTCTAAATCGGCCATGGTCACAGCTTTAGCACCGTCCATTGCAGCCTTAAGGGCGCCTACATTAACCAAGTTTGCAAGGTCAGCACCAGAGAACCCAGGTGTTCCTCGAGCAATGACCATCAAATCGACATCATCAGCCATCATAACCTATAGTTGGTTGAAAACAAAAAACCAGCATAATGTGATGTTTGCAGCATACTCTAGCCGACACGATAACAACTTTAAGAAAACAAGATCCTAGATTCCTAGCTGGCCATTGGCTAGGTCATGGTTGGCGAAAATTGGCAAAACAACCAAATAAGCCGCATTCTTTGCAAGGAATAATTACCTTTGACGTGTGCGACTCCAAAATCTGCCGTCTTCCTTCTACATCTGGATTGGGAACAACAACATGGCGATCAAATCGACCAGGTCTCACCAAAGCCTTATCCAATGACTCTGGAAAATTAGTTGCTCCAATCACAATTGTGCCTTCATTTTGTTTGAATCCATCTAACTCAACCAGCAATTGATTTAATGTCATCTTCATGTAAGTTTGGTCCTTCGCACTTCGGTTCCCTCCAATAGCATCTATCTCGTCAATGAAGATTATAGAAGGTGATCGCTTCCTAGCAGCGGAAAAAAGATCCCTGACCCTTCGTGCACCTACACCCACATACATCTCATCGAATTCACTTCCACTGCTTGAGAAGAAAGGAACCCCAGCCTCTCCGGCTATAGCTCTTGCCAACATAGTTTTTCCAGTTCCAGGTGGACCAACAAGCAACACTCCTTTTGGAAGCTTACCACCAAGCCGAGTAAAGCGCTGACACAAGGAAAAGATATGATCAACAACCAAATAGAGTAATTGATCAAAATAGCTCACGACATGTATCAACCAATCTCATAAAATTGATATACGAAAACAGTAAACCATATCCAAACATAGAAATTTTAATCATCTAGCTTCGGAACAAGATAGGTACTCAAAGCTAGGGAGAGCGGAGCATGATAGGGCAGATATGTCTACCTTAGGATCCCGGAGGTAGTGAACAATTTCTTCCAGCTCTGCCTTTGCCTCGTCAACACCTTTTACATCATTAAATCTTGTACTTGACTCCATGCTGGGTAGCACTCCTTCATGTTCACCAAGCCCTAGGAATGCAAAAGGTAAACTTAAGAACACATCAACAGATTCAGATTTGATAAAGAAAAACCATACGAGGTCATGTATAAATACCTTGACCAACTCCTTTATCCTCTACGAGAGCTCCTGCACCCGAAATCAACAAAAAAACAACTACAATGGACCTAAATGCACGCCATAGTCGATCTTTAAAACTCGCCGCTTCTGTAGCCACCATATGAACAGGTGAACTTGCAGTCCCAAGAATTCTCTCTCTTGCAGGTGTTCCCAGATTTCTAAAAGCAGAGAAACCACCTATACTTTCTTGCCCCCGCACATTTCTAAGAGAAGAGAAGCCATCTATGCTTTCTTCCTCCCTCACTGCATTGGGCATACCTGAAAATTCCAAATTTCTGATGGCATAAGATAATACACTTGAAACAAGTACATAAAACTATTCATTAAATATAGTTTTCATTTTCCATCCTAGTAAATCACATTATTTTCTTAGCCTCTTGCGTGTGCGCTTTCAAATAACGTAAGAAATATGTTCACAAGATGAAAAGGATAATACGCAGGGCATGGGGGACAAGGGATCCTCAATAACCATCGAAAGACGAAAGCTTTGCAGAGAGATACATCTCTTAAAAGATTGCACACCTTGCACCAAAAAGAAACAAGACTAAGTGTTGCTTGTTGAGTGCTTGATATTGAAAAACTTACACTCCAACCAAATACCCCCAAATAATGGATAGACAGCAAAAAAATGCTAAGTTTTACTAAAAGATTATGAAACATTATGTCTAAACATCTGCAGAAAAGAAGAGATAGACCAAAATATGGTCTCATATAATTGAGCAAGGTTCAGTAAACCAAGTCAAGATTAATGAATCAAAAGCATAGGCATAAATAACCATGAAAAAGTTAGCAGTCTAGCCAAATAATCACCTCTTCTCAATGTCTTCAATAATTCACTTTCATCCAGCCTATCAACTTTAACTAATGCTTTAATATATTCGGAAAGTGCTGAAGGATTAGCATGCAGAGATGGCTGACTTTCAAATAACCTAATTACAGCTTCAGGTTCATTTCGATGGTAAAGTTCTTTCAGATGAGAAATTTCAACGGCTTCATCTGCATCACGTATTCGACGGTTGAAATCGCCAACATAGCTGGACTTGAATCTCTCCTGGGTGGACAAAAGCCTACTCCCTACCAAAAAATTGAAAGTAAGATCAGTTAACGGAAACTAAAGGACACGAGGGACACAACATCCAAGTACTTTTTGTTCAAATGAATAATACAACAAACACAACTAAACCTTGTCCTATTAATAAGGCATCATCGATAATAAGCCATTAGCATCTTGAACATAGGAAAATAGGCATAGATCAAAATCAAATAATCTGGCAACACATTGAATCTTAAAAGGTAATTCCTAAAGAAACATAATTTGGATAGAAAAAGCTACGCTGTAATAAGGAAAGCAATAATAATAATACTACATTTAGAAAAAGATCAAAAGAAATTCACTGTAGGACTAACACAGGATAGGAACATGCGATTTCTACCTGCACAATCTCTGAACTTATTAATGGAAAAATGGCCTCTAAGAAACAAATGTTTTGCCTGTCCAAATTCTGATTGTCGCCTTGAAACCTGTAAAAGTAAATTACAAAATTTATATGCAAAGGGTACAAGATATGAGATATAAATTATATATGCAATGAGATTCAATAAAAAGCGCACCATATAATTGGTCAATAATTAATGCACAAGTATGTCATGCTTAAAACTACCTGACTCTAATACTAACAGACAAAAAAAGTTAAATAATCCCTTCACTTGAAAAGACGAAAATTCTTTAAACCTATGTTACGGGCCTAAGTGTTTACTTGTTTGAACTTTGAAGCAGATGTATAAACCGGGATTGATGAAAGCAATAGGTGAAACCACTAAAAATTTAGGTTTTTAAGACATGGTTTAGGAAATGACACTATAGCATCATCTGATCTATAATTCTATATAACAGACTCCGCTTAGGTATTCTAGGTTATTGTTTTTGAAACATTTAATTGTATTCGCATTTCAGAGTTCATGTGTAGCTGCTCTAAATTTTCAGAAAGGGAATCCAGGGTACTGGCAGTTGGCACCATCAGTTTTTGGGTTAATTTGAGTTGCATTGTTAGCATTACAAACTCAAATTCTCTACCATTCCCTTAAAGCAAAACAATAATAAAAGATGAATACTAATGTGCATCAAATCAAAAACCAGCTTTCAGAAGCTTATACTTGAATTGGGAACCCCCAGAAGACCTTCATTTCGAAGTCAAAACAAACAACCCATCCATAAATGATCATATAACCCAACAAACAATCTTAAACATGGTGTAATAAAAACAATAATAAACCATTTATTAAAAAAAAAAAACTTTTTCCCTATCATTTCTGATATCTCCAATATATTTAGTTCAATGTTATTATGATTATTCGTTAGCAGAAAGAAAAGTTTACAACTTTATAACCCTGAATCAAAATCCACTAGACCCATTGTCCATCCCAATGCACAGAATCAATAAAACAAATAAAAGAGAGTTGGGTACCAAAACCAATAATTGAAAAAAGAAAATTAGGGTTAATATAGGAAAAGTTACCTGCGTTAATAAAGGCCTCCAAGCCATGAGTGATTATTGGATGAAGAGAAAGAAGAAGGTGTGTGTCTGGATTGAAGTGAAAAAAATTGAAATGTTAAGTGAAGAGAAGAGAAGAGAAGGTTAATAATAAACGTTGGTCAAAGGGGGGTGTGACTTTGTTGTTAGAGCGTGACCTTCTCTGCCCTTCTTGTCTGGGACGCCATTCAGCAAATTTCTCTTCCCACCATTTTCTTAGGCACTCGTGGCTTTCCAGTTTCCACTTCCATGTCTTGTGTCATTTTTTTTTATTTCTTTAAAAAAATTTCGTGTTTTTGGGCTTGTCTTTTCGTTGATGGGCTGAAGCCCATAGTCAGTTTTTGCCCATATTAGATAATAAATTTGTTTAGGTGTGATTCTCAAAAAAAAATTTAAATGATATTTTTTTAAAAAAAAATTTACAAAAATAAAAATAAATTTATATTTGGATATCTCATATAAAAAGATTTTTTATTTATCAATTTTATTTGAGTATAATAAGATAAAATACTTTTTTATTTATTTATTATGTGAAAATTATTTTTTTTTAAAAAAAATTTAAAAAAATATAAATTGTAACTTTTTAAAAAAGAAAATTTTATATTTTTTTTAGTATTTTTATTATTAAAAATTTACCAAATACAAAAAAAAAGTTATTAAAAAAGATTTTTTTTATTAATTTAATAGCATTCAAATAAACACAATATTTGCACAGAAAAAACTTTTAGGGTTTTATATTTTTGCTTACCAAAGGGATGTATTTTGGGTCGAACAAGATCCTAAAAAAATGATGGTTTTTTCAAGTAAAAGTTTCAAAAAATATGACCACTCACATGAATTTTATTTTTACGTGAAGAAGATGATAGTTATTTTTGTAAAAAATATTTTTATGTGAAGATAATATTATAAATTATTAAATAATTCAGTCAAATATATTGGGTTAGACTATCTAACCGTTTACATTATTATTATTTTCTCATAAGATGCTTTCATAAAAATAATTTAGATGAAATATCATTTAATGATTTTTATTTATTGTCTTTGTTGTAAGACAGGTTCATATGAGTATAAAAAAAACTAAAGAACTCCTAGGGCTATACGCGGATCAGATCGGATTAGATATAACCTAAAATTCTATTCGATTTGCACTGCACTCGTCGGATCGGATCGGATATAATATCTGCATTTTTTTAGGTCCGATCCGCATATTTGCGAAACGAATCGGATCGGATCAAATATCGGGTATATCCGCATAATTTAAAAAAAAAACTATTTTAAATTTTTGTTTGGCTATTTTTACAAAAAAATATTTAGAAAATTCATTTTTTATCTGTTTAAGTCTATTTACTCTTAAAATATTATCAATAATAATTTTCTCGAATAACAAAAACAAAATAATAACACAAGATTTAAGTTTAATTATTCTAAATTGAAGTACAACATAAAAAATTAAAAACAAAATATCATAAAATTCATAAAATAACACACTAAAATTCATATTACATTAAGGTTTACTTTTTTAAATTATGCTATTTATATGGGATATGCGGATATGCGAATTTGCGGATCGGATCCGCGGATATTACTGCCGAATCCGCAATCCGATCCGATCCAATGGCTCTGCGGATCTGATAATATCTACAAAATTCAGATTGGATACGGATAATTACCGCGAATATGCGAATATTATCCGATTCATGTGCAGCCCTAAAAACTCCTGTGCTCAAGGGATTTGTTGGTACACAAATATTTGATACTTATGACTAAAATAAAAAAAAAAAACCTTTGACACTAATGTTTGTGCCAAAATCTACGGTCGTTAGATCTATGTTTTGGGGAACCATGCATAAATGAGTTTAACCGAATGAATTAAGATTTATTTTGGTCTTGACTTTTAAGTTTTAACCATGCTTAGATTTATGCCTTGAATTTTATAACAATGAATCAAGCTGATTTAACATATACTTTACATATGCAGTTAACTACCACTATAGTAGTTTAATGCCAATCTGAAATTGCACTAAAGACATAGAACTACTTTATTGGTTTTTTAAGGAAAATAAAAAAAAAAACAACAAAAACTTAATTTCTGTATGTTAAGTAGATTAACGATAAATAAATCAGCCTATATCATTATAAAACTCAATAACCAAATTGAACCTTATCTGATCTCTCTATATACACGAGTCTTTGAGAGTGGTTTATTGGACAAAAAAAAAAAAGAGTGAGTAATAATTATGTATTAACATATAAGTAAATAATATTATATTAATAATATTATTATTTAGTGTTAGTTAGACATGTGTTTTTTAAGAAGTTTAAAATAGGGGTGTGCATGAGTCGGGTAAAATCAGGTTTGATGTGATCCAGACTCAGTCTAAAATATATACCGGGCCTATTTACTAGACCCGAATCCGACCCTAAACTCGATGAAATTTATACACTTTCGGTCCACGATTATACCGGGTGAAAACCCGGCCGTTAACATTACATTATCTTGATACCTTCTTATAAGTTAGCATGTGAAAATATCCAAATTTTCAAGACTCCAACCATTATTTGACATCATAAAATTCACTTAGAAAAATATAACAAGAACCAACTCTTATCTAAAATTAAAACATAACCATAATCAATATTAATATTGTCTAATAACACCAAATATTTAAATCAAGTTTTAACCTGCAACTAAGTTTTTACCTGCAACTAATGACTTGATTACTTGATCATGATTATATTGCCCGCTATTACAACCAAACATTATTTTGTCAAGTTGCCAAATCTCTCATAGACTCCTTCCTCGGAGAAAAATCAAATTTGTCTTGTTAATAGTGCAAAATTTGTCATATGTCCATTGGCATTATTTGCATACTTTTGATAGATAGATAGCTGCACAACAAAATGGAAGTTTGTTTTGATCGTCTTTCCCAGCTGAATGCTCCTCCCGTTATTAGAAACAGAAATATTTGGTAATAAAAAAAAATATAAATTTAATTATAATATATTAATATTTTTTAATAATTATTTATACCGTTAATATAAATATAAAAAATAATTATTTTTATTAATATAACATTACTTAATTGTAAGATGTATTTATAAAATTATTTTATACTGATAATATATCAAAATTAAATTTATAAAATATTAACAAAAAAATTTTAAAATTTATTATTTTTGACTTTATTTAATATATCTTATAATAAATAAATACTAAATAAAGTAACTAAATTTAAACTGATTATTTTTTATTTCTCTAATATTATTGTATTAGAAATTAATTGTGTGTTGATTGATAAGCATTAACATGGATATTAACTCATTCTTTTTATAAATTAAAAATGTATAATAATTATAAATGTGAAATTAATTATGAGAATAGTTTCTTTATATTCTAATCCAAAAGTCTTTAATTTGAATATTAGAAATAATAAAATTATATTTTTATAAATTATATATAATAAAAATATTTTAAAATAAAAAATTCAGTACATATTATATAGATGAATTCTATATATATTCATCAATTCTACAAAGAAAGTTTGGATTCGATGGATGAGTAAGTTTTGGAAATTGTTATCATTTGAAGTGAATATGATTCATGAAACTCTATTAGTTGTTGTGCTTTTGTAAACGATGATGTATTAATTCTTCGATTCTACTTTTAAGACTTTCTTCTTTTTTTTCCTACTTTTAAAAATAAAAATCCGCATGCAAGTCACATATTGCTAACTAGGTTGACAACCAACGGTCTATAATAACGATAAGCTATGGGAGTTACATTATTATATGTAATCTAATTCAAACGTGTACATAAAAAATTAATCATTTATATATATTATTTGTTAAAATATAAAAAATATATATTAAAAATACAATAATGTTAAGTGTATATTAAAAATCAATTATCTATATAAAATAAAAAGTAAAATATTATTTTTGTCCTCAATGTTTGGGATAAATTTTAAAGTTGTCTCTAATGTTTAAATTGTCCTATTTATATTTCCAACGTTTATAAATTGATTTAATGTTATTCTACTGTCATCTACATTAACAAATTAAAACACTAATGGAATTGCCTAGGTGGACGTTATTGTCTATTGTGGCAAACTATGTCACGGTAACCGTTAGTGAAAATGAAATAAAAATAAATAAATAAAAACAAATTTTAATTAAAATGACTTTGAAAATTTTAATTTGCAAAATGTTCTCTTATTTTGTAATTTTATCTTCTCACCATTACCTTTTCTCTTGCTTTTGTTGCTGATTCTATGGCTTTCCAAGGCTTCCAGGCAGCGGATAGCAGTAGTGTTTTGGGTTGAAACAGCAACCAAGTCCGTCGACAAAGAACAACTTGTTATTGTGAGGAGAGGTCAGTGCTTGCGACTTCTTCAACGGCAGAGAATCCTGGACAAAGATTTTGGGGCTATGTTAATTATGGGGTAAGTAGAAAATGTAATTTTTATGATGATAGTTATAACTTGTTGATATTTGTTTATCTGATTGGATTTTTTCTTTTGTTTTTGGCCTAGATTGGAGAAGAGTGTGGATACTTTGTGTGGACAGAATTAGAAGAAGAGCCACAAATTGCAAGATTGAAAAGAAAAGTCACAATCTTAAAGGGTAAATTGATAACAGTAGAAGGGATATTTATATTGACATAGCAGTTGCTCTGATTGGATGGATATCTGCTATAATGTTGCTATGTGAAAGGATCACATTGACAATAAACGGGAGGTTTTCTTTGCAATGAGGTTGGATAACATAGGAACTCATATGATATGGTTGTAATATCTAGTCTGTATTTTAGGTTGTAGTTGTAGGAATTAGCCTGGATCAAGTGTATATAGTCTGTGGATTGAATGATCGTGAATGAAATTCATTGTTAACAACCATCATGTCTTCAATTTATATTATCGTGGTACATTAGTATAATTACTATTTGCAAATGTAATTAACTAAAATAGTGATAATGAAATTGCATAAAATATTAACTTGAACATTAGGCCTAATGTTGCAATAGTTCACAACTTAACAAACATAGATACGATAATTTGTGTTTAATAACTTTAAAAGAAAATCAACTGAGATGCTAAACATTATTTTTGAAGTAGTACCATCACAAAAAAAAATCCTTAAATTATGGGTTGCATATGTGAACAGGTTGATAGGTATGGTCTAGCAAAGTAGGTACCAGTTCAAACAGAGGTTCCTCCAATGGCGTAATGCGTTAGATCGCTTGCAGTTGCATGAGGTACGCGATTTAGTTTTATTTAGTTGTCTCTAAATAGTTAAATATCATATGTAATGAATTGAACTTGATTATTATATTACAATTACTGATGTAGTTCCTATGGACGTCGTACGACGACCTAGCCCTGCAGGCCTTGTGCTCGGATTGGTTTAGAGATGAGGCAGAGTAGAGGGCATGGATGACTGTTGTTCCTCTCGTCTGCTTTAATATTGTGGAGTTAATTTCACTACGTTGATTGAGTGAAACACCAATTCAATAGGGAGCAGCAAGTGCCTAGAGACCCGGTGAATGTCGACAGGTTCCTGACAACCACAGGATGGGGGAAAGACATGTGATGGCCTAAGCGTCATGAGTAGTGATATGATGGATGGAGGCATAGGTTTAATGAGGGCCACATGATCTCTATTTAGTCCTTCACAGATTATCAGCCTACATAGGAGTACTGGGACTGGTATTAGTGTGCTTGCTGCGTTAGACATCTCTCGCGACAGTGTCCTCAAAGCATCCATGTACCATATGTACCCAGCCTTAATTGGACTATAAACAGTGTTTATTAGATATCACTTTTCCTCGACAGATTTGAAACGAAATATGAAATTCGCCACCATGTGCCTCACACAATACACATGGAACGCACTAGGAGCAGCCATCCGGTCTCATCGACTCTTAGTGCGGCTTTGATTGTTTGCGATCTGTCAGATATAATCAAAATTCCTTCTTATGGTGCTACATGTCGTCTTAGGTTGGTAAGGAAGAATGACCAGGATTCCGTAGTCTTAGACTTAACAATTGCAAAGGCCACATGGAATGATGTTATTGATACCATCTTGTGCCACTGTAATTAGCAACACCCCACCATATTTGTCATACAGATGCATCCCATCAATGGAGACAAAGGACTTGCAATACTTGAATGCCTCGACACATGGAGGAAAAGACTAGAACACCTTATCAAATTGGCTGACATCACATACCAGCAAGTGCCCATCATAGTACGGTACCGCTCTGAAATCACATATTGTTCTGGGACAACAACTCTATAAAGTTTGAAACAATCTCGGAATCTTATTATATGACTCCTCCCAATCACCGTATATCTGTATAATTGCCTTTTGCTTCACCATCCAGACCTTTCTGTATGAGAGTTAGAAGTGATAACGTTGCCTAACTACACCTTGTAGAACATGAATAGTAATTGATGGGCTGGACTATATCAGAGGCATGATGACTCTACAAATGAAGGTGTTGTCCAACTGTCAATAATCCTAAGACATGGTGGGGACTAAACAAGTATGCGGTCCACCGAATTTACACATCTCCCTAACGAATTAGAAATAATTGGTCGACATTCTAACCAAAATAAGCACAAAAAATAAGATAATATTCTAATCTATTTCTGAGATTCTGTCAGAGGACAACATGAAGACTCCAAGGGCATCTATCAGTAAATTTCTTGCAATGCACATGGTACTTTAGCCGATCCGACTCCACAACTCGGTACTCAGTACTTCTTCAAATATTGTAGCTTTTCACACCTTGCATGACTACCTCTCTGCTTCTGAATTTGTGACCAATTCGAAACTCCACTCCATCATCTGTGTTGTAGTTGTCCCCACTTATATTGAAAAATGGAATTACCTCATGTATGGCATCCAGATCCAATGTGCGGTAATGGCTGGGTACAACTGATAACTCCGGAATCGGTTGCAGAGCTAGCACAAAATACCGAACTCATCTACCTATCGAAGTCTCTAGTGCGAAATTCTCATCCTCATCATCATAAGAGGAACCACCCTTGTTGTTATCGGCAACATACTTTATATCGAACTCCTCACCGTCCACTGATGAATTGGATTTTTGACGGTTTAGAATTCACAAATGAAATCTCGTCGAAGTATAGTCTCTAAACTAACAATAATCCTCTCATACAAAAATTTGTTTGTCACAAGTACAAACCCCTAAAATCTATAAACCGAAGTATTTAAACCTCGGGTCGTTCTCTCAAAGGACTTGCAGGGTAGTGTTCTTGTTATTGGTTATGGACTTGTTTATTTTGGGGTTTTAGATGAGAAACATGAATAGTAAATGGTAAGAAAACTTTATTAACAAAATGGTCTTGGCAAGATTTGGTTGTCAAGGGTCTTCATCATTATCACTAGCCACAAGTATGGTAGTTGCAAGGATTAATCCCACTTAGTCAACCTTAAATCAATTAACAAAGGAAAGTCAAGTGAGTTATATCAATCCTAGTCCATAAGTCCTAGCTTCCCACTAATTAGATTAATGAAGGCTAGAGTTAATGGCTATCAACTATCAATCAATTGGACACTAGTGACTCAAGAAATCCTAAGTTACCTCCTCAAGCCAAGAACATAAAATTCTAGTCTAACATTCTTCCAAGCATTTCATCAAACACTTGGAAGGCACAAAAGAAAAGTATAGTCAATCACAACAAGAATGAATTCTAACTACAATTGAATGCAAAGAATTAACAACAACAATCAAGGAAATCACAATTATCATGAATTACCTCAAATTGCATTATTGAAAGAAAATAAAGAGAACAAGAGTATCTCAATTATAAAACCTAGAAACAAAATAAGAGAAATTACAACAAGAGAATAGGGATAGAGAGAAGAACCAAGGTGTAGCAATCACCAATTAGAGGTAGAAGTAGAAGGAGACTTGAATTAAACCTAGAACTTTAAGATCCTAATCTAACCCTAATTCCTAATCCTAATTCTAGAGAGAAGTGAGAGCTTCTCTCTCTAAAAACTAGTTCTAATTACTTCTAAAACTAAAACTATCACTAATGATTAAAAGTATCTAAAGTATATTGATTCCCCTTCAATACTTGACTTAAATAGCATCAGAAATGAGTTGGATAGGGCCCACAAGGCTCCTAAAACCGCTGGGGACGATTTCATTAAAGTGGGCCACGGACAGAATCGGCGCGCGCGCGCAAAGTGCGCGTGCGCGCCCCTGAACGCGAAGCAACATATGGCAAAATTTATATCATTTCGAAGCCCCGGATGTTAGCTTTCCAACCCAACTGGAACCGCATCATTTGGACCTCTGTAGCTCAAGTTATGGTCAATTAAGTGCGAAGAGGTCAGGCTTGACAGCTTTTTTGGTTCCATCATTTCTTCATGAGTTCTCCAACTTTACATGCTTTTTCTTCATTCCCTTGATCCAATCTTTGCCTCCTAAATCTGAAATCACTTAACAAACATATCAAGGCATCTAATGGAATCAAGGTAAATTACATTTAGCTATTTTAAGACCTAAAAAGCATGTTTTCACTCTTAAGCACAATTAAAGGAGAATATACAAAACCATGCCATTTCAATGGATAAATGAGGGTAAAAGGTTATAAAATCCCATAAAATTAATACAAGATAAACCATCAAAATGGGGTTTGTCATCCACGTCCATGGACACCTCCGGACTAGCATAGTGCAGGAAATGGTGCAAGAGGTGGGTCATCTTGGACAAAATTCGAGTTGCCAGAACCACGACTGCCAACATTGTTGACTTCCGTAAAAAGCTTTATCACTTGTTCCGCCATGAGACATCAAACATGAGTCGCACATGCTCATCGCTATCCAGTTGAAACAGACGAAATCAAAATATTCCATTTTCCATAAGTGCTATCATCCGATAACCAACTCTTCCAACCTATTTTCTCTCATTATCACTAATGTGTGTCAATATCAGACTATTTACTCAAACAAAGAATATGCTCTCCAAGTATACAGCAAAATAGGATTTTCACACTCAAATACAACATCAGTGTCATTATTTCTCATGTGACTGTTGGGATACACGGTCATCACAACAAAATAACCACTAACACTAGACATTTCTACTAAATTTATCGAAGAAACGGATGAGAAGAATGATTAAGATGTTTATGGAGAATACCAATAGGTTGTAGATCCTTTTTTAGCTTATTGATTTTTGTTGTACTATATATCGTTTACAATAAAAACGTTTTAACTCAACATATGTCTTGTTTATCCTGTAAACAATTTGACTTTTATTATATATCGTTTACACTGTAAACGAAATATGTAAATTTTACTCTATCCTACGTATCACGTGTGCAAACGTGATACGTGTAACCTGTGATATGTCTTATCTCGTGTAAACGAAATATATTTAAAATCAAATTATTTATATTGTAAACGAGATAAATAACAAGATAAATTTTAATAATAAAATTATAAATTATATATTTCAGTAAATAAAATATTTATTTTATTTATTTAAAAAAATCCTAATAAAAATGCTTTGAGATAGATAAAGTGTACGTTAGAGCGAAGAGAAAGTTTATGGGAAAAAAAAAACCAAAAAATTGTACATACTTTGTCGGGCTTTGTTAGCTAGGAATGTTAATATGTTATATATTTTTGTTTTGTCATTATATCATTAATTATTGATAAAGTCTACAACCACTTTACATAATAATAAGTTAATAACTTTTGTCAACAATGTCATGCATGCGTGTGCGGCTTCATTCTTATTAAATTCAAACCATCTTCTCTTTCAAATAACACCACTAAACTTTTAATTTGCTTGCTTGCTCCTTTTGATATTTCTTAATCAGTCATATTTCATAATTAAAGCATGTTAAGTCATAGGGCTATGGTTCTTAATTACGAAATTGATCTCCACATTATTTAGCCACGTTTGCTTTTCTGAACCAAGGAAAATTTTAATTCAATGTTTCTTTCCTAATATAGAACTTGAAGCCCCTCTAATTCAGTGCTGAACACATCAAACCATGCATATCCAAATCAAATATTCATTTACTTAAACGGGAAAATACATTTTATCAAATGACAAGCAATAAAATCTAATTTGGATAAATAGTTTAATTAATTTAAAAAAATAATTTAAATAATAAATATTTATATTAAAATTAGTTTATAAATAAATTATTTTATATATTTAATTTTTTAATTTTAAAAGAGTTTATTTTAAAAAAATATATATATGATAAAAAATTTTTGAAATATATTACATATATACTAAAATCAGTCACTAAGTATAAAATGTATGTTGAAATATAAATACACGTTGAAAATAAATTAAATCACACATGTATTTATATATAAATACATTGGTGGCTAATTTTAGTGGCTGATTTTGGTGTACGAATAACATTTTTGAAAATTTTTTATTATGAGAGAAGTAATTTTTTTAACTTTTTCATAAGCACTTAAATAGCTTCTTAAAAAGTTATAATTTAATTTTAAAAATTACGCCAGACATTAATATTATACCTTTTCATAAATTAAAAGTAAAAAAAAAATTACGTATAAACCTTTTCAAACAAACCTAAATCATATTCAAAATAAGAATTTGTCTAAATTTTTACTTTACTTATTGCATTTTAAAACTACGAAAAAACTTATTTTTCCAAGACAAATCTTAGCTTCTTCTTTTCATCCGATTCATTAAATAAGCAAAATTCGTTATTTAAACAATACATATTTAAGGAGGCGGAAAAATGAAAATTTTTCGTGCATCATAATTACGGGCCATCTATGCTTTTTTTTTTATTTTCTTTTTATTATGATTTTTTTATTAAAACAAATAAAAAGATAAACGATTATATTTTTAAATAATTATATTTTTAATATGTCTACCCAAAATTAAAAAAAAAAAAAAACCTTGATTGATAAGGTCAACCTTCTTTATTTTCAAATGGCAGAGTCTGAAGAATTTTCATACATGGAAAAATGGCAAAATCTCAATAGGGGGGAAGTATATTGTGGAAAAAATAGGAGTCTAGTGTCATCTAATTTTCCAATGTTTTTGAATATGCTACTACTTTTTGGTTAGGGGTAGTATTTGGTGACTTGGCAACGATGTAATAGTCACCAAAAAAAAAAAAACTTGCCAACGATGTAACGTGTTGACTTCTTCTATTGTTTTCGGGTCAGCTCTTCTGAAAATTTATCAAAAAATGGTATGGATCGAACTCTTGACTTTTTTGATATAAAACTCTGATACTGTGTCATAAAATTATTTATTTTAAAAATTTAAGTTGATACGAGAAGGTAATATTAATGGTTATATTTCTAATACTTCCTCTCAAACAAGACCCTCTTTTTGGATTTTTCTTTTATTTGTCTTATGCTATTTTTTTATTTTTGGGATTTATTAATGATCGAATTCTTTCTTTCGAACATAGAGCTCTGATATTATGTCATGAAATCACTCATTCTAAAAACTTAAGTTAATAGGAGAAGATAACACCAATGGTTATATCTCTAATAAAGAGAAACATTTTTTTTTTATTTGGGTAATTTTTTATAATTTTTTTATTTATTTTATGGTAATTTTTTTGGAGATAATAATGATCGTATTTTAAAATTTGTGGTCACATAAATTTTTATTAAATATTATAAAATTATTTCTTTTAAAAGTTTTATTTAACAGAAAAAAATATATAAATAATTATATTTTTTATAATTAATTTTTTTTAAAAAGGTATATATTAAATATGTTTCATAAAAACTTAATAATATTAAATAAATATTAAATACGTACTCCCTTTTCCTACGTTTTCAGGTTAGACAGATGACCTACTTCAATATTGTGAAGTTTAAAATGGTAGACCCGACCTTCTTTAATGACTTTTAAGACTAGAAGCTAATGTGGTTGTAGGCTAGAAGAATATATGAAAATTAAGGGGGAAAAAAAAAACCTCACACACACGCACACAGAAAAAAAAAAGTTCTAAAGATTTTGATCGATTTTAAATAAAAAATTTATTTGATTCAAATATTTATATTTTTATGGTGTGATTTGGAGTAGAGACTTGCTACACATACAAATTTTTTGACTTACAAATTTTATAAGTTGGCACAAGCCCAATAAAATATATGTCCATTACTCTCACATTCAAGAGTAAATATACGTACATTATTCAACCACTTCCTGTTTTCAAAGCGCGCTACTCATCATGCATTATGAACGACTCTTATTCTTCTTCCTCCATAAAAATGAGTTTCTTGCCAAATTTATTCGATCTCCTTCGTGTGTTCTCTCTTTGCCTTTTTCATTCGTTGTTTTACCTGCGTTTATCATTGGTATTCTTGCTTCGTTTTTTTTCGATTTTCATGGTTTCTGAAATCAAGCTTTGAAATCGTTTTGAAGATAATGAAACTTCAGAAATAGACCCAAACGATTACAGAAATACACCCAAACAATTACAAAAATACACCCAAAGGATTTAAGAAAGACACTCAAAATTCGTTGAAGTACATCTTATGCATAATTCAGAACTCTTTCTCTTTCTCTTTCTCCTTCTCATCTTCTGTTGCTTCTTCTTCTTAAAAAACGATTTCAAAGTTTGATGTCAAAAAACAATGGAAATCAAGAATAACGAAGAAAGAAAACAGAGAGAAAAGCACGTAAATGAAAAAGGAGAAAGAGAAGGCGAAAAACGAAAGAAAATAAGAAGAAGAAGAGGAAGAAGAAGAAGAACGTGCAGCAAGAAGAATAAGGTGCAGTGAAAAATGTGTAGTAACGATTCGAAGAATGTTAATATAAATGACTTGTAAAGACTTATATAAAAAAACGCTTGTATGTGGAGAATTATTCTTTGGAGTGGATGATTTTTTTTAGAAAATCCAATCCAATCTTATCCAATTTTAAATAGTTTGGAGCAGATTAGATTTTAGTTTTATAAGTTAAAAAAATTATATATATATATAATAAATTTTCACATAATTTTAAATTTCTAATAATGACATGATAAATTTTAATAATATCTTAAAAAATAAATAATAATATAATAATAGACATAAAATTATAAGTTAGTTAAAATCAAAAAATAAATATCATTTTAAACATAACATATTCACTAAATAATAATAATAATATATGAATATATAAAAATATATAACAAATTGAACGTATTATAATTAAAATTATAAATATGGTAATAATTAAATAATAATATTTAGTATATTATTGTGCACTTTAGATTGTATTTGATCGGTTTTAAAAGGTAAATCTTAAATCTAATCTAATCCATGTGATTTATCAAAAATAGAATCCAATCAAATCTAAATTAGTGCGATTTTAATCGATTTTTAATTTTAATTGAATTGAATAAGCAATTTAATTAGGTTCAGTTTGGATTTAAACACTCCTAGTGAGGATCACTTTAATCAGTGATGAGTTTTAAAACTTAGTTTAGTAAATGTTTTACTTTTTAAAAGTAGCGTATAAAAGCTAACTTTTAAAAGATGGTTTTTTAAAAATTGTAGCATTTATGTTTGGTAAATCAAATTAAAAATTATTTTTAATAAACACAAGCAACAACAATTGCATTTGATAAAATAACTTTTAAATTTAAAAATACTATAATAGACATCAATGCAAGCATTAAATTTAAAAATTAGTTAACATATGAGGTTATATTAGACTTTTAAATTTTGAAAAATACAAGTCAACTTTAAAAAATTCTATCTTATTAGGTGCTTTCAAAAGTACTCTTATTAGATGGTTTTGGGTTTATTGATCCATTGGTGCTCAAAATAAGAGATATCATGCATTGGAATTGGCGTGTTGACTTTCGTTTGATTATGAGAAATGCAAACATGGTGGCAGATACTATGGCAAAGATGGCGATGAAGTTACAACTTTCGCATGTGGAGCTTCTTTCACCTTGGGAAGAGTTTAAGAGTAGTCTTAAACGGGACTGCCCCTCTATTTAAGCAATTCCTTGTTTTGTTTGTTTTGTTTTTCTTTGTTTAATTTATTTCAATCACAAAAAAAAAGTATTCTAATCTTTTAAAATCTGCAAGTACAAGCACATGATCTTTTTTATTTATCAAACACAAAATGAAAAAACTTGAGCTTTTAAAAAGCACAAACACCTTTTCAAAAAACCTTACCAAACCAGACGTATATTTGAAAATACCTAAAGCTGTTAAAAAACTTGTCATTATGCGGATAATAAAAATAAAAGTTTAGTTGACATGTATTTTAAGGATACAAGTTAATATTATTAATTATTTAAAAAAAAAAAGAAATGTAAAATTTTATTTTTAATATATTTATTGTGTATTTATTAAAATAAAAATTTTAAAATTTTTATTAGTAATAAATGCTGCACATACGTTTCTAAACTTTACTTTAAAAAAAAAAAAAACTTCCTAAGTCTAAAAGATGGAATTAGACTAACATTAATGGACTAAAAAAATTTTAATAGTAAAACAAAAGTAATACTAAAATAAATTTTGTTATGTTGCACATCAATATTTATACTATATATGATCAATTTTTGGGTGTCTAACACTTAGTGTTAAATTTTCGTCAAATTTACTTTTATAGTAAATTTTAAATATTTTTTATTTATTAATTTTTTATTTTAAATTAAATATTAATTATTTAACCTTTTTCAATAATTACACACTATATATAATAAACCTTATACTATATATACTTAAAAGAGAAATTAAACCTATGTATGAAAAATATATTGATCTAAAAAAGCTTTAATTTACAGTAATTTTTTTCTTTATTCAAAATAATTATTTTTTTAAAATTTTATTTTTGTATATTTTTATTTTAAAATATTTTTTATACTTTCATTCAATTATTTATCTTTTATATTTATTATGTGAATAGTTATAAAAAAGGTAATTAATAGATATATAATATTTTTTTATCTCAACTATTTTTTTAAGAAAAAAACACTAATGATTTACTTATTTTTAAAAAATTAAACTTCAATTTGGTAATTAACTAGTTGGTTAACTTCAGAAAATACATTATTGCTACTTATTATTTTTTTATTGAGTTAATTTAATTATTTATTTATAGTTTTGATATTAAATTAAATTTAACAAGATAAATATTGTTTCATGTTAGTTTTAATAAGACAAAAATCATTTTAACTTAAATCTAAAAAAAAAAGATTATAATTTATTGTGGGTACAACGACAATTTATTAACGGATATATATATATATATATATATATATATATATATATATATATATATATATAATAAGAGAAATGTTAGAGAGTTATTAGAATTTATTATTTTTTGTTATTATTTTTAATTATTAATCCAATTTTTTTTAGTTTAGTAATTCAATAACACATTTTAATCTATACTTCACAGAAATAATATATTATTATTATTATTATTGCAAGACTCTAGTAAAAAAAGTGCCCCCTTCTTCTTAAGTAGATCTATGACTAAGACTAATTATTACGTATATATAAGATGGTTAGAGATATAATTATTTATATATATATTTTTTATTAATTTAATTTTTTTAAAAAAAATTTTTACGATATAATATCAAAATTTTTATGACAAAAAATTCTGAATTTGTCTAATTCCAAAAAAAAAAACATAAGATAAATATATTAAAAAAAAGATTTGTACAAAATTCAGTTTTTACACGAGAAATATATTAATATAATTATTTATAGTTTCTCCTTATTAGTTTAATAATTTGAGATAATTAGTTTTACGATGGAAATAAATACAATTGAGCTCTTATTCTTAGTTTCTTTGTTATTTTCCTTTTGTCTCTCTATTCATATATATTTTTGGAAACTAGAATTAACATCATTTATAATTGTTCTTAAATCAATTCAAAATCATTAGGCCTCACCTTCTAATTAGTCATTTCTACCTTGTAGCTTCTTGTGTGGAACAAGGAAATTAAAAAAACTTAAGATACATTATACTACACACATAATATAATTAATGTTGTGCGAGTCTATGTAAAACCTAAGCCCTAAGGTTACGTTTGGGTATGATCTCGCTCTGATATAAGAATACAAAGATATATATATATGAAGAGAAGTAGTATCACTAAAAGTTGAGTTATTCACCTGGTTTGTATTAGTTGGTAGAGTTAATATTAAGGAAAGATTGATTAGATTGGGCATTATCGATCAAGGGATATGATTTGTGTTTTATGTAAAAAAAAAAACTGAGAATGATTTTCACTTATTCATTGACTGTGAGTTCACGTGACAGGTGTGGTGTGCTTGATTATACGTCTATAATAAATTTTGGTCTATTTCAGGAACCATTAAGCAACACTTTGAGAGTTGGACAGAAGCTTCTGTAAAAAGAGTCGAACGTAATAGGTGGCTGATTGATTTTTTTGCTATAATTTGAAATAAATGGTTGAAAAGGAATACCAGAATTTTCAGGAATGAAGAAACATGCATTGTGAAAGTTATTACCAAGTCGATTAGGAGCTACAAAGAGTGAGTTGGTTTTGTTCCGTCTAGTTATTGATGACAATATCAAAAATAACTACGATTTTTTATTTAATGTTTATATTGTAACTCTGGACTATCTAAATGCTCCACCGTTGAACTTTTTATTTAAAAAAAAAAACAAAGATATATATGTGTGTTAAAATTCAAATGTGACAAAAGTCTAAATTAACTTGAGTAACTAAACACGCTACCCATATCGTATAACACACACACAAAATTTGTTAGTAATATACACGTAGCATGAAATTAATATGAGCCATCATCGGTTGTTTTTGAGTCCAATAAGCGATATTTAATTTTTGTTTCCATCGTTGGGGGCAATGTAGTATACAAGTTTAGTTTGAAAGCATTGAGATTTGAATGGCTTTCTTTGGATCGTACAGCATGCGATGAATTGTATCTTATCGATCGCTACACAGTTATTGACCATAAAAATTACAAATTAAACCTAGCCGGCTTTAATGGTCCCCAAATTAGAGATTAAGACATCGAATATATCCAATGATACAATAAGCAAATACTATGAATTAGGTTTATTAGCACTTGTCAAATGTCATGGGCCCCAAAAGTTTCACCATAGGAAAAAAAAGAGGGGATGAAGTCTGATTTTATCTTAATATTTTTAAAAAAATAATTTTAAGATATAATATTAAAATTTCTATAACTTAAAAATTTAGAATTCCAACTTTGTTCAGTTTAAAAAAAAATAGCATAAATAAATAAAAAAATTTATATAAAAAATTATAAAATATAATAATTTATCTATTTCTTTTATCAATTTAAATTTTTTTAAAAAATAATTACATAACATATTCTTAATACTTTAAAATATTATCTAATATAATAATTGTATTAGTATTTACTTGTATTTTCAAGCCAATATTATGGTGCGTCACACTAATATGCATGGTACGATAATAATATATCAAATCACTTTCAAATTTTATAAAATTATATTCACTTTTTTCTATTAATATGCATAATAATTAACAGTTATTTTAGACCAAACGTAGTAGAGTTGCCTTATTTGACTATTTAAGATAAGGGGAATGCTAGGGGGACAATGACTTTGTTGAACAATATGAACAACCACCAATCAAATAAAAACACACTACACCTCCAAATTAACTCTTTAAATTTTAATATTAAAATAACCATCCGTACACTAGTAAAATGAACATCCGATATATCTATTGTTTACATTGTTTAATATTTTCATTGTTCACCGATACTTTTCCTTAAGATAATTAAGCACGTATATGAGATACACAACCTAAATTCTAAAAATATATCTATTTCTTCAAATATTTTATCAGTATTATTTTTTGTATTGTTGACGGTATTTTTTAATTTAACAGATTAATGACTAATTTATTATGGATTTGAGTTCTATTTAAAAATTTGATGTTGGCTAATGAATTACTGCATACACAAAATGAGATTCGAACTCCCGACACTTATTTAACCTGACGAATATCACTTAATAAACCCAAGTTGGTTGATTAGTATTATTAATTAACCAATCACAAAGCGATAAAGATTGCACCTTCGCCCTTATATATGCATAATTGGTACGTACGGCATCAAGAACTAACAATAACATAAAATAATGCAAGTACATATAAACTCTCATCACTTTTCCTTAAGAACTTATTACAAAGGAATTGAAAAAAAAGGTGGTAGCAAAAGGGTGTGGGGTGTGTTTCCTTCAAGAAGCAAAGTTGTTATGGCGAGTAGTGATGGAAACAACAACACAAAATCTTCTCAAAGGGTGAAAGCCATTGTGACCTTAAAACAAAATGGTGGTGGTCTTCTAAATGGAGTTGTTGATGGGATTGATGAATTGGTTGGCAAAACACTTGTTTTGGAGCTTGTGAGCAATGATCTTAATCCAAGTAACTCCAACTTTCTTTGCTTCTTTCTTTGCATCAATTATATTATTGGATTCATTGAGAATAATTATTATTATTATTGGTTTTCTTTAATTTACACTTGGTAAATGATTTCTTCCATTATTCCTTCCTATTCTTTCCCCTTAAATAGTTGAGTTGCTTTTATTTTTTATGAGGAAATGAAATGATTATTGCATTGGAATAATAGTATTATAAAGAAAAATGCATAGATTGATCATATCTCATAGCAAAATGTGAACTTGCTTATGCCTTTTTCTTTGGGGGGAGGGGGGAGGATGAAATTTGAAAGAGATATATTAATGGAGATGAAATTTGATGGCTTCATTGAAAGAGAAATCTTAGGTTACCCAAATAAGGATAGAAGTCTTTCTTATTGTTTGTATTTGGCATGAAATTATTATTTTTTCCAAAAATTTAAATTAATAAAAAGAGGCATATAAATTGTTATATTTTTAATACATCTTTTTATGTAAGAATTTATATTTCTGGAATCATTTCTCCTAAAACACATTAATAATTATATCTTTAGCCATATTTTTATTTTTTGAAAAAAAATATAGCATTTTAAATAAAGAATAAAGCTTCATTGCAATGATAAACCCAAGTAAACAATATTTTTTTTATGCTAATATATATATATATTACATAAAAATTTAAATTATAAAAGTTTTTTCCCATCAAAACAGAAAAAAACTTTTAATTTGCAACTCTCTTGTTTTTACGGTTTTACCCTTCTAATAATATAACCTTTGGTTTCTATGAATGAAGAGGTGAACTCAGAGAAAGGGACCACCATAAAAGGTTATAATGTGCACAAGACAAATGAAAATGAAAATAGTGAAGTTCTTTATGAGGCCTCATTTGAAGTTCCACCAGAGTTTGGTGACGTTGGTGCTGTTCTTGTTGAAAATGAGCAACATGAGGAGTTGTTTCTGAAGAGTATAGTAATTGATGGTTTCCACAATAATAATGGATCTTTAAACTTCACATGTGATTCATGGATTCAACCCAAGAATAATGATAAGGCTTCTAATAAGAGAGTCTTCTTCTCTAACAAGGTTAGAATAGTAAAATTGCATTTTAATTAAGAATGTTTATTTATCATGTTTGTGATTGAAAACTTTACACTACCTAAAATTTAATTTCCATGTTAATTATTCTAAAATGAAAGCCCCACAACCTTTCTTCTTAAATTAGATGCTTCATGGTAAAAAATAATAGTTTATTCAATAGAATAATAATCCTTTAGATAAAAAAAATTAAATAATATTAAATAATTATTTTTTTTATCATTAATAAGTTTAATTTTGTATACTAAAAATTTACCAAATTTTTTATACATATAGTAATAAGAATTTAATTTTGATTAACTGATAATGTAAAACGTTTTACATAGTTATATAATTATATCCGTCTTTTTTTAATGTTTATTCATGCAGTCAATGTGAAATGTAGTTATTTTTGTTAATATAGGATTAAGTAATTAAATGTACGTATAAAACTACTTTACATTAACAGTGTATCAAAATTAAATTTATAGTTATAATTAAATTAAAAAAAGTCGTTGTAGGGTCAATTAATTAATTAATTAACCTATATATATACATGTGTGTTTGTAAAATAAAAATACATGCACACATAGTGTTATTTACCATCAGAAACACCAAAAGGATTGAGAAAGCTGAGAGAAGAGGAATTGGAGGAACTAAGAGGGAATGGAGAAGGAGAAAGAAAGAGCAGAGATAGAATATATGACTATGATGTGTACAATGACCTTGGTGACCCTGACCTCTCCATTCAACTCAAGAGACCTGTTCTTGGTGGTTCTAAACACTATCCTTATCCAAGAAGGTGTCGCACTGGTAGGCCTCACTCTAATCAAGGTATCCCATTTTTTTTTATTGGAGTAGAAATTATATCAAAATATCTAATAATATGAATTAAAGTAGATGTATGTATGTCATACAATAAATGTACCTATCACTTTTATATTGTCCTAGGTTTTTCTCAAATTGGTTAAATTAAAAGTAAAAATTCAAGTGCAGTCGACTTCATGTGAAGTTGATAGTCGAGAGTCGTTAGATAAAAATTTAGTCAAATCAGTTAAATTATCTAACGGCTCTCAGTTATCAACTTCACGTGAAGTCGACCGCACCTGAATTTTCACCTAAATTAAAATATGTATAATTAAATTAATAATGATTTTATTCGTATGAGAAAAAAGTGGTGCTTATTTAGATACTAATTTTTGTATCATTATTAAATTAAATTAAAGTATGAACTTATTTGTATTTTCAATTATTTATCTGCATGGTATAAGAGCTTTTATAACCTAATAAAGTGTAAAATTTGAATATTATTTACTCCAAATTAAAAGAGAGAATTTTATTAATTAGTATAAGGCCAATAAAAATTTAAAAGAAAGTTTATGCAAAAATTTGTAAATTCAAAAGAAGCTCTTGTATGAAGAATATATTAAAGATATAATTATTATCCCTTTTTTTATCCGTTTAAACTTGATGGTTTCAGTGGCTAAGAGAAGGGGGGTTGAATCTTAGTCCCCTTTTCGATGCTAATACTTGCTGACCTTCAGAGAAGACTTTTCTGTTTTTGCTCGTCAATAGACACGAGCAACTTTGTTTTGTTTCGTCCCTTGCCACGAGACTTTTCTTTTTGTCTCGTCACTTGGCACGAGATAATTCTGGTTTTTGCTCCTGTGTATTTGAAAACAGAAATGGAGTAGAAAGTAGAAGAAGATGGCACCCAGATATATCCTGGTTCGGCTGCTAGGTGCAGTGCAGCCTACATCCAGTCTCCATCACAACCATGATGGAATTTCACTATAATCAATCTGATTACAACTTGTAAAGTGCTAACCCAACTTACAAGGGGATTCCCACAGAATCATGATACACAACATAGATGAACAAAGGACCTCTAAGACATCTATGGCTTTTTCTTTTAATTTTGCACTCTCTGCCTTTTTCCGCTCTATGGCTTTTTCATTACAAACCTCACTTGTTTGCCTTTTTCCATGAGACTCAAGACATGACAAAATTAAACAGAAAAATACAAAACAGAATACATTGAAGGAGAAGAGAAATCTGTTAGCTCAGGTAGCTCTGAGAACTCTGTGCCTTGCACTCTCAAATTTTCTCCTTGCTTCAAACAGTGGTTGTTCCCCCTTTTTAAGGAAGAGGAAAGCCTCCACACTTGAAGCCAAAACCGAACCAACTTTCTTCCTCCTTCAACAAACACAGAACCGGTTCGGCCACACAGAGAGAGAGAAGAGATAACCATGCATTAACCATCATGCAATTACCTCTAGTCCTTTCTTGATCATCACCCTTCATCAATCCGGGCTCTCCATCCTTGGCTTGCTCTCCAAGATGGATTTCTGGCCCTTGATGCTTCATGATGATGATGACTTCATCTGCTTTAATCTCTGCCTTCAACCATCACTTCGCCACTCTAGCTACTCCCTGTGGTGGTTGATCAGAATCAAAGACAAGCCATGCTTCAAGAATCTCTCCTCTTGGCCGAATCTTCAGCGTCCCTTTTTGAGCATGAAAGGCTCAAGATTACCTCACCAAATCTAACCACATTTGGTGAAAATCTCAGCCACAGCTCATCTTTCTTTTAGTATGTTTTCTTGCCATCATTAGCTTGATGGTCTTGAGGCATGCAACTTCTTCTTTTTCTTGGTTGAAGAACATTTCTTCCATTGTTTCCTGGACAAGGACCGAACAAAGAAGAAGAAAGAGATGAGAGAGAATGAAAAGAATCTGAAGAAAAGCAATGCAAAGTGGTTAAGCAAATTAATTAGGAATAGCTTGCTTTTACTTCCCTAACATAGAGTGGCGTGTTTGACATAATAGCCATCAATCAATTCATCTGAATTTTCTCTCTCATGTTCCCCATGCATTATTTAACAATGTAATAGATTTTGAAATCCATCACATGGTTAAAGGCTTGGTTCCGTTGGAAGCACTATGCTTTCATTTTTCCTTTTGTTTCGGACCAAGAATGGAACCTATTATCACTTAATATAATTTGGGCTTATGATCAAAGCTGGCCCATTTAGATAACATTTGCTTTCCTGATAAAATTGATTTCGGATCAAGCATGGAAAGCACACAAGAAAGCATTTGTTTGGGCTTGCAACAATAATATTTATTCTGGCCCAATTATAACTAGCTTTAAACACAAAGCTGAAACAATAATGCAACAGTTGGACTTTGTTAATTTTCTTTTGTTTTGGCCCAGCATAAAATCTACACAACAAAATTATTAATTAAGCAAATATGAATTAAGATCAAATTAATAATTTTGTAATTTAATATTTTAATAATGTTTATTCATCATCAAAATTTAATAAGAGTTTTCCAAACTCATCAATCTCCTCCTTGATGACAAACATTATTAAAATTGAAATGGAAAGAAATTTAAAGATTGAGTAAGGAATACTCCCTTCGATTTGAATTTCTCCCCCTTTCAAAATGTCACATGGCTCCCCCTTAATATATGCAGTTTTACCAAGGGAAGCACTAACCTGTAATATTTAAATCAAGCTTCAAGTAACAATGTTATTTAGCATTTTTATACATGATGCTAAATGCTTGATTTATGAGCAGTTTTAATTGATAATCAAAACTCATTTGATATCATAAACTGATTTACTGCTCAAACTTACAAAAAGTATCCAAATATTTTTCGAACATTTTCCTGTTTAGGATATCAGAGCAAAACAACATGATGAAGAATATTTGAAGAACAAAACAAGGCAGTTTTGATATTTTTACACAAATTAAAGGAACTGCCAAAAATAAATTTTCAATCCAACAAGTTTATCAATGATGAATCAACAGCCAGGCATCAAAATAAATCAAACATCATTATAAACCAAATGCCAAAATAGACTAATCATGATAAACAAATGCAGTTCAAACAGCAATGACCATATTAAAACAAAAGCAATAGCACCATGCTTTCTTTGAACAAGGGTAATCATAAATTTTCAAAAATTGAAAATTTCAACCCCTGTTCCCCTGTTTTCCAGCCCCTGTTTCGTTCCAATTTTAATTTTGGAACCTAAATTTCCTCCCCCTTTTGTCATCATGGGGCACCTGCACAAAATGTGATTACATAACAAAATATTTAAAATAAAACAGTGAAGGTATATCTCAGTATTCCTAGAGCAGTGAGTATCAAGTCATGCTTCTACAAAAAACAGATTGAGCCTAATGGAGCCAATATCAAACAGAATAAACACAAATGCTAATCATCAGAGAAATGAAAGTCTTCTTCCTCAGCGCCTCCTTCACTATCATCTCCCAAATCCTTAGTAAGATGTTCCAGCATCAGGTTGACTCTTTCTTTGCAGTTTTTCCAAGCTTTCTCACTCTCATAAGCTTGCTTGCGGGCCTCTTTGTGAGATCGAAACATCATGTCTGTCATGTTTGAAAATTCTCCCAAAATCTGTTGGATGGATCTGATTGTTTTGGTAGATTCTGGCCTGCCTTCATGGTCACTATCCGATGCAGTTTTTCGCCCTTTGGTTTCCTTAGTTGCTCCTCCTCCTCGGATTGTAGACACCTCGTTTTCTACCTTCTCATTTAACAAATCAACTTTAAAGTACTCAAAGATTCTAGTTAAAAACATACCATAAGGCAGGTTAGCCTTTTTGGTGCTTCTAACAGAATCCCACATGTGCCTAATCATGATGTAACCAAAGGAAATAGGGGTAGAGGTAACCAAAGCAAACAATATGAGACAGTCAGAAAATGTTACTCGGTTGTGTGAGCCGCTTTGGGGAGTCAGAATATGAGTGATGATTCGGTGAAGCAAGGAATTGACTGGTCCAAGAGCTTTGTGAGTTGGAGTGGTTCCATGCAATCCGGAAAGGTTTGTGCAAATGTGCTGGAGAACAGTTTTGTGAGAAACGCCGACTTGTGTGTCCCATTTCTCCACCATGTATGCTCGCGGTCCTTCATCCTTGAAGCCCAGGGCCGCTCCAATTGTCTCAGCATCAAGGGCTATTTGAACCCTTTTGACATAGGAATGAAGGGTGCCGTCAATAAGTCTCATATTAGCATAAAACTCTCGAACAAGACCTGGGTAGACTGGTTTCTTGATGAGGAGCAGAGGCTTCCAGTTGAGGAGTTCAAACAGAGAGGAAATGTTGGTATTCTTGAGATTTTTGAGACTGACAAGATAGGTGGTGCACAAATGACGCTTCTCCATAACCTCTTTGTGAAACTCAAAAGAAGTACAGGAGTTAAATCTGCTTGGATCAAAATGAGAGTGAGTCTTGCCATACTTGTCTCGGAATTCCATGGATTCCAAGTTTGGAGGTTCAGTAGTGTCATTGAGTGCAAACCCTTGATTCTTTTGTGAGCTTTTTCCAGGGGTAGACTTCTTCGGTGATGAGGGTGGAGGTGAAGGAGTGGGAGAAGTGTGAGACTCTTGCTCTTCTTCTTCAACTACAGGTTTCTTGTTCTTGCCTCGGCCTGAACTTTTGTGGGCAATCACCTTTTTTCTCATGGTGGTTGTTTGTTTGGACGGTGGTGAAAGAGAAGATGATGAGGTTGAATGAATGTGAATGTGAGTATGGGTTTGAGGCGTTGATGGTTTTTGAGACAGAAGAATTCTTTCACTCTTTCTTGGCGCGATTTTCTTTTTCATGGTAATGGAGGAATGAAATATGAAAGGGTTGATAGCCGAGTTGAGTGGGAGAGAAGCAAGGTGGGTGACGCATTAAATGAGGCTTGGAGAGAGAATGATGGAAATAATGATCATTAGTGGGCGGTTAATGACCATTATGGGGTGGTTATTACCCAAAAATATGATTTCCCTTTTTTTTTTTAACTTTTGAAATCTAAAACTGAAAAGTTGTTGCCTTAAATCAAGGGATTAGATGGAGAGAGGGATTTGATTTGACAATAACTACTTCCAAAAGGATATGGTGACACAAGAAAGAAGATTCTTATTTGTATGGAGAGATAATTAACAAAACTGTTATTGTGGGGTCATAGAATTTTGGTGGGGCCCATAAAATTTTGAAATCTGCGTTGCCTCCCCCTTGACCACAGCTCTTCCATTGTGCCATTATTTTCATCTCGTCCAAACCTACGAGCAAAACTGAACAGAGTCACAAATTCACAGATTTTCAATGAAACTTAAATCAAACATTCCCAAACTTTTTCTCAAGGTATAGAATCTGTCTTCACAGGGAGGTTTTGTAAAAATATCAGCAATTTGGTCTTCAGATTTTACAAATTGAATATCAATAGTACCCTTTTGCACATGTTCCCTAATAAAATGATATTTTATCTCAATGTGCTTAGTTCTTGAGTGCAGAACAGGATTTTTTGAAATGTTTATAGCACTCATATTGTCACAAAATAAGGGTATACTATTGATTTTTAATTTGTAATCTTCCAATTGTGTTTTTAACCAAATTAATTGTGAGCAACAAGCAGATGCGGAAACATATTCGGCTTCAGCAGTGGATAGAGCCACTGTGGCTTGTTTCTTGCTTGACCACATGTTGAGTGAGCTTCCAAGGAAGCAACACATGCCGGAGGTGCTCCTTCTATCCACCCGATCTCCCGCATAATCTGCATCACAAAACCCTACTGCACAAAAGTCATCAGATTTAGGATACCATAATCCATAATTACAAGTTCCCTTAATGTATCTAATGATGCGTTTAACAGCCGTAAGGTGGGATTCTTTTGGATGTGATTGAAACCTTGAACATACACCCACACTTTGGACTATATCCGGTCTAGAGGAGGTAAGGTACATGAGTGAACCTATCATTCCTCTATACCTTGTTTCGTCCACATCTTGGCCATCATCATCTTTTTCAAGTTTAGTATTGGGATGCATAGGAGTGCCCATTGATTTGGAATTTTCTAGGCCAAACTTTTTAATAAGTTCTTTTGCATACTTTCCTTGGTGAATAAAAATACCACTAGGAGTTTGCTTAATTTGGAGGCCAAGAAAGAAAGTAAGCTCTCCCATTAAACTCATCTCAAACTCACTAGTCATGAGTTTTCCAAACTCTTCACACAAAGAAACATTGGCCGAACCAAATACAATGTCATCAACATAAACTTGAACAAGAAGGATATCATCATTAGATGCTTTAATGAATAAGGTAGTGTCGGTGGTTCCCCTTTGAAAATGATTTTCCAACAAGAAGGCACTAAGCCTTTCATACCAAGCTCTTGGAGCTTGTCTAAGACCATAAAGAGCTTTAGTTAACTTAAAAACATGATTTGAAAATTCTTTGTGTTCAAAACCGGGGGGTTGAGCCACATACACTTCCCTATCAATAAAACCATTAAGGAAGGCACACTTAACATCCATTTGAAACATTTTGAAACCCTTATGGGCAGCATAGGCAAGAAGCAATCTAATTGCTTCCATTCTCGCTACCGGAGCAAAAGACTCATCAAAATCAATACCTTCTTCTTGATCGTAACCTTGGGCCACTAATCTAGCCTTGTTACGAACAACTTGTCCATCCTCACCAAGTTTATTTTTAAAAACCCACTTAGTACCCGTTACCTTCTTACCATCCGGATGAGGTACTAGTGTCCAAACCTTATTCTTGTCGAATTGAGCAAGCTCCTCTTGCATTGCTTTGACCCATGATGGATCCTCAAGAGCTTGTTTGACATTGTTGAGCTCTATTTGTGACAAGAGAGCAAGATTGCTAGGTTCGGTTGGCCTTTTGGTGGATGATCTTGTTGTTACTCCTCGAGAGGGATCACCAATGATGAAGTCATGAGGATAACCCTTCATAGACTTCCATTCTCTAGGCTTTCGGACAAGTGTTGAGCTTTGATGAACTTCTGGTGGTCTCACTGTTTCAGTTTCTCGTCCCTGCTCAGGAGACAAATTGGAAGTTTCTCCTTCAATCTGACGAGACAAAATTGGACTGGCAGATTCTTCATTCTGGACAGATTTGGGATTTTCTTTGCTTGTTCCGGCTCCTTCTTCATTTGAATCATTATCTATCACAGTACTGGGAATTAAGTTAGAATCACAAAAAGTAACATGTATGGATTCCTCTATTGTCCTATGCTCTTTGAGATAAACTCTATAAGCCTTGCTTGTGGTGGAATATCCAACAAACATTCCTTCATAAGATTTTGGATCAAATTTTCCAAGGTTTTCCTTATTGTTAAGTACAAAGCATTTGCATCCAAAAACATGAAAGTACTTAAGATTAGGAGGGGTTCCTTTCCATAGCTCATAAGGAGTTTTCTTTAGCCCTTTTCTAATGATTGTTCTATTCAAAATATAACATGATGTGTTCACAGCTTCAGCCCATAAAAATTTAGGAACTTCGTTCTCACATAACATTGCCCTAGTCATTTCTTGAAGGCTTCGATTCCTTCTTTCAACCACCCCATTTTGTTGGGGTGTTCTAGGGCATGAAAAATTATGAGAAATCCCTAAGTCATCACAGAATTTTTCAAAATCTTGATTTTCAAATTCTCTTCCATGATCACTTCTCAAATGGGCAATTTTCAAATCCTTTTCATTTTGAATTTTCTTGCAAAGGGTGGAAAAAGCATAAAACGCATCATTCTTATGAGCAAGAAAAAGTACCCAACCGAATCTAGAGTAATCATCAACCACAACAAGACCATAATGTTTACCTCCCAAACTTTGAGTTCTAGTAGGACCAAAAAGATCAATATGTAACATTTCCAATGGCCTTTTGGTTGAGATTCCATCTTTTAATTTAAAAGAGGATTTTACTTGTTTGCCCAATTGACATGCATCACAAGTAAGATCCTTGTCAAACTTGATGTTTGGAATTCCTCTAACCAAATTCTTTTTAACTAGCTTAGAAATTTGGTACATGCTAGCATGTCCCAACTTTCTATGCCAAAGCCATTTTTCAGTTTCAAAAGATGTAAAACATGTTACATTTTGTTCCTTTAAATCCTCAAGAGTTAATCCATACACATTGTTGCATCTCTTGGCTTCAAATAAAATATCCCCAATTTTCTCACAAACAACCAAACAAACAAATTTTTTAAAGATAACATCAAAACCTAAATCACACAATTGACTAACACTAAGTAAGTTATGTTTCAAACCATTTACAAGAAGCACATCATTTATACAAGAAGAAAAGTTTTTACCAACTTTCCCAACAGCCACTATTTTTCCTTTTGCATCATCACCAAAGGTGACAAGTCCTCCATCATACTCATCTAGCTTTATGAAGAATGTTGTCTTTCCGGTCATATGCCTAGAACATCCGCTGTCCATATACCACATGTTCTCCTTTCTTTTGGATGCTAGGCACACCTACAAAACAATGCTTAAGAGACCTTAGGTATCCAAATCCTTTTGGATCCTTTTACGTTAAACCATCTTCTATGTCCTAAGCCATTGTAATAAAAAACAACTTTACAAACTTTATCACCAATCATTCTTTCACCAAAGAAACATTGAATAGGAAAGTGTCCATTTCGATTGCATAGCCTACAAAATCTTGGAGTTGCTGTTTTGTTAAAGTAGGTTGGGTTTTGATACTTTGTATCATTTGAAGATGAAGCAATGTTTTCAAAATGTGATTTTTCAGATTTATAAAACCCCAACCCAGCTTTATCATAAAGAGGTTTTTGACTAGCCAAGATTTGATTCAAGTTTTCAGAACTTTGGGTGAAATTGGCTAAGTCTTCTTTAAGTCTTTTAACCTCTTTAAGCAACTCTTCATTTTGCTTAAAACAATCTGCATATGCAAGGACCGAATGGTCACTTTCACAACCTCTAACTTGAGCTCTTAACTGCTTATTCTCTTCAACAAGATCACAAGCAGTTTCGGCCTCTCTCACTTTTTCTTTTAGAAAACTGTTTTCAGCTTGAAGAATGGTGATTTGTTGTTCAAGTTCTTGATTTTCCAGCAGAAAGCATCTTATTTTTTCAGAAAGGTGGTCTATCATAAGATGAAGATCTTCAGTGTCAGGGTTATGAAAGACTACCTGATTTACATGATCTGCCATAAGGCATTGTTGAGATTTGGTTTCTGATTCTTCATCATCATCATCTGAGTCGTTTTCCAACTCTTCCCATGAAGCCATTAGTCCTTTCTTCTTTCCTTTTCTTGGCTTTTCTTCCTTCTTCAATTTGGGACAATCAGATTTGTAATGCCCCATTTCCTTGCAATTAAAACAGATTACTTTGCTAGGGTCTTTCTTCATCCTCCTTGAGCTGCTGCCTTTGCCTTTGAGCTTTGCCATTTTCCTGAATTTTTTTGCAAACAACACAAACTCATTTTCAGAAGAGTTATCACTGGATTCATCATCCAGAGGGTTAGTCACAGAAGAAAAAGCAATTCCTTTCTTTTTTGAATCTCTTTTCAAATAGGAGTTTTCAAAAGCAAGAAGATTTCCTCTCAAATCATCAAGTGTCATGGAATCTAAGTTACTACTCTCAGAAATAATTAAGGCTTTTGTTTCCCACTCTTTTGTGAGACATCTCAACACTCTTCTCACTAGCACAGATTCTGAATGTGTGATTCCAAGAGCATCTAAGCCAACAGTGATGATATTGAACCGTTCAAACAGTTCATCAATGGACTCTCCTTCCTTCATTGCAAACATCTCATATTCCCTGTTTAACATGTCTGTCCGAGTTTTCTTTACAGTGGTAGTTCCTTCATGAGTGATTTGCAACTTGTCCCAGATTTCCTTTGCCGTTGTGCATCGTGATACTCGTCGGTACTCCTCAAAGCTGATAGCACAGTTGAGCAGATTGGTTGCCTTGGCATTTAACTCCACCGTCTTCCTATCTTCCTCGGTCCAGCTTGCTTCTGGTTTAAGAGAGATTACTCCTTGAGCATTTGTGGTAGTTGGAAATTTAGGACCTTCCAAGATGATCTTCCAAAGTCTGTAATCCACGGCTTGTACAAATATCTTCATTTTCTCCTTCCAATAGGTATAATTTTTCCCATTGAAGAGGGGAGGTCTGTTGCTTGATTGACCTTCAGCCAGATTGTATGATAACACATTTGTGCCACTGTTTTCTGCCATGAGGATCTTTACTCCAAGCTGCAAAGCTTGATCTCTTTGAGACCAAGCTCTGATACCAATTGATGGTTTCAGTGGCTAAGAGAAGGGGGGTTGAATCTTAGCCCCCTTTTCGATGCTAATACTTGCTGACCTTCAGATAAGACTTTTCTGTTTTTGCTCGTCAATAGACACGAGCAACTTTGTTTTGTCTCGTCCCTTGCCACGAGACTTTTCTTTTTGTCTCGTCACTTGGCACGAGATAATTCTGGTTTTTGCTCCTGTGTATTTGAAAACAGAAATGGAGTAGAAAGTAGAAGAAGATGGCACCCAGATATATCCTGGTTCGGCTGCTAGGTGCAGTGCAGCCTACATCCAGTCTCCATCACAACCATGATGGAATTTCACTATAATCAATCTGATTACAACTTGTAAAGTGCTAACCCAACTTACAAGGGGATTCCCACAGAATCATGATACACAACATAGATGAACAAAGGACCTCTAAGACATCTATGGCTTTTTCTTTTAATTTTGCACTCTCTGCCTTTTTCCGCTCTATGGCTTTTTCATTACAAACCTCACTTGTTTGCCTTTTTCCATGAGACTCAAGACATGACAAAATTAAACAGAAAAATACAAAACAGAATACATTGAAGGAGAAGAGAAATCTGTTAGCTCAGGTAGCTCTGAGAACTCTGTGCCTTGCACTCTCAAATTTTCTCCTTGCTTCAAACAGTGGTTGTTCCCCCTTTTTAAAGAAGAGGAAAGCCTCCACACTTGAAGCCAAAACCGAACCAACTTTCTTCCTCCTTCAACAAACACAGAACCGGTTCGGCCACACAGAGAGAGAGAAGAGATAACCATGCATTAACCATCATGCAATTACCTCTAGTCCTTTCTTGATCATCACCCTTCATCAATCCGGGCTCTCCATCCTTGGCTTGCTCTCCAAGATGGATTTCTGGCCCTTGATGCTTCATGATGATGATGACTTCATCTGCTTAATCTCTGCCTTCAACCATCACTTCGCCACTCTAGCTACTCCCTGTGGTGGTTGATCAGAATCAAAGACAAGCCATGCTTCAAGAATCTCTCCTCTTGGCCGAATCTTCAGCGTCCCTTTTTGAGCATGAAAGGCTCAAGATTACCTCACCAAATCTAACCACATTTGGTGAAAATCTCAGCCACAGCTCATCTTTCTTTTAGTATGTTTTCTTGCCATCATTAGCTTGATGGTCTTGAGGCATGCAACTTCTTCTTTTTCTTGGTTGAAGAACATTTCTTCTATTGTTTCCTGGACAAGGACCGAACAAAGAAGAAGAAAGAGATGAGAGAGAATGAAAAGAATCTGAAGAAAAGCAATGCAAAGTGGTTAAGCAAATTAATTAGGAATAGCTTGCTTTTACTTCCCTAACATAGAGTGGCGTGTTTGACATAATAGCCATCAATCAATTCATCTGAATTTTCTCTCTCATGTTCCCCATGCATTATTTAACAATGTAATAGATTTTGAAATCCATCACATGGTTAAAGGCTTGGTTCCGTTGGAAGCACTATACTTTCATTTTTCCTTTTGTTTCGGACCAAGAATGGAACCTATTATCACTTAATATAATTTGGGCTTATGATCAAAGCTGGCCCATTTAGATAACATTTGCTTTCCTGATAAAATTGATTTCGGATCAAGCATGGAAAGCACACAAGAAAGCATTTGTTTGGGCTTGCAACAATAATATTTATTCTGGCCCAATTATAACTAGCTTTAAACACAAAGCTGAAACAATAATGCAACAGTTGGGCTTTGTTAATTTTCTTTTGTTTTGGCCCAGCATAAAATCTGCACAACAAAATTATTAATTAAGCAAATATGAATTAAGATCAAATTAATAATTTTGTAATTTAATATTTTAATAATGTTTATTCATCATCAAAATTTAATAAGAGTTTTCCAAACTCATCAAAACTTTTAGAAATAAATAAATCATAATATATTTTTTTCACATAATTTGCATGTACTCCCTGATTTTTGTTTTAATTTATTTTTTGGATGCTTTTATGTAATTTAAGAAGTTATTTGCTTTCTGTTGAGATGAGAGCTACTCTCAAAAGAACTCAGCAGCAATTTTTGGGTCTAAAATATATAGTACTAGTAATTTTTAGAATTATTGGGATCAACTTAATTAAAATAAAAAATATATAATTCTGAATTTAAATTTATTTATATATAAATTAATAATTTTTATATAAGATGCTCACATAATTAAAATATTCGAATTAATAAGAATAGAATTTAATTTTGATATATTAATAATATTTTATACAATTATTATTTAATTATATCTATTATTTTTAATGATATAATCAATAAAAAATTAATTATTTTTACTAATATAATATTATGTATTAATAAAATATATACTTGAAAAACTGTCTTATGTTTAATGTGCATCAATATCAAATTCATTTAAAAATATATATGACCTAACTGATTTATTTTTTGTTTTTTTTTTTTTTTTACTGAAAACAGATCCTTTATCAGAGAAGAGAAGTGGAAGTTTCTATGTTCCTCGAGATGAAGAATTCGGTGAAAGAAAGCAAAAGCAATTCACAGAAACCATAGTATCATCAGGTGTAAGTGCAGTCTTAAAATCCTTGGATGCAATTTTCACAAACCTGAATATTGGATTTCCAAGCTTTGAGGACATAGATTCTCTCTACAAAGAAGGCTATGAGTTACCACCTCTTCATGCAACTGCTTTGAATATCATCCAAAAAGCCATTCCAACTTTCTTCAAACCTGCTAATCACACAGACAATCTTTTGAACTTTGATGCCCCACAACCATTTAAAAGTAAGTACAATATTAATATATGGTCTGGGTTAATTGTCAATTTGATATTGAAAGATTTAACCGCGGATAAAAAGGTTATTAAAAATGTTATCAACAAAATAATTATAAATGATTTGAAAATGTGACAAAAATAATTAATAATGATTATATTTTTTGTAAATGATAAAAAATTTGTATTTAACAAATATCTTATTTATTTGATTTGAATTTTTGTAAAAATATTTGAATAAATATTTAGAAGGTGTACAAAAAAATTCGTAATAAAATTTGATCTTTAGATTTTTTTATTTAAAAAAAAATTCATAATAAAAAAATTTTTTAAAAAATTTATTTGATATAAAATTATCAAATTTTAAAAATGAAAAATCTTATTTTTTTAATAAGGATGGTAAAAACTTGTATCAAAATTTGATTTCTACAATTTTTTTAGAATATATATTTAATATTTAATTTTTTTATCGCATTTTAAAATATTTTAGATACTTATTTGTCATTATCATCTTTTAGAGTTATTTTTGTTAGCAATATAAATTTTTAAATACTATTTTAATAATTTACTTTATATGATTTTATCTTTATCGTAAGGACATAATTATAAAAACAGTAAAAATAATAAAATTTTATTTATTAGTTTTTATAAAATCCTAAAAATAAAAAATAAAATATAAACAAATGCGAATCAAACACACTCTAAAATGCATTGATGCATTCTAAATCTTTAAAATTATTGAGATGATTTTGAAATAATCGTTTGAATTGTAGGGGACAAATTCTTCTGGCTCTCAGATGAGGAATTTGCTAGGGAGACTTTGGCAGGTGTCAATCCATATAGCATCCAATTGATCAAGGTATATTTAATTTGTTTATCCCTTTATTAATTATTTCATGTATATATTATATATATTCATGCAAAAACAATTAATTATCAAATTTTCAATATTTAATTAGGAATGGCCATTGAGGAGTAAACTAGATCCCAAAGTGTATGGTCCACCAGAATCAGCTATTACTAGTGAAGTCATTGAGTCACAAATAAGTGGCACAGTTGAACAGGTACCCATCCAAAGTAATTAATAATATTATAATAATTAAAATTAGGTAAAAACTCAGGTGCAGTCAACTTTACGTGAAGTTAATAGTTGCAAGCCGTTAAATAATTTGACTGATTTTATTAAATTTTCATCTAATAACTTTCAAATCTCAATTATCAATTTCACATGAAGTTGACTGCACCTGAATTTGCATCTTAAAATTAACGAGTAAAACTATTAAAATACCAGTATTTATTTAATGTGAAATATTATATACATAATTAATATGAGTAAAAGCTAATATTATTTAATTAATAAGTATAGGCAATAAGTGAGAAGAAGTTGTTCATGTTGGACTACCATGACTTACTATTACCATATGTAAGCAAAGTAAGAGAGATTGAAGGGACAACACTGTATGGATCAAGGACAATATTCTCACTAACAAGCAAAGGAACATTGAAGCCACTTGCAATTGAGCTCACTAGACCACAAATCAATAACAATGGACAATGGAAGAGAGTGTACACTCCTTCTTCTTCTTCTTCAACTGAACTTTGGCTTTGGAGGCTTGCAAAAGCTCATGTAGTTGCCCATGATTGTGGAGTTCATGAACTTGTTAGCCATTGGTTAAGAACTCATGCTTCAGTGGAACCATATGTGATAGCAACAAAGAGGCAACTAAGTGCAATGCATCCAATAAATAGATTATTGGATCCTCATTTGAGATACACTTTGGAGATCAATGCCCTTGCACGACAACTTCTTATTAGTGCAGCTGGCATCATTGAGCTTTCTTTCTCTCCTCAGAGATATTCAATGGAGTTAAGCTCTTCAGCTTATGATCAGCTTTGGAGATTTGATTTGCAGGCACTTCCAAATGATCTTATTCACAGGTATATATATATATATATATATATATATATATATATAATCTATTCTTCTTTCATTACCCTTTTATTTAAGAGTTATGTTTGGATAAGTTTTAAAGTTCTTCCTAGCGTTTAAATAGTCCTATTTAAGTTTTTAATGTTTTAAAATTGGATCCATGTTGTCCTTTTGTTAGAGATCTGTTTGACGGCGGGACAAAATTAAAATGATTTTAAAATATTAAGAACTTAAATAAGATGAAAATGTTGGGGACAAAAACGATAAATACATAAAAGTAAATTTTAATTTTATCCTTTAATAATATCACTTTTTTACGATTATTCAATTATTTTTTAATCACATCTAACTAAATTGCACTTAATCGCATTATTTTCATTCTAAATAAATTTATTTTTTATAATTCTACTCTTAAAAATTTTAATCATTATGAAATGTTTGTAGAATGATCAGTATATAAATTGGTGAAAGAAAAAAAAAATCAGTATGATACATATACAATAAAATATAGATTGTACTTTTTGTTTCTAATATATCGAAATTCTTTAATATTTAATTTAGTTAACCTTTATTTTTAATTTTATCCTTTAATAATATTAATTTTTTATAGTAGATAATTATTCAATTATTTTTTTAATTTTACTCTTAATCACGTTATTTTTTTTAAGTGAATTTATTTTTAGAGTAAAGTATCGTTTTTGTCCCCAACGTTTGGGGTAAGTTCCAAAGTTGTCCCTAACATTTTAATCGTCCTATTTAAGTCTCTAACATTTTAAAATTGACTCAATGTTGTCCTGCCGTTAGGAATCCGTTAACAGAGTTGACGGCGGGACAAAATTGAGAAGATTTTAAAACGTTGGGGACTTAAATAGGACAAAAACGTTAGAGACAAAAACGATACATAAAAATAAATTTTAATTTAATTTTATCTTTCAATAATATTAATTTTTTACTGTACATAGTATTCAATTATTTTTTAATTCCATCTAAATAAATTACACTTAATCACATTACTTTCCTTTTAAATAAATTTATTTTTTTATAATTTTAAAGAATTTTGATACATTAGAGACAAAAGATATAATTTATATTTTATTGTATATATATTATTTTTTCTTTTCTGTAAGTTTATATACTAGTTATTCTACAAATATTTCATGATAATTAAAATTTTTTAAGATTAAAATTATAAAAAAATTAATTTATTTAAAATGAAAGTAATATGATTAAGTGTAATTTACTTAGATGTAATTAAAAAATAATTGAATACTATGTATAGTAAAAAATTGATATTATTAAAAGATAAAATTAAAATTTATTTCTATGTATCATTTTTGTCCCTAACGTTTTCATCCTCTTTAAGTCCCTAATGTTTTAAAATCGTCTCAATTTTGTCCGGCCGTCAATTCTGTTAACGGATCCCTAACGGCAGGACAACATTGAGTCAGTTTTGAAACGTTAGGGACTTAAATAGAACGATTGAAACGTTAGGGACAACTTTGGAACTTACCCCAAACGTTGGGGACAAAAACGATACTTTACTCTTATTTTTATTAAGAGCAAAATTAAAAATAAATTAAGTAATTATTTTTTGTAAAAAAATTAAAATTATTGAAAATTTTTTTATTAAAAAGTTAAAAATAAAAATTAATTAAATTAAATATTAAAGAAGTTCGGTATATTAGAGACAAAAGGATATAATTTATACTTTATTATATATGTACATACTCTTTTTTTTTCTTTCCTAAAAGTTTATATATTAGTCATTCTATAAATATGAGTAAAAATTTTAAATTAGTAATGCAATTCATTTCGTTAAAATTCATTATCATTTTACTTGATTTTGTAGTTCTTTTAAGAGTAACGTATTATTTTTGTCTCCAATATTTTCGTCTTATTTAAATTTTTAACGTTTTAAAATTATCTCAATTTTATTCCACTATCAATTCCATTAATAGATCAATTAATGACAGGACAATTTTAAAATGTTAGGAACTTAAATAATATAATTTAAATGTTAGAAATAACTTTAAAATCTATTCCAAATGTTAAGAGCAAAAATAATCCTTTATTTTTTTTTATATAACAATAATGTATGATTTCTGTGGATTCAAAATTATTGGTGTATTCAATTAAAATAAACTTTCAAAGTATATTATACGAGTCATATCTTTTCATAGGTTGCGAAAAACAATTTTATCTTATATGAAAAATATTTTGCAATTACAAAAAGTAACATGATTTTTTTTGCGACACATAGTTACTCTAGCTTTTCGCAGGTGCAAAAGACAGATAGCCCATATTCCTATTCATTCCTAAATCCTAATCACCTATTTTAATGATTACACCAACTAAAAAATCATTTATGTATGATTTGCTGTTATTAATTAATTTTTGACTTTTGTTTCCCTTCTAAAATTACCATTTTTTATTAAAAAATCTCCTGTGATAATTTCTTCCTCAACTACAACTTAAAAACCAATAATTGACAACTATAAAAACTAGGACAATTTTTTATGGTGAATTTGAATTCTTTTTTAACTATTTACATAATATACTTTAAGAGGATAAAAAACACAAGTTGAAAATGTAATTTATTTTTATACAAGAAAATATAGGGAGTCAATACATGTATCGTATAATGTATATAATGGGTGATGGTTTCAGTGGCTAAGAGAAGGGGGGTTGAATCTTAGCCATTTTTTGCTTGCTGACACTTGCTGAACTTTAGATGAGACTTTTCTGTTTTATCTCGTCCCTAGTCACGAGACATTTTCATTTTGTCTCGTCACTTGGCATGAGACATTTTTGATGTTGCATCTTGAACAATAAAAACAGAATTGGAGTAGAAAAGAGAGAGAGAGAAGATGACACCCAGATATATCCTGGTTCAGCTGCTAAGTGCAGTGCAGCCTACATCCAGTCTCCATCACAACAATGATGAAATTTCACTATAATCAACCAGATTACAACTTGTAAAGTGCTAACCCAACTTACAAGGGGATTCCCACAGAATCATGAAACACAACACAGATGTACAAAGGAACTCTAAGACATCTATGACTTTTTCTTTTAATTTTGCACTCTCTGCCTTTTTCCGCTCTATGGCTTTTTCTTACAAACCTCACTGTTTGCCTTTTTCCATGAGACTCAAGACATGACAAAATTAAACAGAAAAATACTAAACAGAAAACATTGAAGGAGAAGAAGAACTGCTAGCTTAGGTAGCTCTGAGAACTCTGTGCCTTGCACTCTCAAATCTTACTCCTTTTCTCCTTGAATCAAACCATGACTGTTCACCTCTTTTATAGAGAAGTGACGCCTTCATAGTTGAGACCCGAACCCGAGCTCAGTTTCTTCCCTTCAACAAAAAAACCGATCCGGCCATACAGAGAGAAGAGGTAACTCATGCAAAAACCAACATGCAAATACCTCTAGTCCTTCCTTGGTCACCACTCTTCATCAATCCGGGCGCTCCATCCTTGGCTTCCTCTCCAAGATGGATTTCTGGCCCTTGATGCTTCATGATGACGATGACTTCATCTGCTTCAACTTCTGCCTTCAACCATCACTTCGCCACTCTAGCTACTCCCTGTGGTGGTTGATCAGAAACGAAGACAAGTCACGCCTCCAAGATCTTTCTGCTGGCCGAATCTTCTTCTTTCTTTTTGGGTATGGAGGATCCGAGATTAACTCACCAAATCTAACCATATTTGGTGATTATCTCAGCCACTACATACTTTTTGTTTTCTTGCCATCATAGTGATGGACTTGTAGCTTGTCCTTCCTTCCTTTCGGTAGCTTACATTTGCTTCCATGGAGGCCATTGTTTCCTGTGTATTAACCAAAGAGAGAAGGAAAGAGATGAGAGAGAAGAGAGAGAAATTGAACATTGACTAATGCAAGATTGATAAAGCAAAATAAATGTTCACTTCCCTTTACTGAGTAACGTGTAGCTCAATGATGTCCATCAAATCAAAGTTACTCCTATTCTCTCTCATAGTTCCATGCAATATATTGTAATTAAATGAATTTTGGAATCCATCTAATGTTTGAATCCTTGGATCCGTTGAAAGCAATTTGCTTTCTTCCTTCTTTGGTTTCGGATCATGCATGAGGAACTCTTATAAAATATGGGCTTGATTGCAACAATATTTGATCTTGGCCCATTAATAACATTTGCTTTCCTGATAAGATTTGGAGCATGCATAAAACAAATGGAAAGCATGTAACCCACTTGGGCTTAGAGCAATCAAAACCATTTGGGCCCAAGTAACATTAAAACAGCCATTTTCATTTTATTATTAAAACCAAGGCTGAATGTAAATTGGGCTAGCACCATTTTCTTTTTATTTCGGCCCAATATATACAACCTGCAACAAAATTATTAATCAATATATTAAATAAAGATCAAATTAATAATTTTGTAATTAATTATTTTAATAATGTTTAGTCATCACAAGTATTAATTTAGAGTTTTCCAAACTCATCAATGGGGATTAATTTGTGTGATTAATTTCAAGTATTTTAAATTAGATGTTCGATTCAATAGGATATCATATGTTTATTATCTCTGGTACCCGACTTGGATGGTTATTTTGGATAGTATAAGTGTATTGTGTTTGATAAATTAATAATATTTTATTCTGAATTCATATTGAGCTAAATAAACAGTCCATTGTAAACATTATACAGATAGATACTTCATTGGCTCTTTAGCGGGATTCGTTTTATATAAGCAGCACTCATTTATTTGATATAATTTATTTATTTTTTTCCCATAGAGGAATGGCAGTGGAAGATCCTAATGCAGCACATGGTCTAAAGCTAACAATTGAAGATTACCCTTTTGCAAATGATGGTCTCCTCATATGGGATTGTCTCAAAGAATGGATCACAGATTATGTAAACCATTACTATCCAAATCCAAGCACCATTGAATCTGATGCAGAACTCCAATCATGGTGGAATGAGATCATAACCATTGGTCATGGTGACAAGTCTAGTGAACCATGGTGGCCAAATCTCAAGACACAAAAAGACCTCATTCACATTATTACCACTATATCATGGGTTGCTTCAGCACACCATGCTTCTGTGAACTTTGCACAATACATGTATGGTGGTTATTTCCCTAATAGGCCTGCAATTGCTAGGATCAAAATGCCTGATGAGGACCCTTCATTGGAAGAGTGGGAAAATTTCATGACCAATCCTGATCAAACCTTACTTGAGTGTTTTCCATCACAAATTCAAGCACTTTTGGTTATGGTCATCTTGAATTTGCTTTCTGATCATTCACCTGATGAAGAGTACATTGGACAGTTTATGGAGCCATCATGGGGTGAGGATCCAATTATAAAATCATCATTTGAAAGGTTTAATAAGAGATTGAAGGAGATTGAAGGGATCATTGATTCAAGGAATGGTAACATTGATTTGAAGAATAGGCATGGAGCTGGATTAGTGCCTTATGAGCTTTTGAAGCCTTTTTCAGGGCCTGGACTCACCGGAAAGGGTGTTCCATACAGCATTTCCATTTAATCATCTTTAATATTCACTACTAATTATTGTTTATTTTTTTTGCAAAACTACTATTTAATTTGTAGTCCATTATTGATTGTTTGTTTATATGCAATAATTTGATTGTCGTCTGATGATCAATGTAATTATCTGACTTATATCAAGAATAAAGTTTAATTATTATTACAAGAATCTAATTTTGATACCCTATTAGTATAAAATCATTTTATACATGTATTTAGTAGGCTAATTATATAATACTGTATTAACAAAAATAACCGTTTTTATATTAATCACGTAAATAATCATCTAAAAAATAGTTGTGATTGTGCGATTGTATTAAACGTTTTATATTATTTATCTATGTAAATACAAGATTATATATTGAAGTCAACTCGAAGACTTTTGAGTCTTCGAGATTATTCATAAAATACAGGCTTATGATCTTTCCTAGAAGAGATTGATGCAACTAATCAGCTTTGAAAATTTTGTTTAAGACCTTGAGTAAAAAAAATAAGGCACTAAATAATAATATATTTCCCACTCAAATTAAACAATACAACTTTTTCGTGTTACTCTTTTCCTCGTTTACAAACCTTTAAAAATGCCAGATGCAAAGAATGTAATCATAAATTAAATAATGTCACAATAACATTAAAATTAAACATTGATAAAGGTTATTTTCAAAAAAAAAAAAGAATAAAAATTAAAACATATATAAAGGCCAGGTCTTATTATTAGTCTAAAAATATACTCTGTCAATTTAAAAGGCTAAAAAATTTGGTTAGTCCACATGACGATTGCATATGAAAATTATAGAAATTTGGGATTTGGAGTTTTTTAGAAGCAAAAAAAAAAGATTTTCTTTTTCTTTTTATTTTTATTTTTTCTAGGTGCGAACAGTATTTTTTTATTCTTTTTAACAAAAAAAACTTTTGTAAGGAATGAAACATATGTATTATTATTGTTATTATTATTAATTTTTTTTCCTGACGAATGAAAACATTTTTCTCACAGAATAAAAAAAGAATTTCCAAATAACACCATTTGAATAGTGATAAAATACCATTTAATTAAAAAATTCCAACTTGCTGGCAATCAAGAAGTCAAGTCATTAATAAAAATAATTTCCAGTTGCATATATATAAAACTAGTGTATGTATGTATATATATAGTTAAATTCTCAATGGTTTTGCATTCCTCTTCACTTGCAAATTCATTATTTCATCATCACTGATTCTATCCTCACACAACAAAAAACAAGTGAAAGATACATATTGTAATTTAATTTCTAACTATACAAAGGTTTTAATTTGTTGACCTTCCTTAACTTTAACCTTTAAGGTGGGTAACAAACATGGAGCCCAATTCATCAGAGGATGCATCCTCAAATATCATCAGTAATGGCATCAAGAACAACAAAATGGTACATGAAACTGATCTATATAGAACTTCGTACCATTTTCAGCCCCAACAAAATTGGATGAACGGTAATTAATATATATATTCAAATATGTTACATGTATATGTTTTTCTTCTGTTTCTAATTTATTTTCTTTTGTTTTGTGATGACACGTTTTGTTTCGTTGATGAGAATTAAAATTGGTTGCATCATTATGCAGATCCAAATGGTAAGCACATGAACTTTCACTTTCAGTTATCTTTTTTAATTGTTCTAATCATACTTTTATAATCTCGAAGCCTATTTAGTATTATTTAAGGTTAAGTATACGATTTTGATTCTTATGTGTGGTTGGAGGAATTATAAATAATTTTTAGGAATTTTAGGATGAAATATCATATTCCCAAAATCAAAATACTATCATTTTAATTTCTACCTTCTCCTTGGGTATCTTTGATTTCCATGAGAATGAAATCTTTGTAACAAAATAATACTTAGAACCACACACATCAAGATTTAAACCGAAAATTTTAATAATTTCCAACATTTTTTTGTATTAGAATTCGTCTACTCTAAAATTTAACTTAATTTTAAAATTGTCCTTTTTATCTAAATTTTAAAGTTTTAGACTAAATTATTCCTAAAAAATACTTATTAAATTAAAGAAAAAAAATACAGAAAAAAAGAGAGCTGTCCATAGTCCAATTCTGCCTCCACTATGTTGGCTTCCTGAGGGATTGGCGGCAGGTTTTTTACTGCTGATCCCTCTCGATCGGAGTTCGTAGGGAGCGCGTGAGGGAGTAGGAGAAGCAGAGCGAGAGCAAGAAGGAGAGGGTGAAAGAGAGTAGGAGAAAGAGCGAGAGAAGTGAGGAGAGTGAGATGGTGATAGGATGAGGCGAGGGTATAATGGTTAGAAAGATAATTTTAAAATTAAATTGAATTTTAAGTACGAATTTGAATAATGTAAAAAAAAAAGGTTAGAAACAAATAAAATTTTTGGCCTAAATACTAAATCTTAAACACATATCCTAAAAAGTTGAAATATACATTTTACAAATGCAGAAATTAAATGATGATTTAATGATTGTAAATTTGTAATAATTGCAGGACCAATGTACTACAAAGGAGTTTACCATTTGTTTTACCAATATAACCCTGATGGGGCAAGCTTTGGTAAGAAAATGGTATGGGGTCACTCAGTATCTTATGATCTAATGAATTGGATTCACCTCAATCACCATGCTCTTCAACCATCTCATCACTATGACATTCATGGCTGCTTCTCTGGCTCAACCACAATAATCCCCTCCAATAATCAACCCTTTATTTTGTACACAGGATTTGATGAAACAAAACACCAAGTTCAAAACTTAGCTATGCCGAAAAATCCACAAGACCCTTTTCTAAGGGAGTGGATCAAACACCCTCAAAACCCTATAATCACTGCCCCAATTGGATTAGTTGAACAAGAAAATTTTAGAGATCCAACAACAGCTTGGAAGGGTAGTGATGGAAAATGGAGGGTCATAATTGGTGCTAGAAATGGTGATATAGGGAAGGCAATTTTATACCATAGTGATGATTTTGTCAATTGGAAATTAAGCCCTAATAATCATCAATTCTATGTAATTGATGGCATTGGAATGTGTGAGTGCCCTGATTTTTTTCCAGTTTTAATTGATGGTACAAAGCATGGGGTTGATTTAGATTATTCTTCAGTTCAAGATTCTAATGATGTTATTAGGCATGTGTTGAAGATAAGTTACCAAAATAAACAGCAAGAACATTATTTGGTAGGTAAGTATGTTTGTGATGAGGACAAGTTTGTTGCTGAGAATAAAATTACAGGGACTAGTTTGGACTTGAAATTGGACCATGGTGAATTTTATGCTTCAAAATCATTCTTTGACTATGCCAAGAAGAGAAGGGTATTATGGGGATGGGTTAAAGAGCTTGATACAGAACAAGATGATATTCTTAAAGGATGGGCTGGTCTACAGGTACTTTAATTAACAAATTAATCTAAAAAAGTTAGATAATTTTGTCAATAATATGTATGATTTCATAGATAATTATAATTTTGCATCAATATTAAAATATTTATATATATATATATATATATATATATATATATATAAGGCCATTCCAAGGCAAGTATGGCTTCATGAAAATGGGAAGTGGCTGATGCAGTGGCCAATAGAAGAGTTAGAGACACTTAGAGACTCCGACAATCAAGTTAGTATTTTGGGACACAAACTTGTTGATGGATCAACTCTTCAAGTCTCAGGTATCACTGCATCACAGGTAAGCCACTTTATTGTTAATTTTCTCTTGTGAAATTGATGAATTTTTAGACTATGTAAAATATCAAAGGCCTTTTTTTTTTCAATTTTCTCATGTCAAAATTATATATATATATATATATATATATATATATTAAGAAAATAGATATTGTTACTCCTATTTTAATAATGCTATTCTCTTTTTCTATTTAAAAAAAATGAGAGTATAACGTTATCATTTTTCATAAAATAAACTCTTATTTTTGTTTCGAAAAAAAAATATAAGAATAAAATAGTTTCAAAATTAAAAAAAAAATTGACAAATTTGTACTTATATATATTTCTTTACATTTTCTTATTAAACAAGTTAGTCTCTCACTGTTTACAAAATTAGATATATTAAGTAGTCTACTCTAATACACATGGATTTTATAAGGAAAAAGAGAAAACTAATGAGTAATTTAAACTTTAAAGTCAAATTTATTAATATTTACATATCAACATATAACGAAACTTTCATATAAAACAATCATTTTCCATATTTAACAAAAAGATTATTACTTATTTCATTTATTTTCTGTTGTTTGGTGTTTGAAGGCTGATGTAGAAGTAGTGTTTGAACTACCTGAACTGGAAAGTGCAGAGTGGTTAGATTCCAAAGAAGTTGATCCCCAAATAGTGTGTAGTGATAAAGAATATGCATCAAGAAGTGGCATAATAGGCCCATTTGGTTTATTGGCTTTAGCTTCAAAGGATCTTACAGAGCAAACTGCAATTTTCTTCACAATCTTTAGAACTTCCAATGGATTTTCATGTCTCATGTGCACTGATCTTACCAGGTTAATTAATAATAATGATTTAGCTAATATGTGTTTTTAGAACATATAATAAACTTATTATTATTATTAGTAAAAAATTTTAAATATTTTTATTTAACGAATACAAAATAAATGCACTGATCTTACTGGGTTAATTAATAATAATTATCCTATTGTCCCAACTAAATTTTTTGGTACACATGTGTCAAATTTAAAAAAAAAAGAATAAATATAGTATCAATTTTTGAATTGTGTTGGATGAAATTTATTTATTATTTTAAATATTTAGGGACAATTTTATTCTCTGTGTTTTTTATTAGAGAACAAATAGAAAATTTACAACTTTTTGTTTTCATATTTTTAAGATTGAATTTCAATTAACAACACTTTGTTGTTGACATATGAGAGTTTTCTGCAATTTATTTACAGGTCTTCATTGAGGCAAGACGTTCATAAAACCACATATGCAACTATCTTTGCCATAGATTCCAATCTCAAAGCAATTTCACTTAGAACATTGGTACGTATGTTACTATGTTTTTTTTATATACTGATAATGAAAAATATTTTATATAATTATCTAATTATATTCATTTTTTTAGATAATCATTGTACGATTAATATAAAAAATAATTATTTTTTATTAATATAATATTACGTAATTAAATGTACGTATAAAACTACTATTTTTATTTATATATAACTCCTCCTTGTGTTCTTGTTATGTAGATTGATCGGTCGATTATAGAGAGTTTTGGAGAGAAAGGAAGAGTTTGTATCACAAACAGAGTTTATCCCTTGTTGGCTACTGAAAAGGATGCTCATCTTTATGTCTTTAACAATGGAAAACAGAATGTTTGCATCTCAAAACTAAATGCTTGGAGCATGAAGCCAGCAAAGTTTGTTCAACAGTGAAAGTGATTGTTTGAACTTTGAAGCAATATTGCTACGAATAATTTGGAGAATCATACACCATTTTACATAGATATATTGTATAGAGCTGTTTAATTTAATTTTATATAGTGTCCTGGTTAAAAGCATATCAAATCTATTAAGAAAGGTCTTTGCTATGGCATCAATGAAAGGAATTGTACATAATAAAATAATGAAAGCAAGATAATTTACAATTATAAAGATAAGAAGATTTTAACTTAAAAACATTAATGTGAGGGGTAAAATAACTTCTTATCTATCAACTTGACCAATCTCAACACATTGGTTATTTCTCCAAAGCTCTTAATCTCATCAAATGCCACTGGTTCCGACCTTAATATTCACCATTATCTTTTTTATTGAAAAGTAAACAATTTAAATTTTTCCAACACTTGTTCAGGTCTTTAGTTTTTAGGAATTTTTTGTTGATAACATCTTTTGAATTTTTTTTTTATTAGCATTTGAATATTTTGGATACTAATTAGTAGTTACTTTCATAGTTATCAAATCCAGCTTGATCTATTTGATTCGATTGAAAATCTAGTCATCTCGTCAATTGATTGGGTTGAGTCACTCGTTAGATCGTCTTTACACTAGACTAAAAAAAACCCAAGTTAACCTATTCGGTTTTGTTGAGAACTGGTGAGTGGTGACCTGGTTGATTTATAAAATCCGGACCGAGTCATGTGTTTTATTTAAAAAAACCCAGCAAACGACGTCGTGGAAACCTAATTTGTAATCACCATGATTCTAAAAATCAGACTAGATCGGTCAGTCGAACTGGTCCGGCTGTGAAACAAACATCTCCGGAATTTGGTCTTAAGAAAAAAACCACTATTTTAAAAACTATTTATAAACCACTAAAATGGTGGAGAATCGGTCGGTTGAACCAAATCGGGACCCAGATCGTTTACAAGAAATGCCAACGTTTTGAACTTGAGAGAGAGAGAGAGAAAGAGAGGAATCACTTTCTTCCCCTTCTCTGTAGTTCAAAATTCACAAAACTCAAAGTTAAAACCTTGAAACATAGCTTCTCCATCACCGCCGCAAGGACTACTACCACCCGTCGCGATTCGGATAATGCAGTCGTCGTCTGGTTGTCCATTCTTCTTTCTTATTCAAGAATCGCACCTTCTTCCTCGAGCTCAGCGTCAGTCCCTGGTCTTTGTCTGCTCTGTCGCGCTCAGGAACCACCGTCTTCGTCTGGTCGTGGTGCTCGAAGTTTTCAGCCTACCAATTGCAACTTCTTCCTCAAGCTCGGCGTTTTGGAGTCTGCCCTTCGTTTGCTCAGCTGCAGTTCTTCCAACCCACCACTGTCTTCGAGTTGTGCTCGTTGCCTGGCCTTCATCTCCGTCGCGCTTCTGCCCCTCTGCTCAGAGTGCTCAGACATTAGAACGACTGTTTACGATTTTGTTAGTGCTACTTAGATTTGTTTCTTCGCTTTTTTTTTTATTTTTTGTTCTTGATTCTTTGTTCTTCGATTTAGGATTCTGCTATTGTTAGTGTTACTCAGATTGAATTGCCGAATGATTAGTTCTGCTCACTGTTGTTGTGTTGTACTCTATTTTGTTATTTTTTTGTATTGTGCTAAATGCCTGAAACATTGATAATTCTTGTTAATCTTTGAAAATTTGCTGCTGTATAACTTTTTATTGTGTTATTGTGATATAATTGTTGGTGTTGTTGCTGTGCAACTTTTAGTTGTTCCTACTGTTGTTGTTTTCTTTTAAATTTTAATTGGTGTTGTTGTTGTTCTTATACTTTATTATAATTTGTTAATTTGGTGTAATTTTTCTACTGTGCTGATCTTTATTTTAATTGTTCAATTATTTTCTATTTATTGCTTTAACTATTATTGTGAACATGTTAATTTGTTAATTGTTAACTCTACTTATGGTACACTTGCGGTACATAGCTGATTCCAAACCCGGATACAAGAGGAGGGTTGTATTAGGCTTTCGACAGTCAATATAAAAATTTATTCGAATCTTTATGATATGGATCAATGACGTTATTGCGCTAAATCTAGATCATTGCTCGGAAGAAATGCGCTGTATGGCTCGCGTACAGTGTCAAATGAGTAAGAGCCGCTGTATCAGTACCCAGGTGTAGTGTTAAATGAGTAAGGATTTCTGCGTTTTCGTGATGGACAAGGGTAAATAAGCTAGTTCACAAAGAAAAGAGTAAAGGTAAAAGGTTAGAGTGACAGAAGATTGAGATTTTGGACATCGAACATAGGCACTCTAACAGAAAAATCCATGGAGGTGGTAGATAGTAAATACTATGACAAAGAGGAAGATTAACATCATGTACCTACAAAAAACAAAATGGATTGGCGTGAAGGTTAGAGAGTTAGATACCTCCAGTTTCAAACTTTTGTATACAAGAAAGGTGAAGAATAGGAATGTGGTAGGTATTATCGTGGATAAGCAGTGGAAGAAGGATGTAGTAGATATCAAGAGGGTGGGTGATCAGATCATCTCTATCAAACTTGTGGTGGAAGGAGGTACTTTTCATGTGATTAGCGCCTATGCACCGCAAGTGAGTTTGGACGAGTAACACAATATAAGGTTTTGAGAGAATTTAGAGAGTTTGGTCCAAGACATATCTTCGGGAGATAAGATTTTCTTAGGATGCGATTTAAATGGACATGTTGGAAGAGAAGTGATTGGGCATGGAAGTATTTACGGAGGTTATAGTTTCGAGGTAGTCAATACCGAGGGTAAAATTATTTTGAATTTTTCCTCAATTTTTTATCTTCTCATCACAAATACATATTTTAAAAAGAGAGACAAACATCTTATAATCTTTAGAAATGGCATGACAAGCTCTTAAATCGACTTCTTCTTGTTGAGGAGAGTCGACAAAAAATTTTGCATTAATTGTAAAATTATTTCAGGAGAGAGTTTAACAATACAACATAGGATGTTTGTCATGCATTCTCACATTGAGCAAAAATTGAGGAAAAGACATCATACGAAGTACCTAAGAATAAGGTGGTGGCAGATGAAACGTGAGGAACAAAAAAGCTTCATAAGACAAGTAAGAGAAGAGACAAAGTGGAAAGGAGATGGAAGCGCGGAGGAGATGTATAAGGAGATGACAGAAGTTATTAGAAGAACAACAAAAAAAGTTTTGGTGAAATTAGAGGAATAGAACCAAAAGACAATGAGTCCTACTGGTGGAATGCGACAAAAAAATATAAAGGAAAAAACGAAGAGCTTTAAAAAGTGGTTTTTGTGCCGCAATGCAAATAATTGAGAAAAATATAAGGCGTTTAAGAAAGAGTCAAAAGTGGCTGTTGTAAGTGAAGAAAGAACAAGAGCATATGAGGGTCTCTACCCGTCTTTAGACACGAAAGAAGGAGAAAAATGTATATATAGAATCGCAAAGAGTCGTTAAAGAAGAATGAGAGACTTAGATCATGTTAAATGCATAAAGGATAAAGACGGAAAGGTTTTGGCTCAAGATGAGAAGATCAATGAAAGGTGGAAGAACCACTTCTACGAGTTATTTAATGAAGGACTAAAGATTCTTCCGAACCTTGGTCAGTTATGCACGAGGGAAGAAAATAAAAACTTTGACTACTATCAAAAAATTCAGGACTTTGAAGTAAAAGAGACTCTAAAGCGAATGAAAAATGGTAGGACAGTAGAACTCGATAATATTTTGATTGAAGTTTGAAAGGGCTTCGGAGAGAAAGGCACTAATTAGTTAACTAAGTTTTTTAATGATATTTTAAAGTCAAAGAAGATGCCAGATAAATGGAGAAAGAGCACCTTAGTACTTATCTACAATAATAAAATAGATATACAGAGTTACGAAAAATATAAAGAGATCAAACTCATAAATCATATAATGAAGTTATGAAAAAATGATGATAGAATGGAGGCTGAACAAGAAACATAAATAATAGACAACTAATTTGATTTTATGCCAAAAGCAAAAGATATTTTTCATATTTAAAATTTTTTATAAAAAGTCTATCCAAATTTTTGTCAACTACAAAAAAGGTGGAACTCAAGTGTAGTCAACTTCAAGTGAAGTTGATAATTGAGAATCGTTAGATAATTTGACTAAATTTTCATCTGATAACTCTCATTTATTAATTTCTGCATCTAAATTTTCACCTAAAAAAATATCTTTTAAAAAAAAATAAAAAATAAGTATTTTATTCAAAAATCAATCCGTATTTATCTTAAATTAATAATAATAATAATAAATTCTTATCCACGTTAATTTTATCCCACCTTCCCAGTTCCCAGCACTGACGTCACTCTTATCTCCGATACCAATTCAGATTCTACTCCCTTCTCTGTTCGCGCTCGCCCCCTCCGCCACTTGAGCCTGTTCGGTTCCCCTCCGCCGCTGCATTCGTCAACCGGTTCTTCTTCCGTTCCGCCGTTCTGCTTCCCCAGCCGCACTCCTCTCTCATTCCGCCGCTTGAGGTTCTGTTCTGCTTCCATAGTTGAATTTTTATATAAGCACGTTGTCTTTCTATGATTTCTGATTTGCGAAGCTATGTTGTGTTTGCTTTGGTAGGAGTTTTGAGTGTGCATGCTTGTTCAAGATTTTAGAATTCAGCTCCTCTCTATGTTGTTAGAGACTCTTGTATTGATGTGCTTAAACTGACGACTGAGGATGAGCTTGGTTATGTTTTAAGATATTTACGTGCTGATTCAAAGGGAGAGAGGGAGCCAAAAAATTGAGTGGCAGTGGCATGGAAGGATTGGCGGTTCAGCTTCGGAATCCACTCTTCCTGCATCCAAAATGGAAACGCGCCATTCCCACTCGTGCAGGCTCTGGCGATTTTGGCATTGTAGCAGGAGCCATACCCTCTTTCTCTCACAGTCTCACACCCTTTCGTGCATTCACAAGCACGAGGACTGGATCAGGTAAGATTTATTTAAAGCTTTTCATGGGTTCTTTAGGTTAGAATTTCTAATATGTTCTACAATTAATTGTTGACCTTGTTTTAATGAAAATTTGGTTGACTATATGATATTGTGTATAAACATATGCATTAAGTATAGGGCCATTAACCTTTAGCCGGGTAGGATCTTGTTTAATGGTAACGGATAGGAGTTCTTATAATTTCAAATTTCAAGAGATTTGATTTAGTTTTCATTTGTTTAGCAGTAAATTAAAGCGCATCTTTAGTTTAATGTCGGATTATTAGTTGAGCCTAAATACATGCCTAGGTCTCCTCCCTTCACAATTGAGAATTCCTTATTTCCAATGGCACATTCAGGTAGGTCTTCTATTTTAAACTTTGTGCTGGTATCTTGAATTAATATGATTGTAGTAAGCATTCATTGAGTTTCTTGTGTTTTTATGTTTGAGTCAGCAATTGTAGCTGCAGCAGCACCACCATCACAGGCCCAACTGCTAGCAGAGAAGGAGAAGGAATTTGATAATTTAGCGAGTGGGGATTCTATACGGCAGAGATTCCTGAAGTTTTATGCTTCCCGCGGCCACAAGGTCCTTCCTAGTTCGTCTCTCATCCCGGATGACCCCACTGTTCTACTAACAATCGCAGGAATGCTACAATTCAAGCCCATATTCCTCGGGAAGGTCTGGCCCTCCCTTGTGTATTTCCATCTCTCTTTACTGTTATTTGTTCGAGAAAATTTTGTATGCTCAGCAGAGCTTTCTTTAGAAACATTTATAGCTTATTAATGAACATACGTGGTATATATATAGATGTTTCTTTGCTCCAGGAGCACACAAGAATTTATCTTCATTGATTCAAAATCCATACGAATTCTCTTTCACACGGACCCCAATTTGCGGTATCCTTAGGTTCCAAGGCAGGTACCTTGTGCAACTACTGCACAAAGGTGCATACGTACTAATGATGTTGAGAATGTTGGCCACACTGCTCGACATCATACCTTTTTCGAGATGCTTGGAAACTTCAGCTTTGGTGATTACTTCAAAAAGGAAGCAATTGTATGGGCATGGGAGCTTTCAACCAAAGAGTAAGCATTAGTGCATCTTTTTCATAGTCTGACCTTGCCTGCTTGCATATCATACTTCTGTTTATTTTTATGTGAGAAGTTTTGCTTTGAAGCAAGGACTTGGTTTGTTATGCTTCCATAACATCTGAATATGTCATGCCTTTTTTTATTTAATAGTTGTTAATTATTCTTCTTTTCCCAGCCTTGTTTGTGCTTATAGTTAATTCCAAACTGATTGTAATGCACCTTTATATTGTTCCTTTTCAAAAAATGAAAAGCTATTAGTATTACTATTTTAAATCTGCATTTGACAGAACCAGATTTATCATGTCTTTCAATTACTTTTAGGTTTGGTTTGCGAGCAGACAGATTGTGGGTTAGTGTTTTTGAAGACGATGATGAGGCTTTTGAGCTATGGTCTAATGAGGTTAGCCAAGACACTGCTTTTTAATTGTTAGCTAGATGTAAGTTTCCGGTTGGCATTTTAATAAAGTGCATTGAGTCTATAGAAGCATTAGTCTTGATTTATTTGCAGGTGGGTGTCCCATTGGAGCGTATAAAGAGGTTGGGTAAAGAGGACAACTTCTGGACCAGTGGAGTGACAGGTCCCTGTGGTCCCTGCTCGGAACTTTATTATGATTTTCATCCTGAAAGGGGATACTTTGATGCTGTACGTATGTGGTAGTTTGAGATTGATTGACTGAAAATCACTTTAATGAAAATATTTAACTCTTATATTTGTGGGCTGGGTTGTGTGTTAAGGCAGGATCTTGGTGATGATTCGAGGTTTATAGAGTTCTACAATCTAGTATTCATGCAGTACAACAAAAAAGATGATGGTTCCCTTGAACCTCTAAAGCAGAAGAACATAGACACAGGGCTTGGACTAGAACGCATGGCTCGCATCCTTCAAAAGGTATATATCAATTTACATTGTTGTAAAAGGGCCCATTCATATATAGAAGCATTCTAAGGCCCGGCTAATGCTTATCAGTTATCACTGCAATGCTTCTAATATCTTTCAGCATATATATTCTGTGTTTTCTGCAGGTTCCAAATAACTATGAAACTGACTTAATATTCCCCATCATAGAGAAGGCCTCTAAATTGGCAAATGTTTCATATGGCACTGCTGACGATCAGACAAAAAGGAATCTGAAGGTAATGTGACTATCTTTCAATAGACTGTTGTGCTGTCTTAAATATAGCTTATTTGAACTCACAGTTGTGTTTTTTAAAACTTTTAATCTAAGTCTTCTCTTTCTCCAATTTATCCTAGATTATAGGTGATCACATGCGTGCAATTGTATTTCTCATCTCTGATGGTGTTGCCCCATCAAATGTTGGTAGAGGTTATGTGGTTCGACGGCTTATTAGAAGGGTTGTTCGTACAGGCAGGTTGCTTGGTATAAAAGGTGATGGTATGGGAGACCTTGAAGGAGCATTTTTACCAATTATTGCTGAGAAAGTTGTGGAACTAAGCACCAACATTGATTCTGATGTTAGGAGTAGATCACACTATATCTTTGAGGAATTGAAGAGAGAAGAGCTTCGTTTTGTACAAACATTGGAGAGAGGAGAAAAGTTGCTTGAAGAGAAGCTTGCTAATGCTTTGTCAAATGCTGAGCAAAATGGAACTGCACCTTGCTTGACTGGCGAAGACGTATTTCTTTTGTATGATACTTATGGATACCCTGTTGAAATTACAAAAGAAGTGGCTGAAGAACGTGGTGTGAGTGTTGATATAAATAGTTTTGATATGGAGATGGAGAAGCAAAGGCGTCAATCTCAGGCTGCACACAATAATGTCAAACTTGCCATGGGAAACGGGGCAAATATTGCAGAAAATTTACCTGACACTGAATTTATAGGCTATGACAATCTTTATGCTAAAGCAATTGTACAAAGCCTAGTGATAGATGGTGATCCAACTGCACAAGTTAGTGAAGGGAGTAACGTGGAAATTTTGCTGAACAAGACTCCATTTTATGCTGAATCAGGGGGACAAATTGGAGATCATGGTTTTATTTATGTTGTAGAGGGTGAAAATCAACCAAAAGCTGTTGTGGAGATAACAGATGTTCAGAAGTCTTTAGGTAACATATTTGTTCACAAGGGTACTGTTCGTAAGGGAGTTGTTGAGGTTGGCAAGGAAGTTGAAGCAGCAGTGGATGTAAAGCTGAGGCAGAGAGCTAAGGTATAACAACTGTTGACTTTCTCATTTCATTAACCAATTTGGTATCATAACTCACTACAATGTCACACAGACACATCCTTGTATCACGTTAGTTTTCAAATTCCAAGTGTGGTTCATGTTGATAGCAAATATATTTGGTGCTTTGCAGGATCATCATACTGCTACTCATTTATTACAAGCAGCACTAAAGAAAGTGATTGGTCAAGAAACCTCACAAGCTGGTTCTTTGGTGGCATTTGAACGTTTGAGGTTTGATTTCAACTTCCACCGGCCACTTCTTGACAGTGAGCTTGGAGAAATTGAAGGGCTAATCAATGAATGGATTGAAGCAGGAATACTTCTTCAAACCAAAGTGATGCCACTTGCTGATGCAAAGCGTGCTGGAGCTATTGCAATGTTTGGAGAAAAATATGGAGAAGAGGTTAGAATTACTCCATACACATATGACATAAAATTTTACCATCTTATGCTTTGTTTTTTCTGAGGAGATATGCATATCATGAAGTGTATATTTTCAGATGTTTAACCTAGATTTTTAGGGAATGTTGCAATTATTTCTCAGGGATCTTAATTACAACTCTCCTGTCTATTGTCGATACATCAAGACTTAATCCCCCTCTCTACGTCCTGTCCACTGGCACATGGACCTTGATAGTGAATAATGTAAAGCTGAGTGATATACTAGTATCTGAAGATCCTCTGTTAGAGCATCTTGTTGCGTAAGAAATGAAACTATGAATAAAGTTTAAATCCTAATGACCAAACAGATTATCAATCTCTCCGTAAAAATTAAAAAGGGAAGTAGAATATATTCATATATGTATGTCATAATTTATCCAGCTGATATGATGTTTATGCAGGCTCTTGTGGTTTTCTAATTGGTTGTATTGCAGGTTCGTGTTGTAGAGGTTCCTGGTGTATCAATGGAACTTTGTGGTGGAACTCATGTCAGTAATACTTCTGAAATTCGTGGTTTTAGGATAATATCAGAGCAGGGTATTGCTTCTGGAATCAGGCGTATAGAAGCTGTTGCTGGGGGAGCTTTTATTGAATATGTCAATGCTCGAGATATTTATCTGAAGCAGTTATGTTCCACTCTCAAAGTATGTTTCATGATCCTGAGTTCTCATAATAATATTGCCAATGTCTTGCGAAGTTAATATTCTATTTTGGCATTTTTTTATCTCTACTAGTCTTGATGTTTTATGTTTAACCTTACGATATGAAGGTTAAACCCGAAGAAGTGGTGACGAGGATAGAAAACCTTCTAGAAGAGTTGCGAGCAGTCAGAAATGAAAATTCTGCCTTGCGTGCCAAAGCCGCAGTCTACAAGGCTTCGGTTATTGCCAGCAAAACATTGTTGGTGGGAAAATCAGAACAGTACAGGTAATATTTCTTTCCTGTTCATTACATTCTATAATATAATGCTAAGGTACTAACTAATGAATATAACTCTTGGAAAAAGAAAAAGATGTGTCTGATACAGAGTCGTCTTCCACTTGAAAAATTTTCATGTCATAACCAAAAAATTATAATCAATTAAGCAGAAGTAATTAATTGCATCACCTTATTTTATTTCACTTTGTGTATTATTTTCTATGGATGCTTAGATATGGTTAGAACTCAAGTCTTTAGAGAATTTCCTTGTGCATGTATTCTTCCACATATGGTGATAATTTTGTAGTAGCATGTAGGCTGCTTTTTGTATTCTATCTCGAGACAGAAAGAGGACATGAATATTATTTGTTCTTCACTTTCAACAAATATTGATAATACATGTATCTTCTATCTATGAAACAGAAAGTTGTGTTTTTGCACAAATTTCTGTCTTAAGAGAGACAAGTATCCATCAAAATGCAGCCTAGAAATAGAGAAATAGAGATGTTCTTTAATTATTTTGATGGTTGGGTAGACGCGAATGATCTTTTCCCCGCAATACTCGACGTGTATGATATCTATTTATAGCTTGTAAAAAATGTTCAGGGTGCTGGTTGAGTGCTTGGATGATACTGATCCTGAGTCACTTAAAAGTGCTGCGGAATATTTAATGGAAACATTACCAGATCCAACAGCCATTGTACTGGGCTCGTGCCCAGGTGAAGGGAAGGTTAGTCTGGTGGCTGCTTTTACTCCGGGGGTCGTCAATCTGGGGATTCAAGCTGGTAAATTTATTGGACAGATAGCAAAATTATGTGGCGGTGGCGGCGGAGGAAGGCCCAATTTTGCCCAGGCTGGTGGGAGGAAACCTGAAAACCTGGTGTCTGCCCTCGAGAAGGCTCAGGCTGACCTCATAGCCACTCTATCTGAAAAAGGAAACTGAATTCCAGAAGTTGATCTCACGATGCAACGTGAGAAGCTGTAAAAACTTAGTTACATGTTTACCAAGTGAAAAGATACATATGTAATACATACATACTCCTATTTCATGTAAGCCCATATATTTAAATCAATTAACTTACTGTAATGTATCTCTCTTAAATGTATATAAAAAATGAATTATTTGATCACATTTTTAATACTCGTTTTTACACAAATAATTTATATGATTCTATACAAAATTATTGATGATGCAAGTTTGTCAATTTTACATTGATGCAAGTGTATTTTGCTGTTTTCACTTTATCTCTACCTCTATCTATATGATATACTTTAAGATTGGTGAAGTATATAGTACTTACAATTATGGTAGCTATGCTAATTAAATAGTGTTAGTAATACTTTAAAAATGTTAAATTTAAAGTCATTTTTTTATATTTTAGTAATATTTTTTATTTTATTTTTTAAATTAAAAAAGTATTGTTAAATAATAAATTATAAATTTTTAATTCTAAATTTTAAATTATTAAATTATCAATTTTAAACTCTGAATCTTCTAAAAGTTAAAAGTTTTAGAATTCAAATAAAAAATGACTAATATTAACTAACTATAAAATTAAATTATTGTATAAATAACTCTGTATTGTGTCAAAGCAGATTATGACCCTTGCTCACCAAAATTAATTCAAATTTCAAAGCATGCAATTATACAATTCTTTGCTTAAAAAAATAAATAATAAATAAAGGGAGCAATAATACATATAAAATAACTAAAGCAAAATAAATTAAAGAAATGACCAAGACCTTGATATTTCTTCTTATATTTTTAACCAAAAGACCTTAGACTTTTTTGAGTCTTTGTCATTATTCATTTAATATTGTCTTCAAGTGATCCTTCAGGAAAAGATTCGTTGGAAAAAAAAAACTTAGAACAGGGTCACGCATGTGGGTTTAGATTTAAGAAACTATATTTGGTTTTAGATTTGTCCCATGATCATTATGTCCATCATACATGTTCTTCCAAGTTTTGTGAATATATTAATTAGTCCATTATTAACAAGATGCACTCTGCATATATAATTATATATACAATACAAATTCTTAATTAATCAAACCAATTCATGTTCTCCTTCACAATATTCATGATGAAGAACTTTGCAACACTAATATTACTTGCATTGTTTCTTTTTATCCTGCAAAATGGAAACAGAATTGAAGCATTCCCAGATAGGATTATTAGTTCTTCTTCTATTAATCAACCATATCGAACTTCTTATCACTTTCAGCCCCCAAAAAATTGGATGAACGGTATTATCCCCCAACCATGCTTTATGATTTATGAACTAATCTTTTTAAATTGAACATGCTTTAGTTTATTTATTTATTTATAGGTCTTACTTCACTGTTGTATTCTGTTCTGTTCTGTTCTGTTCTGTTCCTCTCTTTGTTATAAATCATTGATCGTCTAATTATATATTTTCTTTATTTCATTTGACATGTTTTTGTTGAAGAAAATTTGTAAATCAATGCCTTCATTCTGCAGATCCAAATGGTAAGCACACAATGAAACTTAGTTTGACTTTATAATACACCAAAATTTATGATCTAATAACTAAAGTTTGATGTACCTATGGCAGCACCAATGTACTATAAAGGTGTTTACCACCTTTTCTACCAGCATAATCCTTATGCAGCAACCTTTGGAGACAGAATTGTATGGGCTCATTCTGTGTCCTATGATCTCATCAATTGGATTCATCTAAACAATGCTATCGAACCGAGCAAGCCTTTCGACATCAATAGCTGCTGGTCAGGTTCAGCCACCATACTCGAAGGAGGCGAAAAGCCTTTTATTTTGTACACAGGTATTGATGAAAACAAACACCAAGTTCAAAACTTGGCTATTCCAAAGAATGCATCAGATCCTTTCCTAAGAGAATGGATCAAACTCCCTCAAAACCCTGTGATGAAACCACCGATTGGTGTTGAGTTGAACAATTTTAGAGACCCTTCAACTGCTTGGCTTGGAAATGATGGAAAATGGAGGGTAGTTGTTGGTGCTCAAAATGGTGATCAAGGGAAGGTTATTTTGTACCATAGTATGGATTTTGTTGATTGGAAAGTGGATTCTAGGCCGTTTTTCGCGACGGATAACACCGGAGTTTGCGAGTGTCCGGACTTCTTTCCGGTGTTGATCAAAGGTGAAAATGGAGTAGATACATCTTTTGATCATCAAGATCCTAATTTTGTTAGGCATGTAATGAAGATAAGTTATCTTAGTAGGTTACATGACTATTATTTTCTTGGAAACTATAATGTCTTTGGTGACAACGAAAATTTTGTTCCTGATGTTAAATTCACAGGAACAAGTTCAGATTTAAGGTATGATTATGGTAAATTTTATGCTTCCAAATCATTTTTTGATTATGCTAAGAACAGGAGAATATTGTGGGGATGGGTGAATGAATCTGATTCTACACAAGATGATATTCAAAAAGGATGGGCTGGTATACAGGTATTTAATATTTTTTATTTTTAGCTGACTTCTTTATTTAATATTTTTATGAATATAGTACACTTATTTTAGGTCAAATGTATATGATGTAAAGTTTAAAAGGTAAAATGCAATTAATTAACAAGCCATTTAGGTAAATGATGGTTGTTGCTTAATTTGGCTATGTTTGTTGTAGTCAATTCCAAGGCAAATTTGGCTTGATAAAAGTGGGAAGAGATTGGTGCAATGGCCAATTGAAGAGGTTGAAAAATTACATGACAAACAAGTGAGCATTACTAAGGAAAACCTCCTTAGTGGATCAACTCTTCAAGTCTCCGGCATCATTGCATCTCAGGTAAGTTAACTAATTAATTGGTCATACATTTTCCAAATCAATTCTTTAAGAAGTTTTAGTTGAATATTTTAGAAAATTTTCAATTATCAAATTAGTTCTTAACCTTTTATTTTAATAGATAAATTAGTGTCGCATCTAGGGGCGTACACGGTCCAGCCCGGCCCTAAACACTTTAGGGACTAATTTAGTGTGATTTCATCGGGCCTAGGGTCGGGTAAGGGTCTCAAAGATGGACCCGGTCATTATTTCGGGTCGGGTCCAGGCCATAGCTCGGGTCACCCGAACTTGGCCCGGTGGCTCGGTCATCATACACAATTAATATTTTGTGTTATTAGTAATGGATGATGGCTATTCTTATATGGAATTTAAACATTATAAACCTTAATATTTTGTGTTATTAGTCATTTATAAGATTATAAGTTAATATTTTATGTTTAAAATACATAAGACTTTAGATTAATGGATAATATTGTGTTATTTCTATTGATTTAAATATTTGGTGTTAGACAATATTAGTATTGATTATGGTTATGCTTTAATTTTAGAGAAGGGTTGGTTCTTGTTATATTTTTTTAAGTAAATTTTACTATGTGAATTGTGAAATAAAAGTTGGAGATTAGTTGATTTTTACATGCTAAAGACCCAGTTTTTACCTGGCCCGAAAATACGTAGGTTTCATCGGGTCTAAAATAGGGATGGCAAGCGGGGAAGTCCGACCCGACCCGCCTAGTGAGGCGGTCCTAGAATCCTAGCCCGCCCCGCCTAACTGCGGGCTGGCGGGCTAAACCCGCCAAAGCTCCTCTTTTTTTTTTACTATTAACTTCTAAGTAATATATATAATTTCACAACCATATTAATAAATTTATAATTTCTAATGGCATAAAAAATTATATTTTTTATATTAACAAACATTAAAGTCTTTGTAATTATAAATATCTAATAAATATAATTATAAACCAAATTTTCATTCAAAATATAAGTATAAATATTCTCTCCAAAGCAAAATAAACATAATCCAAAACATAATTATAAATATTGTCTCTAAAATAACATAAACATAATTCAAAACACTCAATTTTTATCTTCATACTCTTGTAAGTTAGGTTGGGAGAAGTTAGGTTTTGGCAAAATATTGCAAAAATACCCCCTCACTAAAAAAAACCTTAGCCCGGCGGGGAAGCCCGCCAAACTTCGCGGTTTAAGTGGTGCGGGTTAGACGGGCTTTTGCTATTTGGCGGTCCCGATTTTCCAGCGCAACCCGCCTTTTTTGGCGGGTTACGCGGGCCGGCCCGGCTGGTTTAGGCCCGTTTGCCACCCCTAGTCTAAAATCAGGTTATGGTCCAAGAATTAGGTCCGGTCTATATTTCGGGTCGGGTCTAGATTAAGCCAAACCCTGTATGACCCGACCCATGTACACCCCTAGTCGCATCGAATTCTATTAAAAGATTGACACATTAGTTTTATCGTTATTTGATAAACTAAATCCCTAAGAATTCTTAAAATTTTTAGATTAATTCCTCCGTATAGATAAATAATCTAAGGTGAAAACTCAGGTGCAGTCAACTTCATATAAAGTTTATAATTGAGAGTCGTTAGATAAAAATTTAATCAAATCAGTTAAATCGTTTAACGGCTCTCAATTATCAACTTCATGCGCATGAAGTCGAGTGTATCTGAGTTTTTCCCGTAATCTAATATTTCTTTAAAAGGCAAATTTAGAATATTACTCTATAATAAATCATCATAACAAAATTATCTTTATTTTTGAAATTTCTCATCACTGTGAAGGTTGATGTAGAAGTGGTATTTGAAATATCCGACCTAGAAAGTGCAGAATGGTTAGATCCAAAGGGTGTTGATCCACAAATACTATGTAGCAAAAAAGAAGATGGATCAAGAAGTGGCAAAATTGGACCATTTGGTTTGTTAGCTTTGGCTTCAGAGGATCTCAGAGAGCAAACTTCAGTGTTCTTTCAAATCTATAAAGCTCCAAATAGATATGTAGGCCTAATGTGTAGTGATCAAAGCAGGTTCCCAATGTTGTGTTTATTATTGTATTATATATGTTTCTGAATTTACTTCATTCTAAGTTTAAAATAACCCAGAACAATATCTTTTCTCTACTCTTATGCAGGTCTTCATTAAGAGATGACCTTGATAAAACTACATATGGAACTTTCTTTGACATAGATCCTACTCAAAAAACAATTTCTCTTAGAACTTTGGTATGTCTATTTCTGTCTATCTCAATGCATGGTTCATAACATTCATGCTATTTTTTAAATGTCTAATCTGATCTATAGTCATCTTTCAAACAAGGTAAAAACTCAGTGCAATCGACTTCACGTAAAGTTGATAGATAAGAGCTGTTAGATAAAAATTTAGTCAAATTAGTCAAATCATCTAATAACTCTCATTTATCAATTTTACGTGAAGTCGACTGCATTTCACCTTCAAACAATCATACGGTTTTTTTTTCTAAAAAAAGATTCACAATGCAGTTATGTAAATAAAAATGGACAAACCCATTTGTATTGTCAATTTTTTTATTTATTTAAAAACTGCCTAGTCTTTTGAAAAAAAACATAGCAATTTAGTTGAAAATTTGCTTTGGTTGTAATTAAAATACACTTTTTTCTCAATTTGTTTTAATCATAGAGCAAGTTGACTTATTTATATAATTTTGTCTACCATCATAAGTATAATACTTAATTGATTTGAGTGGAAAGGCTTATTCTTATAAATTCTTGGTATACAGATTGACCACTCTATTGTTGAAAGTTTTGGAGATGAAGGGAGAATTTGTATCACCAGTAGAGTTTATCCTTCTTTGGCTATAGACAAAAATGCTCATCTTTTTGTATTTAATAATGGGATTCAAACTATACAAATTTCAAAATTAAATGCTTGGAGCATGAAGCAAGCACAAATTGGCTATGAGAACAATATAAGTTGTGTTTGAAGAGAACCATAGAACTTTAATCCACAAATTATTGAGTTTTTTTTATCTGTTTTTCTTTTTTTTATTGGTCTATCCACCATTATTGCAATAAGAAGATGAATCTGATGTAAGAATTGGTTGTTCTTATTAGAAATTCTGCATTTATTTTGCTTAAATAAGATTTATATTTAATGAGTGATATACCAATGCAAGTACATCATATCATAGTATTTTATTTAATTTATTAAACAAATTCAAATAACTCAGACTCGTGCACATATGTAATCATAAGATCAATTTATTAAGTAATATATTAATTAATAAACTTGGTTAAAATAATTTTACTAGGTAACTTGACATATATGTTGGAATAATTTCATAAAATTACATAAAATCAAATCATTATTCATTTTGAACACATAGTAACCTCTATTTAAGGGTTTGTCACTGATCAATGAATTGCTACATGTAGCAGGCGGGATTCGAACCCCAACCCCAACACTTGCTTAAACGGACTAATGAATTAACCACTAGACCAACCCAAATTGATTAAAAAATATGTTTATTTATCAGTATGAATTACCGGTTTTTTTGTTAACGGTATTATTTTTTTGTAAAAGTTTAGTTTCAGACTTTCAGAGCTAAAGAATTATAGAATGGATAGGTTGATGTTGGGCCTAGAATGATACTAGGATTATCAAATGGGGATTTAGATTTTCATTACTTTTTATTTTTTAATTGTAAAAAGTTTCATTTTTCAGAGGATTGAGGATTTAAAATTTAAGAGAAATAAAACCCTCAGTTTTTTTTTTTAATTCTCAAATATTGTTGTTTGCTTATGATTGTTTGAGATAAAGAAAAATATGAAACAACAAAATAGTAGCCCCTTCTCCAGTTCTCCTGCTTGGTAACCCAAGTCTCTTTCTTTTGTTAAATCTATATTTTTATTATTTTTTTATTATTATCATCAATTTTTTTGTTGGGACCTCATTATAATTATCGTTATGGCCCTAGCATTAAAATCCGAAAATGGTAGCATCTTTTGCTCACCTTACCCGTCCACAGTAACTTACCAAAAAGGACCCACATGCAACAAAAGAAATATGGCCAAGTTCTTAACAAAGTTAATAATAGATTTGCTGTGAAATAAATAAATAAATAAATAATAAATAAATATAAAATAAAAATTATAATATTAAATATTATCAATATTATTATTTTAATATAATAAAAATAATTCATATATATATATATATATATATATATATATATATTTATTAATTATATTTGCAATGTATAAAGAGAGGAAGGAGTATTTGTTGTTTGTGTAAGTCATTGTCTCGTACTAGTATACCACACTTCTATTTATATACGTACAAAAGTTATACTTTCAAACTCAATTAACTTTAGTTTTGGCTTGATAAACTGAACTTTACTATTGAAAAAGTTAACCGTATAAGTCATTAAATGGGCATCCATTCATATCACAACACTCTCTCTTAGATGTCTATTTAGGATTATACCTCGTTAAAAACTTACTAAAGAAAATTCAATGAAAAAAAATTTAGTGAAGAAAAAAGAGTACAATATCCTTTATGATGAGAACTGTCTCGTTAAAAACCTTGTCAAAAAAAACCCAATAACGATAAAAACCTGACCAAGGAAAAAAGAGTAAGTCTCTCCCTCTTGTCGATATTATTTAATATATCAAAATCGGCGCATCCCAATCTTATGTACCAATTTTTCAAATAAGAATTTTAAAAGTGACTTTATAAATAAATCTACTAGATTATCGCTTGAGCGGATCTGTTGGCATCAATTATTCCTTGATTTTAAAGACCATGAGTGAAGAAGAATTTGGGAGAATTAGGCTTTGTTCTATTACCTTTGATGTATCAACTCTTAAGTTGAGCAATTCATGCTGTATTATCTTCAAACAGAACAGTTTGACCTATTTTTTATCAGTCAATCCACAAGATGATAGAATATATTGGATTAAACTCCTGAGTCAAAAACACTCGTGACTTGCTTCATGATCGCTAGTATTTCAGCATCATTAGAGGATGTTGCTGCTATCGTCTGTTTCGTGGACCTCCATGATGTAGCTGTATCACCATATGTGAATAGGTATCCTATTTGAGACCTTCCTTTATGTGGATCAGACAAGTATCCTACATTTGCATAGTCAACTAATTGTGACTTGAATTCATATGGATAAAACAAACTCATATCAACTGTTCCATAAAGATATCAAAAAATTATTTTATTCTATTCCAATGTCTTTTAGTTGAAGAGGAACTATAACTTGCTAGTAAATTTACAGCAGATGATATATCAGGTCGTGTA